>NC_086173.1:164633665-164936696 GCF_023053635.1 Elgaria multicarinata webbii
CCCCACCGCCCCAGCATCCTGGCTTCGCTTCGGCTGGGCACTTACCCAGCCGAAGTGAAGCCGGGACACTGGAGTGGGGGGGTGGGGTGGGGCTTCCCAAAACCATCCCCTCAACCCCACCCCACCCCGGTCCATGGAAAAATAGTCTTCCACGAAACTGGTCCCTGGTGCCCAAAAGGTTGGGGACCGCTGCTCTAAAGGGTTGCTACCTTGAGTCAAAAAGCCAGTCTTTCACTTTTCCTCTTCAGTTCTGCCAGGATTGGGGAAACTACATGGGCTGCCAACAGGCCTAACCAGAATTTCAAGAGGATACAAAACCAAAACAGAAGTTACTGGGCAGGGGAGCAGCATTTTTGTTATTTTCCACTAAATCAATTTTGGGAAAGGCGGTAATTTATTTATTTATTTATTTATTTGTTGCATTTTTATACCGCCCACTAGCCGAAGCTCTCTGGGCGGTTCACAAAAACTAAAACCATTCAAAGTAAAAAACAAACAGTAGAAAAACATGATATAAAATACAATACAAAGCACAACCAGGATAAAATCAGCAGCAGTGCAGAAATACAGATTTAAAATACAAATTTAAAACAACAAAGTTAACATTAAATTTAAATAATAATAATAATAATAATAATAATAATAATAATAATAATAATAATATATTTCTTACCCGCCTCTCTGATTGGACCGAGGTAGGGAAGATCTGCAAGAATAACATAGTATACACTGTTAAGATTCCACTGGATAGGCCTGCCAGTGGATCGTTTTCTTGAATGCTAGTAGACTGTTAAGTTGACGAGTCTCCTCCGGCAGGCCATTCCACAGCCTGGGAGCAGCGGAAGAGAAAGTTCTCTGGGTACTAGTTGTCAGCCTTGTTTTTGTTGGGTGGAGTAAATTCTTCCCAGAGGACCTGAGTGTGCGGGGCGGATTGTACGGGAGAAGGCGATCCCGCAGGTAGCCTGGACCCAAACCATGTAGGGCTTTAAAGGTGATAACCAACACTTTATACTTCACCCAGAAACTAATTGGCAGCCAGAGAAGAGATTTTAAAGCTGGTGTAATGTGGTCACCCCTAGGTGTACCGGTGACCAACCTGGCTGCCATATTTTGAACTAGTTGAAGTTTCCGGACTAGGCACAAAGGTAGCCCTATGTAGTGCGCGTTGCAGAAGTCGAGCCTCGAAGTTACCAGTGCAGGCACTACCGTCTTTAGGTCTTCCGACTCTAGGAAGGGGCGCAGCTGGCATAGCAGCCGAAACTGATAGTAGGCGCTCCTGGCCGTCGCATCTATCTGGGCTGTCATTTGGAGCGACAGATCCAGAAGCACCCCCAAGGTGCAAACGCAGTTTTTTGACCGGGAACTCACAATGCTTGACACAAGTGCAACAGCACCCTCCCGCCCATGTTCCACAGAAACTGGTGCATATAGGCTTAGTGGCTCTGATACTGGAGGTAGAACATAGCCACGAGTGCTAGTAGCCATGGATAGCCTTCTCCTCCAGGAATTTATCCAACCCCCTTTTAGAGCCATCCAAATGGGTGGCCATCACTACATCTCATGGTAGTGAGTTCCATAATTTAACTCTGCGCTGTGTGAAGAAGTCCTTCCTTTTATTTGTCCTGGATCTCTCACCCATCAGTTTCATGGGATGACCCCGTTGGGTTCTAGTATTTTGAGAGAGGGAGAAAAATGTCTCCCTATCCACATTCTCCATACCATGCATCATTTTGTACACCTCTATCACGTCTCCCCTGAGCTCCTTTTTCCCCAAGCTAAACAATCCCAGTTGATGTCACCTTCCCTCGAAGGGGAGATGCTCCAGCCCTTTCATCATTTCAGTTGCTCTTTTCTGCACTTTTTCCAGCTCTATAATATCCTTTTTTTAGGTGTGGTGAGCAAAACTGTGCACAGCATTCGAAGTGTGGTCTCACCCTAGATTTGTATAAAGGCTGCAGAGATGAAGAGAGGCTAAAGCAACTCCAGCCGGGGTGGACAGATAAGAGCCCTCCCCGCCACGCCCTCCCTCCCAACTCAAATGAAAGCCACTGCGCCTTTTCTGAGAACTTGCCTGCCTGGTCAATTCGTGTATAGACAGCTGAGCTTGTACCCTGGGGGAAATGCAGCAGCAAGATGCTGGACTCATGTGTGAAAGGGGTTGTTGGGCTGGGTTTTCTGTCATTTTAATTTCCCCACCTTTTTAATGTGTTAAGGGTTATCATATATATATATATATATATATATATATATATATAAAACATGATTACTGACAAATGCGTCATAGCTTTGTCCATGTGCATACGTTATAAGAAACCAAGCAATGCACAGGTGGTCATTTTGCCTGTTAAGAGTGGCTTATTTTGAACTATTTATATCATATTGTAATCATGTTGTTTACAATATGAATGAATGAATAGTTTATTTGTTTATAGCCCAAAGACCATTACAAAATACAGAATTGCTCACATATAGCAACACACATTATTTAAAATATTCAAAATATTTGCGCTACAATCCTTTCTCAACCAAAGAGTCAGTCAGTGGGTCACTCTAGGGGTGCTCCATTTGTCTGCAGCACCCACCCTTTGCTGTCACAATGGTGACATACATGCCAAAGTCACAAGGATAATTTCAGTGATTACATTATAACCTAAAATGCTGGCAATCAATATCTGGCACTATCAGATAAGTGGGATCTCTGATGATAGTTTATACAAAACTATTAAATCAAATGGTCCCCCTTACAATCTACACAGACTTTGTTAAGAAAGTTATTTCTGATTTTTTGGGCTGCAGCAGCAAACTTTGCTACCTTAATTGCGATTGCTTTACTATGGTCCGCCAGCAGATCGCAGATAATGTCTCTAGTGTGCCAACCCGCTCTTGCTAACAATAGTTCCTTTATAAAACGCTCCCTGATTTCTTTGTACAGAGGGCAACGCAGTTGTTTACAATATGATATATGATAAAAAAAACACCACACAATATCAACCATTAACACATTAAGAAGGTGGGGAAATTAAAATGGCGCAAAACCAAGGAGGATCAAAGAGAATTGCAGCAGACATCACGGAGCAAATTTCAAACAGCCACTATTTTTGCTCTCTGCTTTGAGAAGAATTGACACTACTTGAAGCTGATATTTATTGATGTTTAATGTTTTAACTTATGTTTTATGTCGTAGAATCATAGAATCATAGAATAGCAGAGTTGGAAGGGGCCTACAAGGCCATCAAGTCCAACCCCCTGCTCAAGGCAGGAATCCACCCTAAAGCATTCCTGACAGATGGTTGTCCAGCTGCCTCTTGAAGGCCTCTCGTGTGGGAGAACAGCCCACCACCTCCCTAGGTAACTGATTCCATTGTCGCACTGCTCTAACAATTCTGTATTTTAATCTTATATCAATTTCTGCTGCGTGATTTTATCCTGGTTGTGCTTTTTATACTGTATTTTGTATTTGTGTTTTTAGATTGTTGGTTGTTTTATTATGTTCTTCGTGGTTTTGATTTTTGTGAACCGCCCAGAGAGCTTCGGCTATTGGGTGGTATAAAAATGTAATAAATAAATAAATAAATAAATAAATAACAGTCAGGAAGTTTTTCCTGATGTCCAGCCGGAATCTGGCTTCCTTTAACTTGAGCCCATTATTCCATGTCCTGCACTCTGGGAGGATCAAGATATCCTGGCTCTCCTCTGTGTGACAACCTTTTAAGTTTTTGAAGAGTGCTCTCATGTCTCCCCTCAATCTTCTCTTCTCCAGGCTAAACATGCCCAGTTCTTTCAGTCTCTCTTCATAGGGCTTTGTTTCCAGACCCCTGATCATTCTGGTCGCCCTCTTCTGAACACGCTCCAGCTTGTCTGCATCCTTCTTAATTTGTGGAGCCCAGAACTGGACGCAATACTCTAGATGAGGTCTAACTAGGGCCGAATAGAGAGGAACCAGTACCTCACGTGATTTGGAAGCTATACTTCTATTAATGCAGCCCAAAATAGCATTTGCCTTTCTTGCAGCCATATCTCACTGTTGGCTTATACTCAGCTTGTGATCTACAATAATTCAAAGATCTTTCTCATTTGTAGTATTGCTGAGCCAAGTATCCCCCATCTTGTAACTGTGCATTTGGTTTCTATTTCCTAGATGTAGAACTTGGCATTTATTCCTATTAAATGTCATTCCGTTGTTTTCTGCCCAGCACTCCAGCCTATCAAGATCACTTTGCTTGCTGCTGCCAGCTGCCATGTTTCTTGCCTTCCTAGCCCCAGCCCAACAACCCCGTCTACATATGAGTCCTGCGTCTCGCTGCTGCATTTCCCCCAGGGTACAAGCTCAGCTGTCTATACACGAATTGGCCAGGCATGCAAGTTTTCAGAAAAGGCGCAGCGGCTTTAATTTGAGTTGGGAGGGAGGGCTCTTATCTGTTCACCCAGGCTGGAGTTGGTTTTGCCTTTCTTCGGGGATGTCTATACGGCTTCTTTACCCTGACCTAAGTGCGCAAATTCGTGTTTTAGGACACATGACGCAGCTACCCATTCACCCCAGCGATGGGTTTTAAACCCGATAATGCACATATTCGTAGTTGCGATTTACCGTGACTTTTGGATCAACCTTCAAGTTTGCACCGCATTATATTGATGTGTTCGTGGGGGGGAGTTAAATCACATTTTGTGGCCTGCTCTTTCACTTTGAGGCCTGGCCCTCAGTTGAAGCCAGTGCCGGACCATGACGGAGGCACCTAAGCCCCCCTCCGTCCTGCCCCCTTACCTGGCTCCGCTGCCATTGCCGCTCAGACTGCGCCGCCGCCGCCGCCAGGTAAGCCCCCTCCCCCCACTTACCAGCCTCCATCGCAGTCCAGTGGCGTCTTCAACTGAGGCCCAGGCCTCAGTTGAAACTGCTGCTGGACTGCGAGGGAGGCAGGTAAGCCCCCCTCTCCCCCAGCCCCCTTACCTTGCTCTGCTGCCGTCGCCGCACAGACTGCAGCGCGCCAGGTAAGCCCTTCCCCCACACTTACCTTTCTTCAGAGCTTTGTCTCGATCCGCTTCGTCTCGATCCGCAGCTCCCCTGACCCGATCCGGCTCCGCCTTTGGCAGAGGCGAATCAGGCCTCTCCACTACCACTTCTGCGAAGCGAAGCGGAGCGGAACACAGCCCTACTTGAAAGATTGTCAGGGGTGGGCCAGGATCTCTTCTCAATCATCCCAGACTGCAGGACACGGAATAACGGGCTGAAGTGACAGGAAGCCAGATTCTAGCTGGACACCAGGAAAAACTTCCTGACTGTTAGAGCAGTACAATGGAATCAGTTGCCTGGTGAAGTTGTGGCCTCTCCCACACTAGAGGCCTTCAAGAGGCAGCTGGACAACCATCTGTCAGGGATGCTTTAGGGTGGATTCCTGCGTTGAGCAGAAGGTTGGACTCAATGGCCTTATAGGCCCCTTCCAACTCTACTATTCTATGATTCTAAGGGTACCCTAAAAGAGCAGAGAGGAAACTGGAAAGCAAACTGGCAGAAGGAAGGTGAGCCGAACCTAACAAAGGATTTTCAGCCCATGTGGAGAACTATGGGAGCAGAAGCAGATCAGAAAGCGGGCTGAATGCGGATTACATTATTGGGAAATCTGCACAAGGAATTAATGCATAGGCAAGAGACACCCACCACCCTGCCCCACATAGCTCGTCCCCAGAGTTACTCACCGGGACAGTAGTCTATCATGTAGGCAGCTGCACCTAAGAGCAAGGCGGGCCACAGAAGCAGCCCCATCGGGATCTCAAGCCGAAGTCCTTCTTGGGTTTACAAAGGCCGCAACACCAACTCGCTCCTTTCTTTTCGCGCTCAAGTCACTTCATGCGGAGTAGCTGGAGCACACACAGCCAGAAGAATCAGAAGTGAGAGCCCGGATTGGCCGAGAGAAAAACACTCGTTCAATGTGAAACGTGTGTTCCGATTTCGAGAGTGGTTGCCGGGCAGATGACAGGTTGGCTGGCTGTGAGCCCAGGAAAGGGAAACCGAAAGTTTCACAAACTTTGAGGAATCGCCTTCGGAGAGTCTCTGTTCGGGAGCAGGGGGGGGATCTACACTACTGCTTTAAAGTGCTTTAAAGCACTTTATAACAGTTTTGACAACTGTTGGGGGTCAGGACACACTGCATATACAGTTTTCAAAACGTTTTCAAAGTGCTTTAAAGCGCTTTAAAAGCAGTAGTGTAGATCCCCCCCAGAACGGATGCAAAAAGGGCCGGCAGAGGCTTCTGTTCTGTCCTTCGCCCTGCTTTCCACTCTGTCATCCTTCCCCCGCCCCAGATCTGCTCTCTGGAAGGAAGGAAATGGTAGAGGGGTGTCCCAAGAAAGTGGCTTCATGTCACCCAGGATGAGAGGACCAATGTTGTGGTTTCTCCCCCACCCACCACTGTTTCAAAATGCCCCCTCTCATGTTACGATCTGAATTCAGGCTGCCTTCCCCTAAGATGGCTCTCTGCTGTTCCCAGAGCCCCGTCCCCACATCCTCTCCAGGGGCACATCTACATGAAGGGTTTGCTTCACAGTAGCAGTATAGTTGCCATTGCAAAGCCATCCAGGGGCAAACCCTGGAAACTCCGCTCCAAAAAAGTTGGGCACTTATCTCGACTTTTTTTTTGGCAATGGATTGGATCCCCTGATTGGTCACCATGGGAGGCCCCACGCCTCTGGAAAAGTAAAAATAAATAAATAACGGGGCTGTTCCTCCTCCCCCTTTTTAAAATTTTCTAATCTCTTTCTGCAGAGCTCCGCAGAAACATTTAATAAAAATTAAAATGGGGGGGAGGAGGAACGAGGCAGCCAGAGGGAGGAGATGTGTTCAGTTCCCCTCTCGCTTCTTGGAGAAAAGCCTCCATTTTGGGGGGAGAGGGTTGTCCTCTGCAACACGCTGCTTCCCCCCCTCTGGCGTCCTCCTTTGCTGCCTCGTTCCTTTCCCACTCCTTCTTGTTTTTTCTCTTATATGAATCTGCGGAGGACCGCAGATAAAATTTATAGCTCTGCTCCTCTCTCCTCCATAGTATCGTATGTGTGCATTAATAGACAGTATAGACTAATAGACAGTAGACCTCACAACAGTAGTCTAGTCACACAAATACTAAGGTATACATGAAGAGCGGCCAGAAAAATGTCTTCCAAGAGCCGTGTCAGGGTTCAAAAGCTGGGATGTGTGATTGTGCCCCTTATTAATTTCTTGCTCAGTTTTAGCTGCATGCATATAGCAATCTCCAAAGGCCCAAATGGGAAAGTGTATCCACTTGATTCTGAGGGATTGTTGACTTCACCAGAGCTCAGCCAATCCCTGAGGCTCAGGCTGCCTTGGTGGCTCAGGCCGCTGGGTCTTTGTGACATCACAGGTTCATCTCAACCAATGGATGAAGAGGGTTTGCTCACTAGGGTAACGGCCGCTTCAGAGGAAAACACGCAGCAACAGCAGGAGGCAACTGATCCTGGACAGGGCAGTGAACTGCCGAGAAGACTGGAGTGGTGGGAAGGAGTGGTCCAGCAATGGGTTGGTGGAGGAGAAAGAAGAATTGGAAGATGCCACCTTATCCTAAGTAGGGATGAGGTGGAGTTATATTCATTTTGAGGAAAGTTGCTGAGGATGACAGTTGTGGAGGTCTAGTGGTTTGTGTGAAGAATACCAGGTCAAGATGGTTCCAAGACGGTTCTAGTTTAAGGAAGACACTGTGCAACAATGAACAAGAGGCAGAAGGTAGGTCAACCAAGAAGAAGAGAAGAGTAGTCGTTGTGGGAGACTCCCTGCTGCGTGGGATTGAAACCCAAGTATGTCGTGAAGACCCATGGACTCGCCAGGTGTGCCGTCTCCCTGGAGCACAGATTAGAGATGTGACTGAACGGTTACGGAAGCACATAAAGTCCACGGACACATACCCCTTTCTTCTCATCCATGTGGGAACAAATGATGTCGCCAAGCAGAGCTACGAAGAAATCATTTCAGACTTTGAAGCTCTGGAAAGGAAACTGAAGAACTTTGGGGCCCAGGTAGTTTTCTCATCCATCCTCCCGGTTCTTGGAAGAAGATTAGAAAGGGAAAGAAAAATACTCTGGATGAATGACTGGCTATGAAGGTGGTGCCGACGTGACAGTTTTGGATTCTGGGACCACAAGCTACGCTACTTGGAACATGGACTGCTGGCAAGGGATGGGTTGCATCTCACAAGGGCTGGAAAGAATGTGTTCGGCCACAGCGTGAAGAACTTGATCAGGAGGGCTTTAAACTGAATCTTACGGGGCCGGGAGACGTAAACTTCGAGGCAACAATGGATGAAGGCCCATGCACCACAGTACAGAGAACAGCTCCAATAGTGCCCCAAAATAGTGTCCGAGACAATGTAGGAACAAAGCCAGACTATAAAACACATGGTCTTCGATGTCTATATACTAATGCCCAGAGCATGGGAAACAAACAGAATGAACTTGAACTCTTATTACATGAAGGCAAATACGACTTGATAGGTATAACTGAAACTTGGTGGGATGACTCCCATGACTGGAATATAGCAATTGAAGGATATAACTTGTTCAAAAAGAACAGAAGAAATAGAAAGGGAGGTGGAGTTGCACTATATGTTAAAAATACCTATCCCTGCACAGAAATACAGGCGGATCAGACTGGGAGCCCCATCGAGAGCATCTGGATTAAAATAAATGGGGCAAGGAATAAAAAGAACATGATAATCGGAGTCTACTACCGACTACCCAATCAAGGAGAAGACGAGGACAAAACTTTTGAGAATCAAATTGCCAGTGTTTCAAGAAAGTGTGATGTAGTAGTGACGGGGGACTTCAATTACCCTGATATCTGTTGGAAGACCAATACTGTCAAAAGCGGCCCTTCCAAGAAATTCCTGACAAGTGTAGGTGATAACTTTCTCCTACAGAAAGTGGAGGAAGGAACTAGTAAAGGGAATTTCAGCAGGTGTTATTTGTATATATTGGGAACCATGTGAAATTCCCTCTTCATCACAACAGTTATCTGCTGTGATGGCATGGGACGCTGCAACCTTGATGAAGGTAAGCGGGTGTAGGTTGGAATCTACACTGGTGTTATTCTAACGTTTTGAATGGGTTACTGTGACGCATAGCATCACGTGACCCTGGTTCTCCAACGTTGTAAATGAGTCGTACTTACAGGTTCTGTTTCTTAGTTCCAGCGTGGCTACAGATTCATGTGCCTCGTCCTACCGGTAATTCTTCTCTCCCTTTCTCAGAGCTGCTGGGTTTGCTCCGCCCACTTCCTGTTCTCCTTCCTTCGCTCCGTTTGCTATCTTATCTGCTACAGCAGATAAATCACACCAGCCTTATACTGTACAATCACTGACAATTGCATGCAAAGGACTCAGACGTTTTCCACCTTAGAATCTGCTTTTATTGTGAAGTACTCCCATGCATCCTGCCTTAAAATTTGAATCAAATTGGGTCATTGGTTGATTTTTTATGATTTTTTTTAAAAAACATTTCCCCCCTCTTTGCAAAGGCGCTGAGGAGCGCTCAAAGGATCGCTGTAGCTCCCTGCAGGAAAATTAACAAGGGTCCAAAGTCCAAAACTCATGACTAGCAGGGCTTAAATGCGGCTGCTGCTAAAACTTTTCAATTTGGTCTCCCATCCCAACCCTGACCAGACTTGACCAGACCTGACCCTGCTTAGCTTCAGTGAAGTGGCTGACTCCTATGCATTCAGGCAATTCCCTGGGACTTGTGTTAAGATGTTTTGGGAGTGAGTGAGTTTGTGTGTGCTTATGACTATTGCCCTGCACTGCTGGCTAGGAATGAGGGAAGCAGTGGGCGGAGCAAACCCAGCAGCTCTCACAGAAGAGGGAGAACAACGGAAGGATTGAACCATGTGCCCTGCAGTAATGTTATAGCTACAGAGAACCGATACAGAGAACCACGTTAGAAAGACTAGTGTAGATCCGGCCTAGGCCTGGTCAGATTCTGGAAGGGTGACTATGGCGTTACACCCCACAAGTCAGTTCCCAAATGTATGTCTACAGTTTGTAAGTCTGTGGTGAGTTTAGAATGTTGGCCTGAGTGGGCGGAGTTAGAATGCCTTGGGAGTGGGGAGGAGTCATATATAAGGGAAGGACTGAGGGGATTGAGGGAGACTTTTTAGGTACCCTTAGAGCAGCCGTCCTCAACCTGGGGCGCTCCAGATGTGTTGGACTGCATCTCCCAGAATGCCCCAGTTGGGGCATTCTGGGAGTTGTAGTCCAACATATCTGGAGCGCCCCAGGTTGAGGAAGGCTGTCTTAGAGTCTTTAGTGCTCTCTGTGTTTAGAGTACTTAAGTTCTGGGAAATTTGAGGGTCAGTGTAGAGAGTGGTGCACATAGTGGATGTATATTAATCAATACTGAGAATAAAGAAAGCTCAAGAGTGATTGTGTGAGAGAAAGGAAAGCGCGTATGTGAATGGGCAGAAGGATTGGATGAAAGGTTTTTTTTAAAAAGTTTTAAAATGTTTTATTTGAAATAAAGCTTGTGAACTTTTAAAAATAAATTCTAATCATTTTAACTATCACAAAACTCCCACATGTCTGTTTGGCATTTATCATCTGAAGTTTACACATTTGGCACCCACTCTGACAGTAATTCACCTCAGCACATATAACTCACAGTTTTATTTTATATATTGAAATCCTTCTCCATTTAACCCCTTTCTCCACATAGTTTGGAGGAAGGTAGTTTTTATCCCTTGCCTCAGGCGTATCAAGTGGTGGTGCTTGGCTTGAGCAGGGAGTAGCCGCGGCCAGGCTTGGTGTTCAGAGCTTGTGTCGTGACAGTAGTCTGTTCCTTTTCCTTGGCACCCAAGTTGTGCATCAAATTCACTATTTTGTGCATTAAACCCGGAGCTCCGATGCCATCAGCCCACCCCACCATCGATCCAAGTGACCAAAAATGCAAAAGAAGTGGATCAGATCCTCTTATTTCCACCCACATTTGCCAGTTTGCTAGATTCTACCTTTAGGAGAGGAGCTTGAATGGATACTTCAATATGGCTCTATATTTATTTGAATAATAATAATAATAATAATAATAATAATAATATAATAATAATTTTTTACCCGCCTCTCCCTTTGGATCGAGACGGGGACAACGGGGAACAACATTAGTACAGGAATCAACAGTGACCTAGGGTGGTGGTGGGCTCTCCCACAGTAGAGGCCTTCAAGAGGCAGCTGGACAACCCTCTGTCAGGGATGCTTTAGGGTGGATTCCTGCATTGAGCAGGGGGCTGAACTCGATGGCCTTGTAGGCCCCTTCCAACTCTGCTATTCTATGATTCTATGATTCTACCTAAAAGGTTGTCCCACAGAGGAGGGCCAGGATCTCTTCTCGATCCTCCCAGAGTGTAGGACACGGAATAATGGGCTAAAGTTAAAGGAAGCCAGATTCCGGCTGGACATCAGGAAAAACTTCCTGACTGTTAGAGCAGTACGACAATGGAACCAATTTCCTAGGGAGGTTGTGGGCTCTCCCACACTAGAGGCCTTCAAGAGGCAGCTGGACAACCATCTGTCAGGGATGCTTTAGGGTGGATTCCTGCATTGAGCAGGGGGTTGGACTCGATGGCCTTGTAGGCCCCTTCCAACTCTATGATTCTATGATTCTACATCTTAAAAATTAACAAAAATTAACAAAAATACAAGCATACACAATTTATAGGCAAATTAACAGTTAATTAGCTCAATTTGAAAACTGGTAATAAATTGGTGGATCCAATAAATTGGCTAATCCAACATAACCTTACTCACACTAAGGTGAAGCTGTATAGCCAACTAGACGGTAGTTACATACATACTTCATTCAACCAATCAATCATACACATCCAACTAGCAGTTACACACACACACACAATAATAATAATAATAATAATAATAACAACAACAACAACAACTAGCTGTACCCGGCGTAACATACGCCGTTGTAGCATATCTTAAAGTTTATTAATTAAATATCGCATTTTATTTATTCATTCATTCATATATTTCATTGTAAACACAGTTAACAATCTCGTTCTTTTCAGATACAACACTTAATGAGCCCAAGCCTGTACGGAAACATACCTAAGCATTTTGGTCGCAGCCTCCCTCCCGGCCACCAAGGGCCCCGGCTGTGCCTCGCTCATGCTCCCGACCGAGGCGCTGCTCCCTTCGTGGGGGGGGGGGGGGAGCGAAGAGGCAGAAAGGGGAGGAGGTTTTCCTTGAAAAAGAGTCAGGCGAGGGGCAGCAGAACGTAACAGAGCACCGTCCCGATCATGCTTGTACAGAAACATTAAGACGTTACACATTGTTATAGTTGCTACAGAAACATTAAGACGTTACAGGTTGTTACTGTTGCTTAGCAACCTGTATCAGCTGAAGCCTGTATGGAAACATACCTAAGAGGTTTATATATATATATATATATATATATATATATATATATATATATATTATTATCATGCTCATGCAGACTGCATCTCTCACATAGAATCTCACATACATTCGTCCCTTCTGCCTCTCACCCAGAGGGTAACCCACTTCAAACCACCACAGGTTCTCACCCTGAGCAGAAGAAGCAGGCCTAACTCACAAACAAACAGGGATGAAAGGAGCAAAAGAAGAAGAAGAAAAAAGGGAGGTGCCCTCGCCCTTGTGGCATTCCGAAGGGGCAAACCAAAGGGTGCACACCCTTTGGGGTCACCCCCTTTGGGGGCAGCCTGCTGGTAGCAGCCCGCCATCCCACAGCGACGCCATAGATATTTGTCTTTGGGCCTGAGATCGTCCAATGCCCAAGAGATCGTGAGGTGAGCTGGGTCTTCTGGCAGGTGACTTGATTCAATGCACTTGGTGAGAGTTTAGTACAGTGATATCCCTCCGTTCTTCCATCATGGAAGCGAAAACACTGGATGTAGGGTGACCATATGGAAAGGAGGACTGGGCTCCTGTATCTTTAACAGTTGCATAGAAAAGGGAATTTCAGCAGGTGTCATTGGTATGCATGCAGCCCCTGGTGAAATCCCCTCTTCATCACAACCGTGAAAGCTGCAGGAGCCCTTCCTAGCATGACCAGATACAAAAGAGGGCAGGGTTCCTGCAGCTTTCACGGTTGTTATGAAGAGGGGATTTCACCAGGGGCTGCAGGCATACAAGGACACCTGCAGAAATTCACTTTTGTAGACAACTGTTAAAGATACAGGAGCCCTGTCCTCTTCTCCATATGGTCTCCCTTCTGTACGTGAGTTTTCCAAGTCATTTCCCATCCAGGCGTTGAGCACACCCAAGCCTGCTTAGGTTCAGCAAGAGGGATGCATCATGTGCATCATGGGCCCTTATACCATGCACAGAGGTCCCTGCAAGGTAAACCAACACAGGGAAGTGTGGCAGTTCATCTGTTGTCATCACCCCCAGGTGCATCCACTGGCTTCTGCCTAGCGACATCGTCCTCAGCTTCCTCCCAGACTTCTACCAGCTTGCATCCATGAATATCCACCGAGCTTCTGTCAACCAGCTTAAGCCAGGTCCGTCGGCCAGACATCAGCCAGCTTCCGGTCCTGGATATCCGCTGCCTTCAGCATGCAAACTTGCCTCCCATGTAGCAAGTCCACCTGCTTTCGCTAAGGAACTCGCCTCTTCATCCCATCCCTTGCATGACCCGCTTCGCTCTGCTGGCTTGCCTCCTTCATTCAGACAACTTGTTTCCTCCACCTGAGACCCACGTTGGTCTGTGTGCTTGCCTGTATGGAAGAGAAAGGTTGAATGGGTACATTAATGTGGCGTAAGTAGGCTTCTCAAAGAACTCCGGGGCAGTTCTGTCTCAAAAAAAAAAATATGTAAGAAATGGAATGAAATCCAGCGGCTGAAGGACAACCCACCCAAGGTGGAGAGATTCCCATGACAGACATGTTCTTAAGAGACCAGTAGCTTCGAAGAAGACGAAGAGTGATGCTGAAAGTCCCAATCCTTCTGTGCTGAGATGCGATTGGCAAGAGCAAAAGGGGGTCAGGGAGAAAGGGCCCAGGGAGGAAAAGAAGGAAGGAAACCATCTTCAGTTTTTTATTTTATTTATTTTATTGCATTTATATCCCGCCTTTTTTCTCCAAGAAACCCAGGGCAGTGTACATAATCCTCCTCCCCGCCATTTTTATTCTCACAACCACCCCTGCGAGGTCTGAGAGTCTGTGAATCCCTTATATAGTCCTGCCTGCTGTGCATATCTTGATGTACACTATCTCTTAGAATCATAGAATCATAGAATAGCAGAGTTGGAAGGGGCCTACAAGGCCATCGAGTCCAACCCCCTGCTCAATGCAGGAATCCACCCTAAAGCATCCCTGACAGATGCTTGTCCAGCTGCCTCTTGAAGGCCTCTAGTGTGGGAGAGCCCACAACCTCCCTAGGTAGCTGATTCCACTACCACCACAGAGCTAGCTGGAGCGGAAACAACATAAACCGTTGTCAACAGGCCCAGCCAGGATTTCAAGAGGAGGGAAAGCAAGAAGAGAAGTTATGCGATTAATGTTTTTTTAAAAAAAATATTTTTATTATTGAAACAACAAACACAAATCAAAATCACTTAATACAAGACATTATAATACCTTACTATCATATATTCAATGTTAACCTATTAAACATAATATAATAAACATAACAGTGCTCCCCCCACCTCGGGATCTCATTCTTGTTTCCAAAAACTCATAGTTTCATCTTGTGAGGGAACTGGCTGTCACTTCCGGTTATGACCTTACCTCGGAGTAAATGAAGCCGTGCTCTTTGCGCATGCTTGAGGTCCGAAGCAGACATTCCTGCCGAACTGGTTTGAACAAGTTCTGTCATGCTGTCAAGGTGCGCACGCAATTCCTTTGTATCAAATGTGTGCGCGCGCAAGTTCCCTTTGTACGAAGGGCAGGCGTTCCCTTTGAATGAGGGGCGTGTATAAAAAGCCCCTCCCCCCAGTCCCGAGGGCAGCCGCCCGTGGACTCATCCCGTGCTGCTGTTTCGCTAGCGAATAAAGCTATCTGTTTGGACAAGAACTTTGGTGTGGACTCCGGTTTCTCCGTGTGGGCTCCAGTTTTTCCGTAACATTCCTGGCGCCCCAACGTGGGGCCGCTTCCTTCAACAAGGAAACCTCACGGAGTACTGGACAGCCTGCCAGGGAGATTTCCCCCACCAGCTCGCCTCCTTGCAACCCCCCCCGCAGGCGTACGTCGACACTCATTGGGAGCGCGCCTTCAGCTTGCCTTCGGCTTTGCTGATGCCTGGTGATCTGGGGATGGACTGACCGGAGGGGGTGGCGTGGACGCAGCTGAACCTCTGTGGAAGTTTTGCTACAGATACCTTTCTAACCGGCGCCGGAACTTCAAACAGGCAAGTAACAATGAGCTCTCTGTAATCTGTTTCTGTTCTGTCCAGCCAGCTCCCAGGAGCTGAAGGAGGGGCTGGATCAACCCCTCAGAAGCCAGAATGTTTCTCTCTGTAATCTGTTTCTGTTCTGTTCAGCCGGCTCCCAGGAGCTGAAGGAGGGGCTGGATCAACCCCTCAGAAGCCGGAAGGTTTCTCTGTTTTCTGTTTCTCTGCTGGGCTGGATTTGGGAAAGAGGGTGTTGTCTGTGTAATTGGTGTGTGAATGGCAGCCTGATTTCCATAGTTGGCCGTTGGATCCATCAGTCCTCTGGTGCCATTTGGTACCTGGAAATTCCGGCAACGTGGGCTGGCAGCGTGTGATTGTGAACCTATTGTTTCACCAGCTGACTCCCCCACTACCGATAGCCAGTTGGTTCCCCGTCTACCCACCTGATTTGTCTGTCTGTCTGGTGAATTTAGAAAGTTAGGATGGGGGGAGGTTCTTCCACTCCATTAGATCTCATGGTAGAGCATTTTGCACAAGTTTTTGATACTTCGCAGTGTAATGTTCAAACCATGACTTATAAGTGCCATTGGACTTGGCCGAGCCTAGGCCCCCTTGTGGCCTGGCCGCCACAAGGCACCTTTTCTGAATCCTATATTACCAGAATATATAATTTAGCTATAGTAGAAGGGGGGCCTCTGACTCCAGAAGATATCCCATACATTGAAGGGTGGCTGAAAGTGGCTAAGCTCCCCCCACCATGGGCGAAAAAGATGGTTGAAAAGGCAGCCCTAATAATGATGAACCAGGCGAAGAAAGATAAAAGAATCCAACCCCACCGCCTGAAGCAGCTCACTTACACTGCTTCAAAGGACAAACCAATCATACCTTGTCCTCCAGAAGAACTGCCGCCGCCTTATGTTTCGCCTACGGCGCCCCAGATGAGGCCCCCACCAGTGGTGCCCACTGCTCCAGTCCCGCTACTACCTGGACAAGCAGACATTCTGCCCCCCTCACCGGCCCCGAGCGCGTCATCTCCTCCCCGCCAGGAGGATGTGCCTGGCCCCAGCCTACCACCACGTCGCCAGGAGGATGTGCCTGGCCCCAGCCTACCACCACGTCGCCAGGAGGATGTGCCTGGCCCCAACCTACCACCACATCCACGACACGTTGTTGCCTCTGAAGCCAGTTCAGAAGAAGAAGGGCCCAGCCACCACCACAGCTCTAGCCGAAATAGAGAACACGTTGTTGCCTCTGAAGCCAGTTCAGAAGAAGAAGGGCCCAGCCACCACCGCAGCCCCAGCCGGAATAGAGACCTGACTGCTGAATTACAGAGGTCCAAAATGAAGACCCGAGCCCGGATGAAGGAAAAGGGGAGAGAAGCCAACAGAATCCTGCCAGTCAGGGAAGCCACAGCCCTGGTTCCTGGACAAGATGCCAACGGTCAACCAAGCTACCAAACTGTTACTACTTACACTTACCTGCCTTTCCAATCCTCAGACCTCCTTAATTGGAAAACTCATGGCCCAGGTTATGAAGAAGAACCAGAAAAGTTCCTAGATATGATTGAAGGAGTTATTGCTGCCCATAATCCAACCTGGAGCGACATCCAGCAACTAATGGGCTACCTCCTCACAACTGAACAGAGACTGCAGATCCAAGCCAATTTGGAAGAGGCTGCAGGAATCCGAGGGCAGTTAGACAACCAACCAGACTCCCAGGTGACCCTCGCCAAGTATGCACCTCGACTAGACCCAAGATGGGACATCCAAAATGCAGATCACCGGGCCCTTCAACGTGAATACCAGCAGGCTTTCATAGAGGCCGTGAAAAAAGGCAGACGAAAGATGATGAATATGCAAAAAATACATGATGTAGTACAACAGAAAGAAGAAAGCCCGGGGATGTTCCTTGAAAGACTGATGAAAGCCTACCGCCGATATACTCCCATAGACCCTGAACATCCGAACAACAGGCAGACCGTAGTTCTCTCCTTCGTGTCACAAGCAGCCCCAGATATTAGAAAGAAATTACAGAAGGCAGATGGGTTTGAAGGAATGTCACTAACGCAACTGAAAGCCTTGGCTGACCGAGTTTATGTCAACCGGGAGGTTGAAGAGAAAAAAGAGCAGGTTAAGTTGATGAAGGAAAAAGCCAGCCTCATTGCGGCCGCCCTGCGCCCGGAAGTTCCCCAACTGACAGATAAGAGATCACACCGGCCAGTCCTAGGCCGAAATCAGTGTGCATACTGCAAAGAAGAGGGCCACTGGAAGACAGAGTGCCCCGTAAGACCACAACAGAATGTCATTGCTGGACTAAATCGAGGCCGCGGACGTGGGGCCCCTCGAGGAAGAGGCCGTGGCTATCCTGGTCCTGCACCAACTGCCTTCCCCAGTCCACAAGGAACACCTCTGGAACCACACTTTCGCGATGCCGTCCGAACTATGACCATGGAAGATTGCTATGAAGAAGAAGACTGACAGCCTCCGCGGGGACCCTTACCTCCCGACCCCGTTATGGAAATAACAGTGGGAGGACAGAAAATTAAAGGACTAATA
This sequence comes from Elgaria multicarinata webbii, assembly GCF_023053635.1. Taxonomy (NCBI): domain Eukaryota; kingdom Metazoa; phylum Chordata; class Lepidosauria; order Squamata; family Anguidae; genus Elgaria; species Elgaria multicarinata. Next base: position 164,651,583 of record NC_086173.1, read on the forward strand.
GATTCAGGAGCGCAGAGGTCAGTCTTGATTAATGCCTCCCACTTGCCCCTTCAGAAGAAAACTTCCGTGCCAGTTGTGGGGGCAGGAGGCCAGGTTTTACGAGCACCCTGTTTCAAGCCCCAAGGGATCCAGATAGGAGCCTGCGCCACGAAACATGAATTCATCCTGATCCCGTCCTGCCCCATACCACTTATCGGAAGAGACCTCCTTTGTAAAGTCCAAGCGACCCTGTCTTTCCATCCAGATGGCAAGGTCACAGGTACTGCTGGAGGGCAGCCACTTGTCATCACCTGTCCCCTCAGAGAAGCGTGGAGAATGGGACCTTCTATGGGCCTCTGCGCTCCACTCCACACTATCCATACCGAAGTCGCCCTTCGAGTCATCCGAGCCGTGCCAGGGGTCTGGGCCGAAAACAATCCCAGAGGGTTAGCATTGTCAGCTTATCCTGTCATCACTGATCTGAAGCCCACTCATGTTATTGTTAACCAGCCACAGTACCCCATTCCCTTAGAAGCCAGAGTTTCAATGCATGAGCACCTTGAAAAACTGCTGCAACTTGAAGTCCTGGTCCCCACCGTTTCACCCTGGAACACACCCCTCCTCCCAGTCAAGAAACCGGGCACTAACCAGTACAGACCAGTTCAAGACCTTCGCCTTGTGAACCAGCAGACGAAAGACATCGCAGCCACAGTAGCAGACCCCTACTCCCTCATCGGACTGATACCAGGTGACAGCCTATGGTATTCGGTCATCGACCTCAAAGACGCCTTCTTCACGGTTCCCTTGCACCCTGATTCCCAGAAAATCTTTGCCTTCACATGGGAACACCCCCGGACAGGGCGAAAGAGACAATTCACGTGGTCCCGCCTCCCACAAGGTTTCAAGAATTCCCCAACTCTCTTTAGCCGCCAATTGGCCGGGGATTTGCAAAAATACCAGGAAGAAGTTGGCCTAGTCCTCCAATATGTAGATGACCTCCTTTTGCCCCGGCATACTGAAGAGACCTGCCTCCTTGACACCATTGCCCTGCTCAGACATCTGGAGACTGCAGGTTACCGTGCTAGTCAAACCAAAGCCCAAATCTGTAAACAAGAAGTGACATATCTGGGGTTTATCATCAAGAAGAACACTCGACTTTTAGCTGCCAGCAGGACCCAGGCAATCAATTGTATACCCCAGCCCCGGAACAAAAAAGAATTACGAGTTTTCCTGGGCATGGCAGGGTACTGCCGGATCTGGATCCTGAACTACGCCGCCCTGACACAGTCCCTCTATGAACTCTTGAAACAGAAAGTCCCTGAATCCGGGACCCTAGACTGGACATCTGAAGCAAAAGAGAGCCTCCGGAATCTTAAATCAGCCCTTACCAGTCCACCCGCTCTAGGACTACCTGATATCAGCAAGCCCTTCCACCTGTATGTAGACGAAAGGAAGGGCACAGCCGTGGGCGTTCTGACCCAGAGAGTGGGTTCGTGGAATCGGCCTGTAGCATACCTAAGCAAGAATACTGATCCTGTGAGCAGAGGTTGGCCAGGATGTCTCCGATGTATCGCCGCCGCATGCCTGCTCTTAACTGAAGCCATTAAACTTACCTATGGGCAGCACATAGAAATCACTGCCTCACACTCCATGAAAGCTCTGCTAGAAACCCACGGACCAAAGTGGATGACCAACTCCCGACTTGTCAAATACCGAGCGCTGCTGTGTGAGAACCCTAACGTGCAAGTGAATGACTGCGTAGCCCTGAATCCTGCGACTCTGATGCCTTTGCCTGAGCCAGTTATACATGATTGCCAAGAAATAATGGACACTGTCCATTCTAGCAGACCCGACCTAAAAGACAGTCCTGTGCCTGGCAGCATCATCCTTTTTACTGATGGAAGCAGTTTTGTCCAGCACGGTGTCAGAAAGGCGGGTTACGCCATAGTAACAGAAGATGAGGTCCTAATCGCTGAAGCGCTTCCACCTGGCACGTCCGCTCAGAAAGCTGAACTCTTAGCTTTAATCGCTGCACTAGAATGGGGAAGAGAAAAGAAGATCACGGTCTACACAGATTCAAAATATGCATTTCTTACTCTCCAAGTACACGGAGCATTGTACCGAGAGCGAGGGTTCCTCACAGCCGAAGGAAGAGAAATAGCACATTCACAAGAGATCCAGAGGCTCTTACAAGCTGTATGGCTACCAGAGAAGGTTGCGGTGATTCACTGCAGAGCACACACCGGGAAATCTAACCCAATTGCTCGAGGGAACCAGAGGGCGGATCAGGCTGCCAAAGACGCCGCCAACCAGCCAGTACGAGAAACAAGCCACGCCCTCTTGATTTCCCTGCCACCTCTTGCCATGACGCCTCCGTATAGCCAAGAAGAAGAGAAAGAAGCTGAAGAACATAAATACAGAAAAGAAAAAGGCTTCTACATTTTGCCGGACGGCCGAGTTTGGGTGCCAGAACGTCTTGCCAGAACTGCGGTGTACCACATGCACAGACAATGCCATCTAGGCAAAGAAGCCCTTCGGCATCTGATCGAAAAGACCATGTACATAGACAAGTTAGCCACCCACTGCATGGAAGCTTCCAAAAGATGTGTCACCTGTGCACGAAATAACCCAAAGAAAGGACCTGTGCTTCCCCCAGGCCAGATACTCCGAGGCAGCCGACCCTTTCAAGTTATGCAAATTGACTTCACCCACATGCCGCCAGCTGGAGGCTACAAGGTCGCCCTCGTAGCCGTATGCACGTTCTCGGGATGGGTAGAAGCATGGCCAGTCAGATCAGAAGGGGCAAGAGAAGTAGCGAAACACCTGATCCAAGACCTCATCCCTCGCTATGGCCTGCCCCAGCAGCTGAACTCTGACAATGGACCAGCTTTCCAAGCCGAGCTCACTGAAAAACTTAGCAAAGCACTTCATATAGACTGGAAGCTACACTGTGCTTGGAGACCGCAGAGCAGCGGGGCAGTAGAAAGAGCCAACCAGACCCTGAAACTACACCTTCGCAAAATGTGCGCAGAAACACACTCTAAATGGACTCAGATGCTCCCTGTTGCCTTGCTCCACATGAGGTGCACCCCCCGAAGTAACGGGCTGACTCCATATGAACTAGTCTATGCCAGGCCTCCGCCGCTGCCAGCTACAGTCGAGACCCTGCCACTTCGTGGCGAGATCAACCTTAATCGGATTCTAAAAGAACTGAATCAGACAGTGCTAGAAATGAGCCAGCATACTGAACAGACTCCCTTAGGAATAGTTATCCCTGTTCATGGCTTCAAGCCTGGGGATGAAGTCTGGGTAAAGAGTTATAAAGAAAGCCTGTTAGGGAAGACATGGGACGGGCCATATACCATTATACTGACTACTCCTACTGCTTTAAAGGTCCAAGGGAATTCCAGTTGGATTCATTGGAGCCGAGCAAAATTAGCCGCACCCGAGAGATGGCAGGCCACGAAAGGCGCGGGCCTAAAGCTCACCCTGAGGAAACAGCCCTCACCGCTGGACGCGACGGGAGAAGACTCCTCGGGACCGGCAACCGAGGGAGCGAAATAACTGGGGGCGCTGCATCCCCTCTCAACCTGGAAAGAAGAGGTGGACACCGCCCGAAGCATGTTCTGCCTATTTTGCTCTTCCTTTTGACCCTGAGCATATCATCCCAGAAGTCAAAACTTGATCTCTGCTCCTCTTGTATACAAACAGTGAAACTGCATAACCAAATCAAACAGACTATTATATATCAGAGTAAATTGCAGTGTACTGAGACCAAAACGTCTTGCACTTTCCGTAATGTTTCTTTCTCAGTATGTTCACTGAATAACAAAGTCACATGTTTTGATCCCAGAGAAAATCCTGTTAAATGGCACTTAGAGGTCAGAGATGCTAACAAGCAGGGTACACTATTGCAGAAAATACCCCTTAGAACCCCAAATTCTCCAGCTTCTGTGATCATAGACCCTTGCAAGATCTCCCACTGGCCAGATCAGTGTGGGGATCTCAGCTGGGAGAAGACATACATGCACGAAGACAAATATATATGTCCCTCCACAGACCCGATGCGGTCTACCATCCCCAAACAAGCCAATTGCGATAACAGCTGTCCTTATTGGAACTGTGTATGGTGGGCCACTTATTCAACAACACCCCCCCTCGGTAAAATCCACGCCTCCTTAACCAAAGTGCCAGTCCTCAGTAACTGCAAGGCACAACAGTGCAACTTGGTGAATTTTACCGTTTTTAACCCACAACAGTTCGTGACCACTTTTGGGAACCAATTCGGGCTCCGCATCCATGGACGGGGAGCAGATCCCCTGGGGCGGATTTACCTAAAACTCGCTCAGTTTGTAGAAACAGGCCACACCATACAAGAGCACTTCTTCCAAGACTTTTGGAAAGAAGTCGAACAGCCTTTTGAAGTGCCAGAGATAGCGCGCAACCTCTTTGTCACTTTTGCAGAAACTGTCGCTGCAACGCTGAATGTATCAAATTGTTATGTATGTGGAGGAACCAACCTAGGAGACCAATGGCCTTGGGAAGCCCAAGAATACAATGTCAGCCAGCCGTATAATGAGACCACTGACCCCAACCCCCATAGTCAGTGGATGCTGACAGACACCCTAATTGGAAGGTGGTGCATCCAAAGAATATCCTCCGGGGCTCCCAAGATCGGGGAAACCCCGTGTCAGACCATTACTACGCTGAACCAAACTATCTTGTCCTATTGGCCAAATCAAACTGTCATACCCCCTAATCGACTATGGCCAAGCACACTTCAGGCCAGATTGAATACTATTCAAAATAGCGCCTGGACAGCCCCCAGAGGATTGTATTGGATATGTGGAAACTATGCATATTCCGAACTACCTGAACCCTGGGAGGGCACTTGTACCATAGGGGAGATCAGACCCTCTTTCTTCTTGATCCCTTTAACTGATGGGGTCCGCCTAGGTCATACAGTTTATGATCGAAAGCGTAAAGACCTGACCAATATAAAAATTGGTGACTGGGCAGATGAAGATTGGCCCCCTGAGCGGATAATCCAATATTATGGGCCTGCCACTTGGGCACAAGATGGTATGTTTGGTTACAGAACACCAATATACATGCTAAGCCGTATTATCCGGTTGCAAGCAGTATTAGAGTTAATTACCAATGAGACTGCACGCGCTCTGAATGTCTTATCCAAAACCCAGACCCAGCTTAGAAACGCAGTATATCAGAACCGTTTGGCTTTAGATTATTTACTCGCTGCGGAAGGAGGCCTTTGTGGGAAATTTAATCTCAGTAATTGTTGTTTGCAAATAGATGACAACAAGAAAGTCATCGAAGACATCACGAATCGAATGGTTAAGTTAGCCCATGTTCCAGTCCAGACGTGGAAAGGGTTTGAATGGGCCGAGGGCTTAGGCTCGTGGTTCAATTGGTTTGGTGGGCTAAAAGGGATGATCGGTATTGTTGTTGTAGGAATTTTGTTATGCTTGCTGGTACCCTGTCTTATGCCAATGATTATACAAAGTTTGAAAGATATGATAGAGCAAATTGCAGATAAACGTACTGCAGTGCACCTAATGGCCTTGCAGGAATACAGGCCAGTTCCTATCAATGAAGACACTCTGTAATAATGATAGCACTCTGTGCCTTCGCTAAGAGTGTATCAAAGGGGGGAATGTGAGGGAACTGGCTGTCACTTCCGGTTATGACCTTACCTCGGAGTAAATGAAGCCGTGCTCTTTGCGCATGCTTGAGGTCCGAAGCAGACATTCCTGCCGAACTGGTTTGAACAAGTTCTGTCATGCTGTCAAGGTGCGCACGCAATTCCTTTGTATCAAATGTGTGCGCGCGCAAGTTCCCTTTGTACGAAGGGCAGGCGTTCCCTTTGAATGAGGGGCGTGTATAAAAAGCCCCTCCCCCCAGTCCCGAGGGCAGCCGCCCGTGGACTCATCCCGTGCTGCTGTTTCGCTAGCGAATAAAGCTATCTGTTTGGACAAGAACTTTGGTGTGGACTCCGGTTTCTCCGTGTGGGCTCCAGTTTTTCCGTAACATTCCGTTGGTGGATCCCCCCTTCCTTTAGAAAATACAAACTCCAGGAACTTTTTCCAGATACTCTCAAAATCATTCGTTTTTACTATGCCTCTTTTCATTTTTATATTACATGTCAATTTATCGTTTATAGCAATGTCCCACACTTCTTTATACCATTCTTCAATACAATAATGTCCTGTAATTTTCCAATTCCTAGTTACTATCAACCTCGCAGCTGTCAGCAGGTTCGTTATCAATTCTTTCATTTCTTTATTACATTTAAGATCATCATGCAGTGAGAGTAATGCAATCCTTGGTGTAACTTCTACTTTAAATCCCACAATCTGTTCAATCTCATAAAACACCATCTTCCATAACTTTTGCACATGTATACAATCCCACCACATATGTAAATACGTTCCCTTTTCTCCACAACCCCTCCAACAATCTGCTGAAAGCTGTTTATTAATCTTATTTAATCTAACCGGAGTTAAATACCACCTCCATACAAGTTTATAGTAATTCTCCTTTATTCTTACTGACATATTTCTCAACACTCAGTCTCCATAGTCCATCCCACCTCTGTTGTCCTATTTGTATCTTCAAATCAGTCTCCCAAACCATTTTCCCAGCACTATCCACTATGTTTTTGTTCTTTATCAGATTTCCCTTTTAAAAACCAAAGAACAAAAGAACAAAAAACATTGATCCCATAACTTCTCTTCTTGCTGGTTTCTCTGTAAGGTATTTGCTGGAAACAAGGCCCTATTTTCTTTCTTTATTGCATTTATATATCCCGCCTTTTTCCCTCCAAGGAACTTGAGGTGGCGTGCATAATCTTCCTCTCCATGTTATCCTCACAACAACAACCCTGTGTCAAAGTGCTGGTATTGACATTTAAAGCCCTAAATGGTTTGGGGCCAGGTTATTTGAAGGAACGCCTCCTCCCATATCTATCTGCCTGGACCTTAAGATCATCTACAGAGGCCCTTCTCCGTGAGCCCCTGCCAAACGAAGTGAGGCAGGTGGCTACAAGGAGGAGGGCTTTCTCCGCTGTGGCACCCCGGTTGTGGAATGAGCTCCCCAGAGAGGTCTGTCTGGCGCCTACACTGTACTCCTTTCATCGCCAGCTGAAGACCTTTTTATTCTCTCAGTATTTTAACACTTAATTTTAACTTAAATTTAAATTTTACTGTTCTAACTCTGTATTTTAATCTTATATCAATTTTGCTGTGTGGTTTTATCCTGGTTGTGCTTTTTATACTATATTTTGTAATTGTGCTTTTAACATGTTGGTGGTTTTATTATGGTTTTAACTTTTGTGAACTGTCCAGAGAGCTTCGGCTATTGGGCGGTATAAAAATGAAATAAATAAATAAAAATAAAAATAAACCCTGTGAGGTAGGTTGGGCTGAGAGCCTGTGACTGGCCCAAAGTCACCCAGTGGGTTTCCATGGCTGAGTGGGGACTAGAACCCAGGTCTCCCGACTCCTAGTCCGACACTTTAGCCACTACACCACGTTGGGGCAGGCTCTACACTATTGCTTTATAACAGTTTATAATGGTTTTGACAACTGTTCAGGCCCGGGACACATTACATATACCATTTCCAAACTGTTAAATGCTGCTTGGTGTAGATCTGGCCTGGCTCTCAAGTTTCCCTCCTCAGAACCTCAACTTCTCTTTTCGGCCTTGCACCCACTGTTCCCTAGACTTCTGGAGCAGAACATCTTTTTGCCGCCATCTTGGCCTGGCATCCCTAGGGCAGCCTCTGAATCTCCATAGCTCTCCCTTCCTTGGAAGAAAGATGACACCCCCTTGTCCCTATGTCGGTCGGATGATGTTTATATCTTCCTTTCCTCTTCTCATATCCATAGGGTGATCATATGAAAAGGAGGACAGGGCTCCTATATCTTCAACAGTAACGTAGAAAAGGGAATTTCAGCAGGTGTCAATTGAAGTGGGTGAAATTCCCTCTTCATCACAACAGTTAAAGCTGCAGAAGCCCTGCCCTCTTTTGTATCTGGCCACTCTACTATAGCTAGTGTAGCTTTAACTGTTCTGATGAAGAGGGAATTTCACCCACTTCAATTGACACCTGCTGAAATTCCCTTTCCTGCATTACTGTTAAAGATACAGGAGCCCTGTCCTCCTTTTCATTTGATCACCCTACATATCCATCCATTCTTTGTAAACCGCCCGGAGAACTTTGGTTATGGGGCGGTATATAAAATAATAATAATAATAATAATAATAATAATAATAATGACAACTTCATTTCCCCCACCGCTCCTATTTTCTCTGTGCGCTCTCCAGGATCAGTTGCCACCTGCTGCCGCCATGGGCCTCTCTCTGAAGTGGCCATTACCCTAGTGAGCAAGCCCTCTTCAGCCATTGGCTGAAAGGAGCCTGTGATGTCACAAAGACCCAGCAGCCCAAGCTACCAAGGGAACCTGAGCCTCAGGGATTGGCTGAGCTCTGGTGATGTCACCAACCCCTCAAGGGCTTCTCCTTCCTGTTTCAGCCATAGGATATCTGCTATACAGATGGAAGAAAAATACAGTAAAAAAATAAATCCGGCACATGTGACAAAATGATATATTGTATTATGTTGTTTATGTGAACCACCCAGAGAGCTTTGGCTATGGGGCAGTATTTATTTATTTATTTATTTATTACATTTTTATACCGCCTAATAGCCGAAGCTCTCTGGGCGGTTCACAAAAATTAAAACCATAATAAAACACTTTTAAAAACACAAATACAAAATACAGTATCAAAAGCACAACCAGGATAAAACCACACAGCAAAAATTGATGTAAGTTTAAAATACAGAGTTAGAACAGTAAAATTTAAATTTAAGTTAAAATTAAGTATTAAAATACTGAGAGAATAAAAAGGTCTTCAGCTGGCGCCGAAAGGAGTACAGTGTAGGCTAGGGTGACCCTATGAAAAGGAGGACTGGGCTCCTGTATCTTTAACAGTTGTATTGAAAAGGAGAATTTCAGCAGGGGTCATTTGTATATATGGGGAACCTGGTGAAATGTCCTCTTCATCACAGCAGTTAAAGCTGCATGTGCCCTGCCCTCATTTAAATCTGGTCACCCTAGTATAGCTCCTGCACCTTTAAGTGTTGTGATGAAGAGGAAATTTCTCCAGGTGCGACATGCCTACAAATGACACCTGCTGAAATTCCCTTTTCTATGCAACTGTTAAAGATACAGGAGCCCTGTCCTCCTTTTCATAGGGTCACTCTAACAGTGTAGGTGCCAGGCTCACCTCTCTGGCAAGCTCATTCCACAGCTGGGGTGCCACAGTGGAGAAAGTATACAAATGCAATAAATTATTATTATTATTATTATTATTATTATTATTATTATTATTATTATTATTTAATGTTTGGTTGCAGGCTTGATTTACTTTACCTATCCTTTCTCTTACAGGCATTGGTAAATTTGTGGGGGAGGAGAGTTGGAATGTTTAGCTTTTTAAATGGTGTCTCCTGATTGGCTGGTCTGTTTTCAGTTCGGAGTGAAATAACTGTCAGTTGGTTTTTTGGGGGGAGTTAGATAAGAATGGGCTTTCAGAGGGGAAGGATGAGGGAATCTGGGCTCTCGATTTGAGGCGGGGGTTAGATTAAGGTGACCATATAATTAAATAAAACCCTCATTCTGAACCTGTGGAGAACTAGACTGGAAAATTCTGCCTGTTACAGCTAGATAGTATATTTTATGCTACTGGCCTAGAGGTATGGCCTGCCGATGAGTTCTGTGTAACTTGAAAACTTGCCTTCTTAAACTGGTATCATAAAAAAAAATTATATAAATAATACATAAAATATTCCACATATCATTTGACCTCTTTTTTATTTCCATAATTGTCTCGTAGCCTTGTGCATGGGTTCCAAATATCTGTGCTTGCGTATTTCTTCTTATGCTCCCGCACACCTTGCTCAGCCTGTTTTAGGATTTCTCAGAAACCACCTGATTTCTAGGGGTGTGCATGGAACCCCCACTCCGCTTCACTTCCAGATCCGCCATTTTTCGGATCGGGCCGCTCCGCCCCGGCCCCACTCCGCCTATGCCCATTCCGCTCCGCTCGGATCGGAGCTCCGTTTCCCCCCCCCCCATAGGGGGGGTTACCGGGCCCTGCCGCCATCACCGGTCCGATTAGAAGCGGAGCACATCCCTACTGATTTCTGTCTCTGCTGAGGCAGGAAGCAGCCGCCAGGGGGCAGTGGAGTTTCACAGAGGGAGGAGAGAAATCGAAGTTACAAATAGCGACTAAGAAATTAAAAAGAGTGAGTGAGCGAATGAATCCAATGAGAGAGGACTGGCTTCCACCAGAAATACAGCCCAGGAAGCCAAAAGACTGCCTCCTTCAGCAAAAGGGTCTAGCAATTTCTGTACAAATGACATTCAAATGAACAGCCGGAAATGCAATTGTAATTCTTTTGCTAATTTGAAATTCTAAAGAAATTTAGCAAGCCCTTTTTTAATCTTGCACCCATAGCCCATGCTATAGTGCCATGCTATGGTACCCATTACATGCAAAAATTCTAAGAAGCAGGATCTGTTGGGGGAACTACCAGGGCCGGTGCCAGACTATTTTGCACCCTAGGCAAGGTGAGCTACTGCACCCCCCCCCCCAAATTGCTTGGAAGTTCGAATGTGTGCACCGAGCAGAGAGCTGGGACTGGCTCGCTTCGATTTGGGACTGAGCCGTCTGGAATTCACCGGGACTTACTTCCGTGCGAACGCAGCCCGCTATGCAACCTGCTGTCCCAATCCCCTCCTCACGTTTACTTGTGGGAATAAGGCTTCCGAGTGAGGAGGCATAGGCGGATCGGGCCACACTGGTGCCTCCCGGTGCAACGCTTTCTCGGATGCAAGTCCCGTTGATCCACGCGTGCAGGATTGGGAAGCAGGAGAGTTTGCCTTGCGAGGAGTCCACAAGTCCCTAGCTTTCCAGGGGAAGGGAGAGGGAGTCCCGCTTGTCCGCCTGCCTAGACATCGCGGCCTGTTTGAGGAGAAAGGGGACGTACTAAACCGAAGGACACCGAATGGCCATTGAAGTGCATTGTGTCATTCCGAATGGCCATAGGAAATCATTGAAGGAATTTAGGGATCATCTACAAATTAAAATATCTAAAGGAGTTAAACATTTAGTTTTCATAGAAAACCACACAGAATCAAAATACAAACCAACAAAGTGGTTTTGGGGAACAATTCCTATGACCTCCAACACAGTGGTTTCTAGGGATCATCTCCAAACATAAAAAGAAAACAGAATACAATAAAGAGAAGGTGACTGCCGTTTCATGCAATGCTTCATAGGCACCAGTTTTAAAAGACCAAAATAAGTGGAGGGGGGTTGCCAAAAACTGTCACAGATTATTTCCATGTTTACAAATCCCCCCCCACACCCTCTCCTCACAAAGAAAACAATGGGCTTCTCTGGCAGCCCTCCCACATCAGGGGGAGCCCCAAAATTCTCATAGAGGCTTGTAATGAGACCCTGAGCATCCTAAGAGTTTTTGCTGCAGGCGTGCTCCATTGGAATGGCCCCTAAGCTGCGCACGGCCACATGAGGTTCCTTCAGAATGGCCATAGGAAAACAATGGGCTTCTCTGGCAGCCCTCCCAAATCAGGGGGAGCCCCAAAATTCTCATAGAGGCTTGTAATAACACACTAAGCCTGCTAAGAGTTTTTGATGCAGGTGCTCTCCATTGCAATGGCCCCTACATTGCGCACGGGCACATGAGGTTTCTTCAGAATGGCCATAGGAAAACAATGGGCTTCTCTGGCAGCCCCAGAGAATCAAGGGGAGCCCCGAAATTCTCATAGATGTTTGTAATGAGACCCTAAGCATCCTAAAAGTTTTTGCTGCAGACGTGCTCCATTGGAATGGCCTCTAAGCTGCGCACGGCCACATGAGTTTTCCTCAGAATGGCCATAAGAAAACAATGGGCTTCTCTGGCAACCCCAGAAAATCAGGGGGAGCCCCAAAATTCTCGTAGAGGCTTGTAATAACACACTAAGCCTGCTAAGAGTTTTTGTTGCAGACGTGCTCCATTGAAATGGCCCCTAAGCTGCGCACGGCTGCATGATGTTTCTTCAGAATGGCCATAAGAAAACAATGGGCTTCTCTGGCAGCCCTCCCAAATCAGGGGGAGCCCCAAAATTCTCGTAGAGGCTTGTAATGAGACCCTGAGCATCCTAAGAGTTTTTGCTGCATGCGTGCTCCATTGGAATGGCCCCTAAGCTGCACACGGCCACATGAGGTTTCCTCAGAATGGCCATAAGAAAACAATGGGCTTCTCTGGCAGCCCCAGAAACTCAGGGGGAGCCCCGAAATTCACGTAGAGGCTTATAATAACACACTAAGCATGCTATGAGTTTTTGCTGCAGGCGTGCTCCATTGGAATGGCCCCTAATCTGCGCACGGGCACATGAGGTTTCTTCAGAATGGCCATAGGAAAACAATGGGCCTATCTGGAAGCCCCAGAAAATCAGGGGGAGCCCCGAAATTCTCATAGAGGCTTGTAATGAGACCCTAAGCATCCTAAGAGTTTTTGCTGCAGACGTGCTCCATTGGAATGGCCCCTAAGCTGCACACGGCCACGTGAGGTTTCTTCAGAATGGCCATAGGAAAACAATGGGCTTCTCTGGCAGCCCCAGAGAATCAAGGGGAGCCCCGAAATTCTCATAGATGTTTGTAATGAGACCCTAAGCATCCTAAGAGTTTTTGCTGCAGACGTGCTCCATTGGAATGGCCTCTAAGCTGCGCACGGCCACATGAGGTTTCCTCAGAATGGCCATAAGAAAACAATGGGCTTCTCTGGCAGCCCCAGAAACTCAGGGGGAGCCCCAAAATTCACATAGAGCCTTGTAATAACACACTAAGCATGCTAAGAGTTTTTGATGCAGGCGTGCTACATTGCAATGGCCCCTACGCTGCGCACGGGCACATGAGGTTTCTTCAGAATGGCCGTAGGAAAGCATGGTGCTATCTGGAAGCTCCAGAAAATCAGGGGGAGCCCCGAAATTCTCATAGATGTTTGTAATGAGACCCTGAGCATCCTAAAATTTTTTGCTGCAGACGTGCTCCATTGGAATGGCCCCTAAGCTGCGCACGGCCACATGAGGTTCCTTCAGAATGGCCATAGGAAAACAATGGGCTTCTCTGGCAGCCCTCCCAAATCAGGGGGAGCCCCAAAATTCTCGTAGAGGCTTGTAATAACACACTAAGCATGCTAAGAGTTTTTGATGCAGGTGCTCTCCATTGCAATGGCCCCTACGCTTCGCAAGGGCACATGAAGTTTCTTCGGAATGGCCATAGGAAAACAATGGGCCAATCTGGAAGCTCCAGGAAATCAGGGGGATCCCCGAAATTCTCATAGACGTTTGTAATGAGACCCTAAGCATCCAAAGAGTTTTTGCTGCAGTCGCGCTCCATTGGAATGGCCCCTAAGCTGAGCACGGGCACATGAGGTTTCCTCAGAATGGCCATAAGAAAACAATGGGCTTCTCTGGCAACCCCAGAAAATCAGGGGGAGCCCCAACATTCTCGTAGAGGCTTCTAATAACACACTAAGCCTGCTAAGAGTTTTTGCTGCAGGTGTGCTCCATTGCAATGGCACCTACACTGCGCACGGGCACATGAGGTTACTTCAGAATGGCCATAGGCTTGTAATAACACACTAAGCCCATTCTTTTCCTATGGCCATTCTGAAGAAACCTCATGTGGCTGTGCGCAGCTTAGGGGCCATTCCAATGGAGCGTGACTGCAGCAAAAACTCTTAGGATGCTTAGGGTCTCATTAGAAATGTCTGTGAGAATTTTGGGGCTCACCCTGATTTTCTGGGGCTGCCAGAGAAGCCCATTGTTTTCTTATGGCCATTCTGAGGAAACCTCATGTGGCCGTGCGCAGCTTAGGGGCCATTCCAATGGAGCACGTTTGCAGCAAAAACTCTTAGGATGCTTAGGGTCTCATTACAAACGTCTATGAGAATTTCAGGGCTCCCCCTGATTTTCTGGGGCTTCCAGATAGCACCATGCTTTCCTACGGCCATTCTGAAGAAACCTCATGTGCCCGTGCGCAGCGTAGGGGCCATTGCAATGTAGCACGCCTACAGCAAAAACTCTTAGCATGCTTAGTGTGGTATTACAAGGCTCTATGTGAATTTTGGGGCTCCTCCTGAGTTTCTGGGGCTGCCAGAGAAGCCCATTGTTTTCTTATGGCCATTCTGAAGAAACCTCATGTGGCCGTGCGCAGCTTAGAGGCCATTCCAATGGAGCACGTCTGCAGCAAAAACTCTTAGGATGCTTAGGGTCTCATTACAAACATCTATGAGAATTTCGGGGCTCCCCTTGATTCTCTGGGGCTGCCAGAGAAGCCCATTGTTTTCCTATGGCCATTCTGAAGAAACCTCATGTGCCCGTGCGAAGCGTAGGGGCCATTGCAATGGAGAGCACCTGCATCAAAAACTCTTAGCATGCTTAGTGTGTTATTACAAGCCTCTACGAGAATTTTGGGGCTCCCCCTGATTTGGGAGGGCTGCCAGAGAAGCCCATTGTTTTCTTATGGCCATTCTGAGGAAACCTCATGTGCCCGTGCGCAGCTTAGGGGCCATTCCAATGGAGCACGTCTGCAGCAAAAAATTTTAGGATGCTTAGGGTCTCATTACAAACATCTATGAGAATTTCGGGGCTCCCCCTGATTTTCTGGGGCTGCCAGAAAGCGCCATGCTTTCCTATGGCCATTCTGAAGAAACCTCACGTGGGGGACGTACTAAACCGAAGGACACCGAATGGCCATTGAAGTGCATTGTGTCATTCCGAATGGCCATAGGAAATCATTGAAGGAGTTTAGGGATCATCTACAAATTAAAATATCTAAAGGAGTTAAACATTTAGTTTTCATAGAAAACCACACAGAATCAAAATACAAACCAACAAAGTGGTTTTGGGGAACAATTCCTATGACCCCCAACACAGTGGTTTCTAGGGATCATCTCCAAACATAAAAAGAAAACAGAATACAATAAAGAGAAGGTGACTGCCGTTTCATGCAATGCTTCATAGGCACCAGTTTTAAAAGACCAAAATAAGTGGAGGGGGGTTGCCAAAAACTGTCACAGATTATTTCCATGTTTACAAATCCCCCCCACACACCCTCTCCTCACAAAGAAAACAATGGGCTTCTCTGGCAGCCCTCCCACATCAGGGGGAGCCCCAAAATTCTCATAGAGGCTTGTAATGAGACCCTGAGCATCCTAAGAGTTTTTGCTGCAGACGTGCTCCATTGGAATGGCCCCTAAGCTGCGCACGGCCACATGAGGTTCCTTCAGAATGGCCATAGGAAAACAATGGGCTTCTCTGGCAGCCCTCCCAAATCAGGGGGAGCCCCAAAATTCTCATAGAGGCTTGTAATAACACACTAAGCCTGCTAAGAGTTTTTGATGCAGGTGCTCTCCATTGCAATGGCCCCTACACTGCGCACGGGCACATGAGGTTTCTTCAGAATGGCCATAGGAAAACAATGGGCTTCTCTGGCAGCCCCAGAGAATCAAGGGGAGCCCCGAAATTCTCATAGATGTTTGTAATGAGACCCTAAGCATCCTAAGAGTTTTTGCTGCAGACGTGCTCCATTGGAATGGCCTCTAAGCTGCGCACGGCCACATGAGGTTTCCTCAGAATGGCCATAAGAAAACAATGGGCTTCTCTGGCAACCCCAGAAAATCAGGGGGAGCCCCAAAATTCTCGTAGAGGCTTGTAATAACACACTAAGCCTGCTAAGAGTTTTTGCTGCAGACGTGCTCCATTGGAATGGCCTCTAAGCTGCGCACGGCCACATGAGGTTTCCTCAGAATGGCCATAAGAAAACAATGGGCTTCTCTGGCAACCCCAGAAAATCAAGGGGAGCCCCAAAATTCTCGTAGAGGCTTGTAATAACACACTAAGCCTGCTAAGAGTTTTTGCTGCAGACGTGCTCCATTGGAATGGCCTCTAAGCTGCGCACGGCCGCATGATGTTTCTTCAGAATGGCCGTAAGAAAACAATGGGCTTCTCTGGCAACCCCAGAAAATCAGGGGGAGCCCCAAAATTCTCGTAGAGGCTTGTAATAACACACTAAGCCTGCTAAGAGTTTTTGCTGCAGACGTGCTCCATTGGAATGGCCTCTAAGCTGCGCACGGCCACATGAGGTTTCCTCAGAATGGCCATAAGAAAACAATGGGCTTCTCTGGCAACCCCAGAAAATCAAGGGGAGCCCCAAAATTCTCGTAGAGGCTTGTAATAACACACTAAGCCTGCTAAGAGTTTTTGCTGCAGACGTGCTCCATTGGAATGGCCTCTAAGCTGCGCACGGGCACATGAGGTTTCCTCAGAATGGCCATAAGAAAACAATGGGCTTCTCTGGCAGCCCTCCCAAATCAGGGGGAGCCCCAAAATTCTCGTAGAGGCTTGTAATAACACACTAAGCATGTTAAGAGTTTTTGATGCAGGTGCTCTCCATTGCAATGGCCCCTACACTGCGCACGGGCACATGAGGTTTCTTCAGAATGGCCATAGGAAAACAATGGCCTTCTCTGGCAGCCCCAGAGAATCAAGGGGAGCCCCGAAATTCTCATAGATGTTTGTAATGAGACCCTAAGCATCCTAAGAGTTTTTGCTGCAGACGTGCTCCATTGGAATGGCCTCTAAGCTGCGCACGGGCACATGAGGTTTCCTCAGAATGGCCATAGGAAAACAATGGGCTTCTCTGGCAGCCCTCCCAAATCAGGGGGAGCCCCAAAATTCTCATAGAGGCTTGTAATAACACACTAAGCCTGCTAAGAGTTTTTGATGCAGGTGCTCTCCATTGCAATGGCCCCTACATTGCGCACGGGCACATGAGGTTTCTTCAGAATGGCCATAGGAAAACAATGGGCTTCTCTGGGAGCCCCAGAGAATCAAGGGGAGCCCCGAAATTCTCATAGATGTTTGTAATGAGACCCTAAGCATCCTAAGAGTTTTTGCTGCAGACGTGCTCCATTGGAATGGCCTCTAAGCTGCGCACGGGCACATGAGGTTTCCTCAGAATGGCCATAAGAAAACAATGGGCTTCTCTGGCAACCCCAGAAAATCAGGGGGAGCCCCAAAATTCTCGTAGAGGCTTGTAATAACACACTAAGCCTGCTAAGAGTTTTTGCTGCAGACGTGCTCCATTGGAATGGCCTCTAAGCTGCGCACGGGCACATGAGGTTTCCTCAGAATGGCCATAAGAAAACAATGGGCTTCTCTGGCAGCCCTCCCAAATCAGGGGGAGCCCCAAAATTCTCGTAGAGGCTTGTAATAACACACTAAGCATGTTAAGAGTTTTTGATGCAGGTGCTCTCCATTGCAATGGCCCCTACACTGCGCACGGGCACATGAGGTTTCTTCAGAATGGCCATAGGAAAACAATGGCCTTCTCTGGCAGCCCCAGAGAATCAAGGGGAGCCCTGAAATTCTCATAGATGTTTGTAATGAGACCCTAAGCATCCTAAGAGTTTTTGCTGCAGACGTGCTCCATTGGAATGGCCTCTAAGCTGCGCACGGGCACATGAGGTTTCCTCAGAATGGCCATAAGAAAACAATGGGCTTCTCTGGCAGCCCCAGAAAATCAGGGGGAGCCCCAAAATTCTCGTAGAGGCTTGTAATAACACACTAAGCCTGCTAAGAGTTTTTGCTGCAGACGTGCTCCATTGAAATGGCCCCTAAGCTGCGCACGGCTGCATGATGTTTCTTCAGAATGGCCATAAGAAAACAATGGGCTTCTCTGGCAGCCCTCCCAAATCAGGGGGAGCCCCAAAATTCTCGTAGAGGCTTGTAATGAGACCCTGAGCATCCTAAGAGTTTTTGCTGCAGACGTGCTCCATTGGAATGGCCCCTAAGCTGCACACGGCCACATGAGGTTTCCTCAGAATGGCCATAAGAAAACAATGGGCTTCTCTGGCAGCCCCAGAAACTCAGGGGGAGCCCCGAAATTCACGTAGAGGCTTATAATAACACACTAAGCATGCTATGAGTTTTTGCTGCAGGCGTGCTCCATTGGAATGGCCCCTAATCTGCGCACGGGCACATGAGGTTTCTTCAGAATGGCAATAGGAAAACAATGGGCCTATCTGGAAGCCCCAGAAAATCAGGGGGAGCCCCGAAATTCTCATAGAGGCTTGTAATGAGACCCTAAGCATCCTAAGAGTTTTTGCTGCAGACGTGCTCCATTGGAATGGCCCCTAAGCTGCACACGGCCACGTGAGGTTCCTTCAGAATGGCCATAGGAAAACAATGGGCTTCTCTGGCAGCCCTCCCAAATCAGGGGGAGCCCCAAAATTCTCATACAGGCTTGTAATGAGACCCTGAGCATCCTAAGAGTTTTTGCTGCAGACGTGCTCCATTGGAATGGCCCCTAAGCTGCACACGGCCACATGAGGTTTCCTCAGAATGGCCATAAGAAAACAATGGGCTTCTCTGGCAGCCCCAGAAACTCAGGGGGAGCCCCGAAATTCTCATAGAGGCTTGTAATGAGACCCTAAGCATCCTAAGAGTTTTTGCTGCAGACGTGCTCCATTGGAATGGCCCCTAAGCTGCACACGGCCACATGAGGTTTCCTCAGAATGGCCATAAGAAAACAATGGGCTTCTCTGGCAGCCCCAGAAACTCAGGGGGAGCCCCGAAATTCTCATAGAGGCTTGTAATGAGACCCTAAGCATCCTAAGAGTTTTTGCTGCAGACGTGCTCCATTGGAATGGCCCCTAAGCTGCACACGGCCACATGAGGTTTCCTCAGAATGGCCATAAGAAAACAATGGGCTTCTCTGGCAGCCCCAGAAACTCAGGGGGAGCCCCGAAATTCACGTAGAGGCTTATAATAACACACTAAGCATGCTATGAGTTTTTGCTGCAGGCGTGCTCCATTGGAATGGCCCCTAATCTGCGCACGGGCACATGAGGTTTCTTCAGAATGGCAATAGGAAAACAATGGGCCTATCTGGAAGCCCCAGAAAATCAGGGGGAGCCCCGAAATTCTCATAGAGGCTTGTAATGAGACCCTAAGCATCCTAAGAGTTTTTGCTGCAGACGTGCTCCATTGGAATGGCCCCTAAGCTGCACACGGCCACGTGAGGTTCCTTCAGAATGGCCATAGGAAAACAATGGGCTTCTCTGGCAGCCCTCCCAAATCAGGGGGAGCCCCAAAATTCTCATACAGGCTTGTAATGAGACCCTGAGCATCCTAAGAGTTTTTGCTGCAGACGTGCTCCATTGGAATGGCCCCTAAGCTGCACACGGCCACATGAGGTTTCCTCAGAATGGCCATAAGAAAACAATGGGCTTCTCTGGCAGCCCCAGAAACTCAGGGGGAGCCCCGAAATTCTCATAGAGGCTTGTAATGAGACCCTAAGCATCCTAAGAGTTTTTGCTGCAGACGTGCTCCATTGGAATGGCCCCTAAGCTGCGCACGGCTGCATGATGTTTCTTCAGAATGGCCATAAGAAAACAATGGGCTTCTCTGGCAACCCCAGAAAATCAGGGGGAGCCCCAAAATTCTCGTAGAGGCTTGTAATAACACACTAAGCCTGCTAAGAGTTTTTGCTGCAGACGTGCTCCATTGAAATGGCCCCTAAGCTGCGCACGGCTGCATGATGTTTCTTCAGAATGGCCATAAGAAAACAATGGGCTTCTCTGGCAGCCCTCCCAAATCAGGGGGAGCCCCAAAATTCTCGTAGAGGCTTGTAATGAGACCCTGAGCATCCTAAGAGTTTTTGCTGCATGCGTGCTCCATTGGAATGGCCCCTAAGCTGCACACGGCCACATGAGGTTTCCTCAGAATGGCCATAAGAAAACAATGGGCTTCTCTGGCAGCCCCAGAAACTCAGGGGGAGCCCCGAAATTCTCATAGAGGCTTGTAATGAGATCCTAAGCATCCTAAGAGTTTTTGCTGCAGACGTGCTCCATTGGAATGGCCCCTAAGCTGCACACGGCCACATGAGGTTCCTTCAGAATGGCCATAGGAAAACAATGGGCTTCTCTGGCAGCCTCAGAGAATCAAGGGGAGCCCCGAAATTCTCATAGATGTTTGTAATGAGACCCTAAGCATCCTAAGAGTTTTTTGCTGCAGACGTGCTCCATTGGAATGGCCTCTAAGCTGCGCACGGCCACATGAGGTTTCCTCAGAATGGCCATAAGAAAACAATGGGCTTCTCTGGCAGCCCTTCCAAATCAGGGGGAGCCCCAAAATTCTCGTAGAGGCTTGTAATAACACACTAAGCATGCTAAGAGTTTTTGATGCAGGTGCTCTCCATTGCAATGGCCCCTACGCTTCGCACGGGCACATGAGGTTTCTTCGGAATGGCCATAGGAAAACAATGGGCCAATCTGGAAGCTCCAGGAAATCAGGGGGAGCCCCAAAATTCTCGTAGAGGCTTGTAATAACACACTAAGCATGCTAAGAGTTTTTGATGCAGGTGCTCTCCATTGGAATGGCCCCTAAGCTGAGCACGGGCACATGAGGTTTCCTCAGAATGGCCATAGGAAAACAATGGGCTTCTCTGGCAACCCCAGAAAATCAGGGGGAGCCCCAACATTCTCGTAGAGGCTTCTAATAACACACTAAGCCTGCTAAGAGTTTTTGCTGCAGGTGTGCTCCATTGCAATGGCACCTACACTGCGCACGGGCACATGAGGTTACTTCAGAATGGCCATGGGCTTGTAATAACACACTAAGCCCATTCTTTTCCTATGGCCATTCTGAAGAAACCTCACGTGGCCGTGTGCAGCTTAGGGGCCATTCCAATGGAGCACGTCTGCAGCAAAAACTCTTAGGATGCTTAGGGTCTCATTACAAATGTCTATGAGAATTTTGGGGCTCCCCTTGATTTCTGGGGCTGCGTGACTGTCCAATGCTTTCCTATGGTCATTCTGATGGAACCTTATGGGCCCATGTGCAATGTGGGGGTCTTTCCGGTGGAGCATGTCTCCAGTAGAAACTCTTAGGTTTTTTGGGGGTTAGTTCAAATCTCCATGAGCGTTTTGGGGCTCCCCCTGATTTTCTGCGTGCCTGCTTGTGACAGCCTAATGCTTTCCCATGGCCATTCTGAATGACACCCCGTATTATAGCTATGCGTAAGTTGGGGACAAGTCCAATGCAACATGTATCAAGCACAGAGTCTTAGGATGCTTGGGTTTCTAATTTCAACCTCCGAAAGCATTTTCAGCTTCATCTGATTCTTAAGGGGCTTGTGGTATCATTCCCATGTATTCCTATGACCACTTTGAAATGTAAGCCAGTTGTGAGGAGAGGGTGACGGTGGGGGGGGGATTTGTAAACATGGAAATAATCTGTGACAGTTTTTGGCAACCCCCCTCCACTTATTTTGGTCTTTTAAAACTGGTGCCTATGAAGCATTGCATGAAACGGCAGTCACCTTCTCTTTATTGTATTCTGTTTTCTTTTTATGTTTGGAGATGATCCCTAGAAACCACTGTGTTGGGGGTCATAGGAATTGTTCCCCAAAACCACTTTGTTGGTTTGTATTTTGATTCTGTGTGGTTTTCTATGAAAACTAAATGTTTAACTCCTTTAGATATTTTAATTTGTAGATGATCCCTAAACTCCTTCAATGATTTCCTATGGCCATTCGGAATGACACAATGCACTTCAATGGCCATTCGGTGTCCTTCGGTTTAGTACGTCCCCCAGTTTCTTCATATTTGGCTTCCCGCCCTCCGCCAGGCAAAGAATATGACGAGAGCGGCCCAGTTTACAGACGCCACAACTACCCAGTAACCGATGCCGTAATCTCAACATCTTTTTCCCATTGGTGGAATCATTCCGCCCTCGGCCAATCCTTGCTTCGCATTCCTCTGGGTTCCTTCCTCCGCCCACACCTCTCACTGCAAAGCGAATTACAAGCGACGAGAGCGCCTCTGGAGTAAGACCGACATGGGGCCGCTTCGGTGGCGTACTTTGATCCTGGGAGTAGCTGCCTTCATGTTGGGGAGCTGTTCCAGTGAGTAGAATTCGTAGCCTATTGGTCTCTACTTCTTCCGCTGCCCCTTACGCCTGGAACGCTCTTCCAGAACATTTGTGAACTACAAGTTCAATCGCAGTTTTTAAAGCTCAGCTAAAAACTTTTCTTTTTTCTAAAGCTTTTAAAACTTGATTTTGATCTGACTTTTATACTGCCTGTTTGGTGCATTCTCTTCCCCTTCTTATTGTTTTATTATGACTCTATTAGAATGTAAGCTTATGTGGCAGGGTTTTGCTATTTTATTGTTTTACTCTGTACAGCACCATATACACTGATGGTGCTATATAAATAAATAAGAATAAGAATACATTGAGAGGGCGTGTGTGTGTGTCTGCCTTATGTTGGACTTGAAACGCGATCAGGGAAACAAATCCCCCCCTCGTAATCCGAATCCAAGCAAGTCCCCTTTCTGTGTTGTTCTGAGCCAGAATGCATCAAAAGAGGGACTTGGGGTGTCCTTGAGCAATCCTGATGTTTACCCTCTATCTGTCAAGTGAAGGAGATCAAATGCATTTTACTGCTTTTGACTAAAGAATATTGGCTGGTTGCAATTTAGGCTCTTTTTAGGCTTTCATTGCTCTTCCTTTATTTTTATTTTCTTTATTTAGTTATTGCATTTATTACATTTTTGCTCTTGCAAGGAACCCAAGTCGGCTATCCTCTCCATTTTATCCTCACAACAACCCTGTGAGGTAGGTTAGGCTGAGAATCAATGGTCGTGTTCAGAAAACACCTTAAACCACGGCTTTAACCACAGTGAATAAGGCAAAAAGCTTTATTCACTATGGTTTAAGGTGTCTTCTGAACACGGCCAATGACTGGCCCAAACGCATTGCATTGATCTTGTGGCTTGCTTCTGCTAGGCCCCAGTCAAACTAGATTCTTTTGATTTCCAAGATGAAACAAAGCCACTTATGTAAAAAGATAATCATTTATTGGTAAAAAATGGACGCAGTAGAAATATGCAAAGAAAGCTCATACCTCTTCCCAGCTAATCAAGCTGTCATAGCTGGGTGTGTATCAGGGTCTCCATGATAGATGGAAGCCATTGCCCCTTGGAGCGAGACCAACTTGGCATGCTTAGTTTAAACGATGCTTATATACCTTTTCTTACATGCATGAAGCACCACAGTCAGAGCAATAAATTACCTTCCTCAAAGAGAAAAAGGCCCCAAATACCAATTTGTGCTAGGAAGCTTCCCCACTCATCATGGAGACATAAAACTATGCTATAATCTGAGAGGAGTTAGGACAAATTGGCAAGACTCAAACAGCTTCATGTTTGTTGATGTATAAAACATTGCCTTGCCTGATACCAACATTCCCGTGTGAGGCAGTCTACTTAATCATCTAAAAACTGCTCTCTGTTCTAGGTTAACACAGGCCTCTCTGCACTTAACAAACTGTGTAGAATGCAACTGTGGAAACTCACTGTACTCCTCGCCATGTCTTCTGGTGTAACCTACTACAGTCACTCAGTGAGCTTCATGGCTGAATGGGGACTGGAACCGGGGTCTCCTGGGCCCTAATCCAGCACTCTAACCACTACACCACAATGGTTTTTACTTCAAATTGCTTCATGACAACCGCCCCCTCACAGATCATTTTTAAATAAAATTTTAAAAAGTAAATTAAATCAAGTTATTTCGGTGCCTGAAGAGAGAAAGGTTCAAGTGGAGGCCTTTGCCATTAAAAACCAACAACCAGACTATTTAAATAAAACTGCCCTGTAAATCATAGAATCATAGAATAGCAGAGTTGGAAGGGGCCTACAAGGCCATCGAGTCCAACCCCCTGCTCATTGCAGGAATCCACCCTTGTCCAGCTGCCTCTTGAAGGCCTCTAGTGTGGAAGAGCCCACCACCTCCCTAGGTAACTGATTCCATTGTCGCACTGCTCTAACAGTCAGGAAGTTTTTCCTGACGTCCAGCTGGAATCTGGCTTCCTCTAACTTGAGCCCGTTATTCCGTGTCCTGCACTCTGGGAGGATCGAGAAGAGATCCTGGCCCTCCTCTGTGTGACAACCTTTTAAGTATTTGAAGAGTGCTCTCATATCTCCCCTCAATCTTCTCTTCTCCAGGCTAAACATGCCCAGTTCTTTCAGTCTCTCTTCATAGGGAGAGAGTGTTGACCAGTGTTCAACCAGTGTTGAATGACCAGTGTTAATCATGTGATTGGCACCATCAGTACTTGAATTCCCTTCTCATCCCACTGTTGGATATTCTTCCTCCCACATGTGATGCATAAGAAGGTGGACTCTCTCCATAATACACCCTGCAGCTAATGAAGTAGGTTCAAAAGTTTCTTCCAGAATAAGGTTGCAATCCTATGTATGTTTAGACAGGGGGAAAAGCCCTACAATTCCCAGCATTCCCCAGCCTACCATGCTGGGAATTGTAGAACATCTAAGCATGCATAAGATTGCACCCTTATGTTCAGAGCTGTTGTTTTGAACTGGGCCAGGCACCAGAGGAGAAGATGGTCCTGCTGGCATTCATTTTAGGTTCCCTCCCAGGGCCTGCCCTACTATCTGCCCTCCTCAGGGAGCAGATTTTGAGCGCCATGAACGGGCAGCAAAATGTTAGGTGTGTTTTTAAAAAATGCTGTTGCTACTGTATTTTGTTGCCACGGTTGAGAAGAGATATTTGTGGGATCTTTTTGCTGCTTCTGCTAAAATAAATTGCTTGGTTTTGTATACTATGCAAATATACACCCTGACTTGGGGGGTGGCATTTGCAGCTCTCCCCTACCCTTTCTCAATCTCAACTGTGGGTCAAACTGCACATTATGTGTAATGAGAACATTAGGGCCTGCTCCAGTTGGACTACCTTCTCTTCCCGCACCACCACACCCGGGAGATGTGAGGGTAATGCAGGGCATTCCACTAGCCCTGCTAAAAGTCTACTTAGATTTTTTTCCCCTCTTTACACTCCATCCCTTTTTCCTTGTGTGTCATGTATTAAGATCTTTTTTTATTGTAAACCTGTGGGCAGGGTCTTGTTTATTAAAAATATTTTTAAAGAAATACTTTAAGCATGTTGTTTTAAAAGTGTGCTTAACACTGGCCTGGTTCAGGCAACAGGCTAAACCATGCTGCTTAACCACAAAATGGTGCATTCCACTAGAATCATAGAATCATAGAATAGCAGAGTTGGAAGGGGCCTACAAGGCCATCGAGTCCAACCCCCTGCTCAATGCAGGAATCCACCCTAAAGCATCCCTGGCAGAGGGTTGTCCAGCTGCCTCTTGAAGGCCTCGAGTGTGGGAGAGCCCACAACCTCCCTAGGTAACTGATTCCATTGTCGTACTGCTCTAACAGTCAGGAAGTTTTTCCTGATGTCCAGCTGGAATCTGGCTTCCTTTAACTTGAGCCCATTATTCCGTGTCCTGCACTCTGGGAGGATCGAGAAGAGATCCTGGCCCTCCTCTGTGTGACAACCTTTTAAGTCTTTGAAGAGTGCTATCATGTCTCCCCTCAATCTTCTCTTCTCCAGGCTAAACATGCCCAGTTCTTTTAGTCTCTCTTCATAGGGCTTTGTTTCCAGACCCCTGATCATCCACTAACCAGTTTATGGTTAAGCAGCGTGGTTTAGCGTGTTGTCTGAACCAGGCCACTGTTACAAAGAGCTTCAGCTCTTGGGTGATACAGAAATATAATAAATAAAATAAATAATTTTGAAGGGCAGGCAGCTATTCAGCAGCTGTTACAAAGAGGCAGTCCAACAGTAAACACAGCTGTCTCCTCCCTTTCCTCACCCCACAGCAGAGAGTGTAAAAGGAGCAATTGGGGGGGGAACATCTCTCTCCCCCATAGCTTCCTCTGAACTCTGCTGCTGGGGGTGGGGGGTGGGGGTGGCAGGCCTGCCAATGGATGAGAAAATAGATTGCTTTTTTTTTACTGTGGACAGTTTGATCGCCTTTTCTCACCAGCAACAGCTTTTGCTCGGCTGCTCTGCTTTCAAAATAGAAATAGTGCTGTTATGCACAATTTGGCTTCCCATGTAGTTGGAAAGGCAGCTGAAGTGGAGGGAGAGAAACGACAGAGTTCTTAGAAAGACATCAACTTTCCATGCATGAGCAGTTAGACAATGCGGCCTCCTGTGGGTTTTGAGACTCCTCCTCCTCTTCCTCCAACCTTTTGACTGATTTCTTTTTTCAGGTTTCCCTACTAAATACTTTTGAGATGAGTCTTTTTTTAATATATAAAATGAAAGTTTCATTGTAACATTTCAACAACAAAAACCTCCCCCCCCCATCTTTTTTTGTTTTGTTTTGAGATGAGTCTTAAAGTAGCTTTTCATGGCTACAGATGACAGCCAGCGCATGAAGCTGCCCAAAGTAAGTTAAACATACTGTTATGTGCGTCCAAACTCCCCAGGCAGTAAGAAGTTCTGGGGGCACAGGACTTGCCCAGAATAGGTTTCCTTTAGAACAGGGACAGGGAGTTGTGGAAAGTCCAGGGCCCATTACCTCCCTCCACCCATCTACTGGTATGGGGTGTGTGTGTGTGTGTGTGTGTGCGTGTATGCCTATTTGTCACCAAAAATCAGTTGCAAACCACACCATGGCCCTTAGTAGCACTAAAAGGGAGTTCAAATGTTTTCAGGAAGATTTAAAGGAGTATGAAAAAGGAAAGGAACCTCTCGTGCAAGCACTGAGTCATTACTGACCCTTGGAGGGACGCCAGCTTTCGCTGACGTTTTCTTGGCAGGCCTTATAGCGGGGTGGTTTGCCGTTGCCTTCCCCGGTCGTGATTACCTTTCCCCCAGCTAGCTGGGTACTCATTTTACCGACCTCGGGAGGATGGAAGGCTGAGTCGACCCGAGCTGGCTGCCTGAAACCAGCTTCCGCTGGGATCGAACTCAGGCCGTGGGGAGAGTTTCGGCTGCAGAAACTGCTGCTCCAACCCTGCCTCCCGTCTTATCCCCTTCACCAGTTTTCCTTCCCACCCACCCCACACACATCTCCCTTCTGAATTTGTTTCCTGGGGATCCCTCTTCTCTCTTGCTTAGTGTCTATGTCAGAGGTCCCCAAACTTTTTGGACCCATGGGCATATTTGGGAATTTGAGAAACTGCTGTGGGCACCACCACAAAATGGCTGTCATGGAGGGTGTGGCTAGTCCCATCATGGCTGTTGTTGGGGCGTGGCTTGTTGAAAGAGGTGTGGTGGGGAAAATAGCAAGGCTAGAGGCTGGGAGGAAGGGGAAAATAGCAAGGCAGAGGGGAGAGAAAGGCTGCATTCAGACAACACGATAGTCAATGGTGTGTGTGTGAGGGGGGAGTAGTCAACTCAGTCGTTTTTTGCGGGTACTCCCCACACAACATGTTTCTACACAACTGTGGGTGGTTGGGGGTGGTGCTGAGTGGACTAATAGTCAACCCAGCATTTGACTGACACCGCCCCTGCCCCATTCCCCTCCCTCAGTCTTCCCGGTGCTATCCCAGCAGCCTCTGCAAGTTGTGACAGCTGTAGCAGAGCGTCCGCTGCGGTTTTGGCTACTCTTGCCTGGGAACTCTGTAGCCAGCCGAGTTAATCCCCTCAACCCTGCAAATTAGTCATTTCAGACAACATGCTAACCAATGGCTATGTGACGAGTCAACTCTGCAGCGGCTTGTGTTTCTCGGTGGGTTGTTTTAGCAAAATAGTCAACCGTGGGGTGGTTTTTGCCTGACACAATTACCAACCATGAACTGATGTTTGACAACTTAAACCACTGCTGGTGATTGTGTTGTCTGAACTGAGCCAGAGTGAGGCTATAAGCTAAGAGGGGGCGCAACAGCAAGGTAAAAACATGGGGGCAGGATCTACGCTACTGCTTTAAAGCGCTTTATAACAGTTATAAAGCGCTTTAACTGCTTTAAAGCACTGTAGAACTGTTATAAAGCGCTTTAAAGCAGTAGTGTAGATCCGCTCGGGGTTTTTTTTGTGTGAAATAGCAATTCTAAAGGCATTTTTAGGGAGGGATAAACAGGAAGGCAAAGGAGCAGAGAAAGAGCAAGACCAGAGGCGAGGAGGTAGAGAAGCAGTGAGCTAAAGAGATGAGGATGGGATAAAATAATGAGGCTAGAAATGGAAAATCCTATATGAAAAGGAGGACAGGGCTCCTGTATCTTTACGGTTGTATTGAAAAGGAAATTTCAGCAGGTATCATTGATGTATATGGGGAACCTGGTGAATTTTCCTCTTCATCTCAACAGTTAAAGTTGCAGGTACCCTGCCCTCTTTTAAATCTGGTCACTAGTATAGCTCCTGCAGCTTTAACTGCTGTGATGAAGAGGGGATTTCACCAGTTTCTCCATATATACAAATGACACCTGCTGAAATTCCCTTTTCTATGCAACTGTTAAAAGATACAGGAGCCCTGTCCTCCTTTTCATATGATCACCCTATGTTTTACTGTGTTTTAATTTTTGTGAACCGCCCAGAGAGCTTCGGCTATTGGGCGGTATAAAAATGTAATAAATAAATAAATAAAATAAAATAAATATATAAAATGCCAGACTGCTCCTCATCACCAGTTATAGTTTTTGCCCTTTGGCGCCATCTAGCGAACTGTGGCCTTCCAACTGCCAGGAATTTCCGGCCTAGCAGACGGGCCAAAACCCACTCTCAGTAACTAATTTGTCTTATGAGGGTAAATTTGATAGAAGGCTAACCTCACCAGTTATAAAAATGTTAGCAAGGCGTTTACTTTAATGTTGTGGCAATGTCCAGAGTCCGACGGTCTGAGGGCATGAAGTTAAAAATTATTGATGGGAAAGAACCATTTTGGTTCAAAATCTTAGAAAAGGGTATACCAAAAATATTGTATCCAAAGAAGTCCTAACAAAATAAATACACCTGTCGTATGACGGGCTTTCTCACTAGTTTAAAATAAAATAAATACATTTCCCAAGGTTTTTATTTAAACATTATTTTTTGAAGGGGGCAGAAGCAGAAGAGCTGCTTCAGCTCAGCAATACTACAAACGAGAAGGATTTTGGAATTGTTGTAGATCACAAGCTGAATATGAGCCAACAGTGCAATATGGCTGCAAGAAAGGCAAATGCTATTTTGGGCTGCATTAATAGAAGTATAGCTTCCAAATCACGGGAGGTACTGGTTCCCCTCTATTCGGCCCTGGTTAGGCCTCATCTAGAGTATTGCGTCCAGTTCTGGGCTCCACAGTTCAAGAAGGACGCAGACAAGCTGGAGCGTGTTCAGAGGAGGGCAACCAGGATGATCAGGGGTCTGGAAACAAAGACCTATGAAGAGAGACTGAAAGAACTGGGCATGTTTAGCCTGGATAAGAGAAGATTGAGGGGAGACATGAGAGCACTCTTTAAATACTTCAAAGGTTGTCACACAGAGGAGGGCCAGGATCTTTTCTCGATCCTCCCAGAGTGCAGGACACAGAATAACGGGCTCAAGTTAAAGGAAGCCAGATTCCAGCTGGACATCAGGAAAAACTTCCTGACTGTTAGAGCAGTACGACAATAGAATCAGTTACCTAGGGAGGTTGTGGGCTCTCCCACACTAGAGGCCTTTAAGAGGCAGCTGGACAAGCATCTGTCAGGGATGCTTTAGGGTGGATTCCTGCCTTGAGCAGGGGGTTGGACTCGATGGCTTTGTAGGCCCCTTCCAACTCTGCTATTCTATGATTCTATGGGTGTTCTTGGAGGTGCCGGCGGGCACTGCCTTGGGGATCCCTGGTCTGTGTTCTACTTATAGACAGACACACACACCCTCACACACAGGCAGTAAGCCTGTGTACACCAGTTGCTGGGGAACATGGGTGAGAGGGTGCTGTTGCACCATGTCCTGCTTGTTCACCCCTGGCCGAGGGCTGGTTGGCCACTGTGTGAACAGAGTGCTGGACAAGATGGACCCTGGGTGTGATCCAGCAGGGCACTTCTTATGTTCTTATAGCCTGGCCCTCCTAACTGGAACCTGTAGTAGGACCTTTGAGCGCGCTGTGTTTTGGGGAGGTGTGTCTCCCTCCGTTGCATTTCCCCCTAACTCGGCCCCCTTCTCTTCTCCTCAGGCTCCTCCTCCCTCTTCTTTCGCACGATGTACACAACGGTGTCGCAGCCCGGCCAGGGACTGCACCATTTCACTGCTGTGGCGTACGCGGACGACCAGCCCATTGGGCGTTACGACAGCCATACGAGGAGGCTGCTGCCTCAGATCTCCTGGATGAAGAAGGTGGAGGAGGAAGACCCGGAGTACTGCGACAGGTACACCCAGATGGCCCGGAACGATGAGAAAGATTTCAGAGGGGACCTGGTTTACCTGCGGAACCGCTACAACCAGAGCAAGGGTGAGTGGCAGGAGGGGGCGTGGGATATGGATCCTCCCCATGGGGGATTCTACACGTCGTACTGAGGGCGCTTCCATGCGCCCCCAGTGCGTCCCCAAAGCGATCGTGTAGCTTGCCTGTTCGAAGAGACGAGGAAGAGGCGTTTAGATAGATTTTTCCTCAAAAAGCATTTTATTTAAAAAAAATAATCCGATTTAAATAATAAAAAATCTGATTTTTAAAGAAACCATTGATTTTTATCCAACCTGCTCTCTGGCCAAGGCAAAGCTGCCAACCCCCTGTTGCCGTCCCCCAACTTGTCTCGATAAAGGCCGAGCAGGTTGAGGGAGCGCCTTTCCCTCCTCGTGGATCAACCCCCCTCCTCCTGCCATTTTCACACACACTTCATAGGCACTGAAAACAGGGGTGAGAAATTAATAGAATTAAAAGAAAATGGTGTCCATAGCTGCTTCGGAGACCCCAAAGGGTCAAAATTAGTTTGCAAACAAACTGCTCTTTTCATGCTCCCTAGCAGCTCTGGTGCTATTTTCTTTGCTTAGTTTTTTATTTTTAATGAGTCGGAAGGGCCCCTCTCTCCACAAACTTTAGGTGCAGAGAGGGCTGCCTGTTGTCCTAAGGTGACCCTATGGAAAGGAGGACTGGGCTCCTGTATTTTTAACAGTTGTATAGAAAAGGGAATTTCAGCAGGGGTCATTTGCAGGCATGCAGCACCTGGTGAAATCCCCTCTTCATCATGACATTGAAAGCTGGTAGATTCCAGCCCAAGTTGCTTAGAGGAGGGAATTTCAGCGGGTGTCACTTATGGAATCATAGAATAGTAGAGTTGGAAGGGGCCTACAAAGCCATTGAGTCCAACCCCCAGCACAATGCAGGAATCCACCCTAAAGCATCCCTGACAGATGGTTGCCCAGCTGCCTCTTGAAGGCCTCTAGTGTGGGAGAGCCCACAACCTCCCTAGGTAACTGATTCCATTGTTGTACTGCTCTAACAGTCAGGAAGTTTTTCCTGATGTCCAGCTGGAATCTGGCTTCCTGTCACTTGAGCCCGTTATTCCGTGTCCTGCACTCTGGGAGGATCGAGAAGAGATCCTGGCTCTCCTCTATGGGACAACCTTTCAAGTATTTGAAGAGTGCTATCATGTCTCCCCTCAATCTTCTCTTCTCCAGGCTAAACATGCCCAGTTCTTTCAGTCTCTCCTTATGGGGGTTTGTTTCCAGACCCCTGATCATCCTGGTTGCCCTCTTCTGAACACGCTCCAGCTTGTCTGCGTCCTTCTTGAATTGTGGAGCCCACAACTTGTAAGAACACCTGCTAAAATATTTTAAAGGAACAGGAGCCTTGTCCTCTTTTCCACCTGTCCACCCTGGGGTGGGGGGTTGATACATGGGGGGGGGGAAGCTGCCCTCCTTGTTCCGCTCTCTCCCTGACGTTGCGGGCGTCTCTTTTAGGCTTTCACACCTTACAGATGATGATCGTCTGTGAGGTGAGGCCAGACGGGAGCAAAGGGGGGCACTGGCAGTACGGCTACGATGGGAGGGACTTCCTCAGCTTCGACATGGAGACCTTCAGTTGGACAGCGGCCGATGTGGAGGCCCAGCAGACCAAGAGCCGGTGGGAGGCCGAGACCATCATTGTCCAGCGCTTCCAGTTCTACATGGAGAAGACCTGCGCTGAGTGGATGCAGAAAGACCAGGACTATGGCACGGAGAGGCTGCTGAGGAAAGGTGAGGGGCAAGAGGAGGAGAAATGCAGTGGGGAGAGGGGCGACAACTCCTTTACATTTTCTCCCTTCCGTAAGAACAGCCCTAAGGCTGGGTCAGACTGAGGGTCCATCCAGCATCCAGTCCAGCCCTCTGCTCACTCAGTGGCCAACCAGCTGTTCACTAGTGACCAACAAAGCAGGACATGGCACAACAGCACCCTCCCACCCATGTTCCCCAGCAACTGGTGTATATGGGCTTACTGCCTCAGATACTTGAGGTAGTTCCCCCCTCCCCCATAGTTCCCCCCTCCCCTATAAGAGAGACTGAAAGAACTGGGCATGTTTAGCCTGGAGAAGAGGAGATTGAGGGGAGACATGATAGCACTCTTCAAATACTTAAAAGGTTGTCACACAGAGGAGGGCCAGGATCTCTTCTCGATCCTCCCAGAGTGCAGGACACGGAATAACGGGCTCAAGTTAAAGGAAGTCAGATTCTGGCTGGACATCAGGAAGGGGCCTACAAGGCCACCAAGTCCAACCCCCTGCTCAGTGCAGGAATCTACCTTAAAGCATACCTGGCAGATGGCTGTCCGGCTGCCTCTTGAAGGCCTCTAGTGTGGGAGAGCCCACAACCTCCCTAGGTAACTGATTCCATTGTCGTACTGCTCTAACAGTCAGGAAGTTTTTCCTGATGTCCAGCTGGAATCCGGCTTCCTTTAACTTGAGCCCGTTATTCCGTGTCCTGCACTCTGGGAGGATCGAGAAGAGATCCTGGCCCTCCTCTGTGGGACAACCTTTTAAGTATTTGAAGAGTGCTATCATGTCTCCCCTCAACCTTCTCTTCTCCAGGCTAAACATGCCCAGTTCTTTCAGTCTCTCTTCATAGGGCTTTGTTTCCAGACCCCTGATCATCCTGGTTCCCCTCCTCTGAACACGCTGATCACATGGTCAATTTTTTTCTGGTTTGGGCTAGTTCAGACTGGAGGTGGTGACCCTCCCCCATGTTGCAAGAACTCCTCCCCTCCACCTGCTTTGCATCGTTTTCTCCTGCCAAAAATGGAACCCACCACTTTCCTCTTGCCCCGTCCAACTGCCCCTGACTGACAGACAGGGGCCTACAATTTAAGGCTGGGCTTGGTAGCCAAGAGGTAGTTCCTTGTGGTCCAACTTGAAGCCTAGAGCTTCTCTACACGAGCAATTTATTGCATGTTCGTGATTGGCCACTCACAGAAGTTTGCGGGGCCTTTACACGACATCGTCAACCTCCAAGAAGTCTCCCGCGCTTTCCCCCGATAAATATAAAAAACAAATAGAGATAATGCAGTATTTAAAATTTTCACAGGGTGTTTCTGCCACTGGATGGCGCTGTTTCATTGAACATAATAGCATTACCAAGAAGGGACGTTTTCATTTCAAGATCACATGGTTGCTGTCTAAAGCAGCCTGTAGTAAACGCAGGCTGTTTTATTTATTTATTCTAGCATTTTTACTCCACTCTTTAGCCAAAAAGGCTCTCAAGGTGGCTTACAAAAATATTTCTTAAGACAGTCACTGCCCCACAGGCTTACAATCTAAAAAAAAAAATGACACAAAAGGAAAGGGGATTGGGAGGGAGGAGGAAAAAAGCAAATTCAGACTCTAGATTCTTAGTTGCAAAGTTCAGCAGCAACAGGTGGCCGCAGGAGGGAGGGGGCTCTCAGCTGTATCGGTCTGAGTGATGTTCAGTTGGTGATGGAAACTGACGGGCACCACTAGAAAGCCACCGAGGGCGTTGTCCTGGTTTCAGAGTGGCTCATCCACCTTGCCAGCTGCTGGAGAGACGCTGGTTTAACGCAGGTGTTGTTGTGTTTGCAGGACCCCCAGCAGTGAGGGTGACCTGCAAGGTGCACTACGACGGCATGGAGACCCTCGTCTGCCGGGCCCACGGCTTCTACCCCAGGGAGATCGATGCCGTCTGGATGAAGGACGGGGAGGTCTGGGTGGAGGACACGTTCCGTGGGGTGGTGGCCCCCAACTCGGATGGGACCTACTACACCTGGCTGGGCGTTAAGATCGACCCCAAGGACAGGGGGCGCTACCGGTGCCACGTGGAACACGACGGCCTGCTGGAACCTCTGGACTTGGCCTGGGAGGAGCCTACAGGTGGGAGATTGCAGAGGGATGGCGTCTTTGTCAGAGTGAAGGATTCTGGGAGGGGAGTTTTCACCCAGGGCAGAAGATGGGGCAAAACACAGAGACTTTCTCAGCAGCATCACAGGCTGTGTCCGTAGCATCCTGACTGTGCTTCTGGATACAAAGCAAATTATATTCACAGGTGTATGCCTTTTGGACAAGTACCTGCTTCCTTGTAAGCTTTAGGCCTTCTTCTCCTCCTTATTGTTTTATTATGATTTTATTAGAATGTAAGCCTATGCGGCAGGGTCTTGCTATTTACTGTTTTATTCTGTACAGCACCATGTACATTGATGGTGCTATATTAATAATAATAATAATAATAATAATAATAATAATAATAATAATAGGCCAAAGCTGGCTGTCTCTCTCGCCCGGAAAGCCTGAGTGGCTGTGTGGGCATGAAATAGTCACATATTCGGTGCAAATGTGTCAGCAACAGTCTCATTATAGATCCCCCCCCTGCTATGAGAAGAGACCCCCACTTCCCACTCTAGAAGCCCTCTTGCCATTCAAGGCAGATGATGGGTAGGGTGCCCATATGGAAAAAAGAGGACTGCGCTCCTGTATCTTTAACAATGGTCTTGAACAAGGAATTTCAGCAGGTGTCGTTTGCATGCATGCATGCAGCACCTGGTGAAATTCCCTCTTCATCGCAACAGTTGAAGCTGCAGGAGCCTTGCCTAGCATGACCAGATAGAAAAGAGGGCAGGGCTCCTGCAGCTTCAACTGTTGCGATGAAGAGGGAATTTCACCAGGTGCTGCATGCATGCAAACGACACCTGCTGAAACTCCTTTTCCTATACAACTGTTAAAGATGAAGATGCAGGAGCCCTGTCCTCCTTTCCATATGGTCACCCTAATCATGGGGAAGGGGGGTGCTCTTTGGATATCCCCACACACCATTTAACCACCTCTCAACTCCACGTTCTCCCCAGCCCCGAGGCCTCCTCCACAATAGGAAAACATTGTCTTGCGTTTCCCTTCAATTATTTTGTCCTTTGTCCCAATTCAGGTTTAGCATCCAACATGGTTCTCGTCACTGCGTGTGTTGTGGGGGCCGTCCTGCTGGGGGCTCTGTTGGCTGGGATCTGGTTTTACAGTAAGTAAACCATGAATGCATTTGTTGGAAGATGTTCCATGTTTAGCCTGGAGAAGAGAAGATTGAGGGGAGACATGAGAGCACTATTCAAATACTTCAAAGGTTGTCACACAGTGGAGGGCCAGGATCTCTTCTCAATCCTCCCAGAGTGCAGGACACGGAATAACGGGCTCAAGTTAAAGGAAGCCAGATTCCGGCTGGACATCAGGAAAAACTTCCTGACTGTTAGAGCAGTACGACAATGGAACCAGTGACCTAGGGAGGTTGTGGGCTCTCCCACACCAGAGGCCTTCAAGAGGCAGCTGGACAACCATCTGTCAGGGATGCTTTAGGGTGGATTCCTGCATTGAGCAGGGGGTTGGACTCGATGACCTTGTAGGCCCCTTCCAGCTCTGCTATTCTATGATTCTATGACAAAGAGTCCTTCTGCACTCTTTTTGGGGGATCAGATGGGTCCAGTGCTGGGCAATAAATAAATACCTTCCATCAGCTCTCATCATGATGATCATCTGAAGTCTTGGCCTCTTGCTCAGGGATCTGATCATGTCCCAAGGCATTCTGGTACTTGGTGGGATGATGATAGTAGTAGTAGTAGTAGTAGTAGTAGTAGTAGTAGTAGTTGGTGGGATGATGATAATAGTAGTAGTAGTAGTAGTAGTAGTAGTAATAATTTTAAAAATTCTTACCGGCCTCTCCATTTTGATCGAGGCAGGGATCAACAGTAAGTATAAAATACATAAAATACTGATTAAAAACATAGTATACATTGTTAAAATATCCTAAAAAAAATCCTAAAAGCATCCTAAAATTCCATTGGATACTAAAAACATACTAAAAGCATCCTAAAATTCCACTGCCAGAAGTGATCAGTCTTTATAGCTTTCTTAAATGCTAAAAGACTGTTAAGTTGACGAATCTCCTCAGGCAGGCAATTCCCTATTTCTCTCCATGGGTGGAGAGATCCCAGTTCTATCCCCACAAACCTTTTGGTCAAAAAGCAGTGTAGAGATCTTTAAAAAAATAAAATAATGTAAAACGACACCCATCCACCCAACCTGCCTCTTCAGAGGCTGGCTTGAGCAGCGCTGTTGCACCATGTCCTGCTTTGTTGGTCCCTGGCCGATGGCTGGTTGGCCACTGTGTGAACAGAGCGCTGATCCAGCATGGCACTTCTGATGTTCTTACGTTCCAGTGTACATTAGTAAGTCACCTGAATGCATTTGCTGGGTCATGGGGAGGTATTCTTTTGGTAGATGGATTCGTTTTTCTGATGTTTTCCCATGCAGGGGTTCTGACGAGTTCTGTCTCCTCAAAACTCTTTGGCCCAAAGCATCATAGAGATCTTTTTAATATATATATATATATATATATATATATATATATATATATATATGCATAAAGCAACTTTCGCCCATCTACCCAACCTGCTTCTTCTGATGCTGACTTGAGTGGCCCTCCAGTGTTTGATCCAGAAGCAATGCGGTTACTTTGGAGCCAATCAAGTGGTGGGGTTGATACCTGGGCAGAAAGCCTTCCTACCTCTCATAATGGCAGTTCCTTGCTGGAGAGCTTATGAGACCCCTCCCCTGGAGTCTGTTAGGAAGAGAGGGGCGAAACATCTGCCAGGGGCTCTTCCTCACTGCAGAGGGTGAGAACGGATGATATTTGGGGTTCCTTTGTTGTCCGTTTATTTATTTATTGCATTTTAATCCTGCTCTTTAGCCATATAAAGGCTTACAGAGGTGAGAAATAGGATCTCAAAGACATGGCACAAAAGGAAAAAGGATTGGGAGGGAGAAGGAAAAAAAGTGAATTCAGGCACTGGAGCTGTATCCAGGCATGACGGAGGGGGTGCCTGAACAGTGCTTCCTGACGCTCTGATTCTCTCCTTTCAGGAAAATGCCAAGATGGCTACAAAGCAGCATCAGGTGAGTGATGTTTCCTCTTTTGCATGTTTACTCCATCACGGGGCAGAATAGGAGTAGGAGGTTGGGAGCAAAAGAGGATTAGTGAGGTGTGTGTATGTTTCAGCTCAATGTTTTCATTCCACAGTCTGGGAGCGGCAGAAGAAAAGGTCCTCTGGGTAATAGTTGTCAGCCTTGTTTTTGTTGACTGGAGTGAATTCTTCCCAGAGGACCTGAGTGTGGATTGTACGGGAGAAAGTGATATAGCTGCAGTATATATACTGGTATTTCAGGATGTCCCCCGCTCCCCAATTTCTTGACATCTCCCTTTCTTGAGGCTGCTCCATCTGCTTCCTTATTATTATTATTATTATTATTATTATTATTATTATTATTATTATTAATTTATATAGCACCATTAATGTACATGGTGCTGTACAGAGTAAAACAATAAATAGCAAGACCTTGCCGCATAGGCTTACATTCTAATAAAATCATAATAAAGCAATAAGGAGGGTAAGAGAATGCACCAAACAGGCAGTATAAAAGTCAGAACAAAATCAAGTTTTAAAAGCTTTAGGAAAAAGAAAAGTTTTTAGCTGAGCTTTAAAAGCTGTGATTGAACTTGTAGTTCTCAAATGCTCTGGAAGAGCGTTCCAGGCGGTCCTCTCCTGCTTGTGGGAGAGATGCCAAGATCCGCTCTTTGAATCTGGAGATTTCATGGTCTGGGCATCATCCTCAACCTGTGTTTCTTTCTGCAGCATGACTGACCTCGTCTGTATACCTCTGGGGCTGGAAGCAGGTTCCCCATGGCAAGAAGTGGGATGATTTATACTTGGGATCCCTTTTGATTGCCGAGAGCTTTCAGTGACTGCAGATTTTATCTATGATAAATGACTGGTTAGACAAAGTGTGGGACTCCGCAATTATGGCAAAGTTCACACGTTCCGTTAGAATGACAGGGACAAGTTTACAGAATATTGATTGAGTTTTGAGTTTGTTTGTTTTTAAAAAATAAGATATCCAAATATACATTTCCATTTTTTCCCAGAAATTTGATTTTATAATCTATCAATTCAATGTGTTTATTTCTGTTTGCTGAGAGGTGAATAAGCTGAGTTTAGTATTTAAATAGTTTCTGTAAAAAACAAACAAACTGAAAATTGATATTATATATTAGAATGTGCAGTGTAATTTTGGTATTGGGAAATCTTTTTGTAATTCTTTTCTGAATATGGAAAAAGATAGATGCATCTGTTTTCCACTTCTTAATTCCAAGGTCATCCAGTAAGTCAAGAGTAAAATACTCTTAGCCTTTGCCTGACTTCCCTTGTGGTAGAACTAGGCCTTAAGACGGGATGATGTAGCAATTAGTGCTGGTCCAGGCTCAAATCCCCATTCAGTCATGCAGCTCACTGAATGACCATGGGTCAGTCACAATCTCTCAGTGCTTTTCTTCACAAGGCATTTATTGTGCGCTAGTTATTCCCTTACTCACGGTCATTTATGGGTTCTTTAGATGATGTCCACAACCCTCCAGTTTCACCTCGGAGTCCAACGAGCACTTTCGGCAAGTTGTTTTAGAGCGGGGGAAATGCAGCATTTAATTGTGAAAGCAAAAGAAAGCACAATTTCCTCTTGTGTATTTGTGCTATTCCACTATACTACAGTACCACCTAGAGGTGATGTCGCTGAATAGCAGGAAAATGTTTGGATCTGAAAGTAGATGCAACAGATTAACAGCCTTGTGTAGAAAAGCTCTTGGCCTGATCTACCTCACAGGGGTGTTCTGATGATAAAATGCTTGCTTCAGGGGTGTCAGGGAATATTCCAACACCTGCTGGAGTAATAACAGGAAAGGCTAATAAAGGGAAGGACATCAGAAGCTGGGAAAGAGCGAGGGGAGCTGGTTTGACTGGGATTTGCTAAGTGAGAAGCAGTGTGAAGTATTCCAGGAAGAGAGCTGGTTGATGTGGCATTACACCCTACAAGTCAATTCCCAAATGTATGTCTGCAGTTTGTAAGTCTGTGGATTTTAGAATGTTGACCTGAGTGGGCGGAGTTAGAATGTCTGGGGAGGGGGAGGAGTCATATATAAGGGAAGGACGGAGGGGATTGTGAGAGACTTTTTAGGTCCTCTTAGAGTCTTTAGTGCTCTCTGTGTTTAGAGTACTTAAGTTCTGGGAAATTTGAGAGTCAGTGTAAAGAGTGGTGTCTTTGGAGTGTGGTGTGCACGTAGTTGATGTATATTAATACTGATAATAAAGAAAGTTCAAGATTGATTGTGTGAGAAAAAGGAAAGCGCGTATGTGAGTGAGTGAAAGGATTGTATGACAGGTTTCAATTTTTAAATGGTTTATTTGAAACAAAGCTTGTGTACTTTTGAAAATAAATTTTGATTGTTTTGTTTTTAAACTACCACAAAAATCCCACGTGTCTGTTTGGCATTTATCATCTAAAGTTTACTTATTTAGCACCGACTCTGACAATCATTCACCCCAGCACATATAACTCACAGTGTTTTATTTTATATATTGAAATCCTTCTCCGTTTTAACCCCTTTCTCCACATAGTTTGGAGGAAGGTGGGTTTTATCCCTCGCCTCAGGCGTATCAAGCGGTGGTGCTTGGCTTGAGCAGGGAGTAGCCGCGGCCGGGCCTGGTGTTCAGAGCCTGTGTAGTGGCAGTTGATACTGTGTGTTAGAGAGGGAGAGGAAGAAAACGAATGAACTGATGTTACTGTGGGATTAGCAGGGCCTGTGTTCTCGCTGATGTACCTCAGGATACTTGCTTAATTTGTGCATTGTGAAAAAGATTATTTCCCCCAAAAAATACTTCAGACTGTTGCGTTCAAGCTCCCGTCTATACGACGAGATTGCTCCTCATTAAATAAAAACTCATTTTTTTGTTGATTCGAATGTAGGTAAAGAGCGTCACACTGCAGCAGCAACAGCAATTTATCTCGTGATTTTTTTTAGGGCATTTATAAATGTGCCTATGTGCATTATCACATTATGGGATATGTGGTCCAGTGGAGTAGAGATGAGGGAAGCGATATAATTGATCTGCGGAGCACCGCAGATTCATATAGCACAGCCTTCCTCAACCTGGGGCGCTCCAGATGTGTTGGACTACAACTCCCAGAATGCCCCAGCCAGCTGGCTGGGGCATTCTGGGAGTTGCAGTCCAACACATCTGGAGCGCCCCAGGTTGAGGAAGGCTGATATAGCAGCAATACGGGAGCGGGAGGGAAAGGAAAGCAGCTGCAAAGGAGGACGGCTGCTCGTTTCCGCATGTTTCTTTCTGTGTGACTCCGTAAGGTTGCATATCTCAACCTGTAAATGGTGTGAAAAGACGAGCCAGCCGATAGGTGGGAAATTGGCCAATCACGTTGTCATACCCTCAAAGCTCCGCCCACCTGTCAAAATGCGATTTAACTCCCCCAACGACACGTAACCATAACGCAGAGCAAACTTGAACATAATCGAAAAGTCGCAGTAAATCGCCGATGCGAATATGTGCCTTGTCACAGTTAAAACGCAATGCTACTGCGGACGGACTGCTGTCTCGTGTGTCCTAAAATGCGAATATGCGCAGCTGCGTCAGGGTAAACGAGCTGTATAGACAAGCCCCAAGGAAGGACAGCCCACTTCTAACAGCAAGGAAAGCTAAAATAAGCTCTGCCTGTTGGATCCTGGATTGGATCTTGTTTTACTTTTACCACTGTTTTTCAAGTGCCTGGAGGCCTAAAGAAATATGCAGAAGTCAGCAGAAATGTATTTTCTAAATGGCAAGGTCTCAGCTGGACAATTATTGAATTATTGGCTGGAGATGTTTTTCAATTAATCAGTTAGTGATTTCACGACTGTACAGTTTTTCCTCTATATAAATGTGTGTTTCTCCATCTTTTTCCACTCCATCTGTAATGCTGCTGCTGTGTAAAACCGTTAGGATCGTCTGTGAGTATGTGCGTGTGTTGCTGTAACTAAGTTATTCAACTGCCAGTAAAAGGCTTTGTTTTAACCAAGCAAAGAATCCTTAGCCTCATTTGTGTCTTTGCTGTGTCCTACGCTGAGAGCCGCTGCTAATTCAAAGTGCTGGTATTGACATTTAAAGCCCTAAACGGTTTGGGGCCAGGTTATTTAAAGCCTCCTCCCATATGTACCTACCCGGACCTTAAGATCATCTACAGGGGCCCTTCTCCGTGAGCCCCTGCCAAAGGAAGTGAGGCAGGTTGGCTACTAGGAGGAGGGCTTTCTCCGCTGTGGCACCCCGGCTGTGGAATGAGGTCCCCAGAGAGGTCCGCCTGGCTCCTACACTGTACTCCTTTCGTCGCCAGCTGAAGACCTTTTTATTCACTCAGTATTTTAACACTTAATTTTAACTCAAATTTAAATTATACTGTTTTAACTCTGTATTTTAACCTTATATCAATTGTGCTGCGTGGTTTTTATCCTGGTTGTGCTTTTTATATTGTATTTTGTATTTGTATTTTTAACTTGTTGGTTGTTTTATGATGGTTTTAATTTTTGTGAACCGCCCAGAGAGCTTCGGCTATTGGGCGGTATAAAAATGTAATAAATAAATAAATAATAAATAAATAAATAAATTCTGCTTATCTCTGGAATAGAGTGTAACTTCCAACACTCCCTTCGTCAGCCTTTGTCTGTCAACAGTTCTAATAAGGAAGTCCTTTTGCCTAGCTGTAAATGTGCCTCAGGAGAGTTCATTGCTGATCATCTGGGAGAGGAAGGCGATGTTTTGCAACCAGAACCCTCCATAGATTATGAGATCCTTCATGCAGCTCAGGGAACCATCACCGCATATTTTTCATACCAATGGAATGCAAAAGCCTTCTGCCAAGACTCCTAATTCCCGGCCTCTGGCGTCTGTGCTGGCTCTGCCCTCGCTAAAGAAGAGCATGTCCGGGATTGGATTTCTATTATCCACAGTTTTAGATTTGCCCATATTGCAGAAGAAGATTGTTAATTGTCAAGGCCAACCACCTGGACTTTGGCAGGCCATTTTGTGGGGTGACTTGATTGCCAATTAGTGGCTAAATTGGTTGTACAGATAATCTGTTGTATATATATATGTCCAGTGTTTGAATGTGCCTTACTTCTCTCCTGTGTATGCGCTGTTGCTGTGAGTATTGTGTTACGTGCCGTGTATCCTGTAAATATATATAAAATATATAAAAACTGATATTAATTGGGGGGGGGTTAATCGGTTTTTAATGCTTTATGTTTGTATGTTCTGTGTTTTACAGTTTTAAATTTTGTATACTTGTTTTTCACCTCAATTTTAGAATTTCTGTAAACCGCCCAGAGAGCCCTGGCTATGGGAGCGGTATATAAGTGTAAAAAATAAATAAATAAATAAATAAATAAATAAATAAATAATATTTTTTATCAACCTAAGTTAGAACCTCAGTAAATGTTATTGAAGAACTCTAGCCTACTGTGGTTTCCGGTTATCTTCGCTGTCTTTGGCTGTGTCTCCGCACATTAAATCTTCCAGCTGTCTTCTCTCTAACAAGAGAAACTTAGCTACCTCGACATAGCAAAGTGTGTGTGTGTGTGTGCATTGCAAAGATGGGTCAGCCTTCTTACCTCTGAAGCAGTCAATAACTCGATGCCTCAAATCTGTGTCCATACACAAATGCCCCTTTCTTAGCCCGATTCATGTATTGATTATATATTTACATATCACTTTTTCCCCATCCTGGAACTCAACGTGGGATTTGGAGGCCGTCTCCCATCCAGGCCTGCCCCAGACCTGCCTTGCTTCACTAACAGGGCTTCATCATGTGCCCCTGAACATGCATAGTCAGTTTCATGGATCCGATGAATGGGAAAATGCCCCACTCAAAGTCCCACCACAAAAGGTAGGCTTTAGGGTAGATTCCTGCATTGAGCGGGGGTTGGACTCAATGGCCTTAGAGGGCCCTTCCAACTCTGCTATTCTGTGATTCTATCATTCTATGATTCTATAAGGAACCAGTTTAGTCTCTTGGGTGAGGCTGGAGATTTGTCTCTGTGAAGTGAAGGGTAGAAGTGGGGTAGAGAGAGTGAAGGAGTGATTAAGGAATGTGTATATGATTCTGTGAGGAATACAGTGATATAGGAGAGAAGTGGACGATTTTATGAGACTAAAGACAGTTGAGTATATAGACAGTAGAATTCTATAGTGGAACCTTGTAAGAAAGAACTGACAGGAACCATCATGCTTTAGAACAGCCTTCCTTAACCTGGGGCGCTCCAGATGTGTTGGACTGCATCTCCCAGAATGCCCCAGCTGGCTGGGGCATTCTGGGAGTTGTAGTCCAACACATCTGGAGCGCCCCAGGTTGAGGAAGGCTGCTTTAGAACCTTGAAACCACACACATTTGAACTGAGGAAACCAATAAGCTTATGTACACAGTTATGTTAATAAACTCTAATAAACTCTTAGAATACTGTGAACAGTTCTGGTCACCACACATAAAAAGGATATTATAGAGTTGGAAAAAGTGCAGAAAAGGGCAACTGAAATGATGAAGGGGCTGGAGCATCCCCACTACGAGGGAAGGTGACATCAACTGGGATTGTTTAGCTTGGAAAAAAGGAGGCTAAAGGGAGACAGGATAGAGGTGTACAAAATTATGCATGGTTTGGAGAATGTGGATAGGGTGTTATTTTTCTCCGTCTTGCAAAATACTAGACCCCCAATGGGTCATCTCATGAAACTGGTGGGAGAATCAGGACAAATAAAAGGCGGGACTTCTTCACCCAGCGCATAGTTACATTATGGAACTCACTACCACAAGATGTGGTGATGGCCTCCAATTTGGATGGCTTTAAAAGGGGGATGGATAAATTCCTGGAGGAGAAGGCTGTCGATGGCTACTAGTTCTGATAGCTATATGCTACCTCCAGTATCAGAGACAGTAAACCTGATTGCTGGGGAACATGGGTGGGAGAGTGCTGTTGCACCATGTCCTGCTTGTTCATCCCTGGCCGATGGCTGGTTGGCCACCGTGTGAACAGAGTGCTGGACTAGATGGACCCTTGGTCTGATCCAGCATCAGGGCGCTTCTGATGTTCTTAATTACTTTCAAATGACTAGTGTGGTCTGTGGAGGAGTGGCTGAGAAGAAAACAGTTAATGGTGGCAGTGGAATGGGAAACGGAGGGCCAGGTTGCTGGGCTGTGAGGCCTAAAGAATAAAGGCGAGACAGGAGCAGCAGCGGTAGGCCTAAACCCTCACACACGTCATCAGCACAGGGGGGATTGAAGTGGTCCAGGGTGCTAGTGGCGTGGAGAGGCCGGTCAGGTACCTTGTGGGCATCTCAGGTGAAGCCAAGACCACATTGATGGGCAGGACGTCACAGAATGCAAATAACAGCTGCTTCCCTG
This sequence comes from Elgaria multicarinata webbii, assembly GCF_023053635.1. Taxonomy (NCBI): domain Eukaryota; kingdom Metazoa; phylum Chordata; class Lepidosauria; order Squamata; family Anguidae; genus Elgaria; species Elgaria multicarinata. The sequence goes on from NC_086173.1 coordinate 164,696,221, forward strand.
CTCCTCATTGCTCGCTCCCAGTGCTGTGTTTCTTTTGAAGAAGCAGACATGCGTTGTTGGGTCCCAAGAAAGAGGTTCTGGGTCTCAGGCCTGCCTCTATTATTTATTTATTTATTTATTTATTTATTTATTTATTTATATAGCACCATCAGTGTACATGGTGCTGTACAGAGTTGCACTCCCTGGCATGGAATCTCTCCTGTCCTGATCCCAGATGTGTGAGCAGGCAAGAATGGTTGTGTTCACTCAGTGGTAACATGAAGGCACCCTGCATATGTTCAGAGGCACTCTTGTGTGTCTGCCCTAGGCAGGGCCCGTCTAGCCTGGAAACATCTAATGTTGTTGTTTATTGTTGTTTATTCGTTCAGTCGTTTCCGACTCTTCGTGACTTCATGGACCAGCCCACGCCAGAGCTTTTTGTCGGTCGTCGCCACCCCTAGCTCCCCCAAGGTCAAGTCTGTCCCCTCCAGAATATCAGCCATCCATCTTGCCCTTGGTCGGCCCCTCTTCCTTTTGCCTTCCACTTTCCCTAGCATCAGCCTCTTCTTCTCATTATGTGGCCAAAGTACTTCAGTTTTGCCTTTAATACCATTCCCTCAAGTGAGCAGTCTGGCTTTATTTCCTGGAGTATGGACTGGTTTGATCTTCTTGCAGTCCAAGGCACTCTCAGGATTTTCCTCCAGCACCACAGTTCAAAAGCATCTATCTTCCTTCGCTCAGCTTTCCTTATGGTCCAGCTCTCGCAGCCATAGGTTACTACGGGGAATACCATTGCTTTAACTATGCGGACCTTTGTTGTCAGTGTGGTGTCTCTGCTCTTAACTATTTGATCAAGATTTGTCATTGCTCTCCTCCCAAGAAGTAAACGTCTTCTGATTTCCTGGCTGCAGTCAGCGTCTGCAGTAATCTTTGCGCCCAGAAAGACAAAGTCTGTCACTGCCTCCACATTTTCTCCCTCTATTTGCCAGTTATCAATCAAGCTGGTTGCCATAATCTTGGTTTTTTTGAGGTTTAACTGCAACCCAGCTTTTTCACTTTCTTCTTTCACCTTCGTCATAAGGCTCCTCAGCTCCTCCTCGCTTTCAGCCAGTCTGAAGTTTTTGACCTGCTTCTTCAGGTGTTTTCAGTGATCTCGGCTGTATTAAGATTCCTTTAGTAGTGATGCCTGAGAAAGATCCATTAAGGAATCCGAGCTGAACTCTAAAAGTAAAACCTCAGCCTGAACCTCTGAAGAACCAGGTTGGAAAACCCTGCTTGCTACTGCCAGCTAGTATTGGATGTGTCAGTGGGCTGGAGGCCTAGCCTGACAAAGAGTTGGGTGTAACTTGAAAGCTTGCATTCTTGAACTCGTTCATTGAAACTCAAAAACCTGCATTCTTAAAGTGGTAGCATAAGATATATTTATATGAATAGTATATAAAATATTATACATGTATCATTTTTGCCTCTGTTTTTTATTTCCTTAACTGTCTCTGTTTGGATCCCACACATCCTGGCGGGGGACGACCTTTCGAGTATGTATTTTTTATGCTCCCACACACCTCGTGACTTGCATGAACAGTCCCTTTTACGGTTTCTTAGAAACCACTTGATTTCTGTCTCTGCTGAGGCAGGAAGCAGCCAGCAAGGGGCAGTAGAGCATCACAGAGGGAGAGAGAAGAAAAATCGAAGTTACAAACAGGAACTGCTAAGAAATTAAAAAGGTGTCTGTGTGTGTGTGTGTGTGTGTGTGTGTGAGAGAGAGAGAGAGAGAGAGAGAGAGAGAATTTGGGCAGACACGCTTTTTTTTTGGCTTTTCTCAGCAAAACGGTCTATCGATTTGTATAAAAATGACATTCAAATGAACGACCTGAAATACAATTGTTTGTAATTCTTTTGCTAGTTTGAAATTCTAATGAAATTTAGCAGGTTCTATTTATTTTTTTTACTACTGGAACTAACATTTGTTTATTGCACCTGTGAACGGATAAGCCCTCACCAGGGTATCCCACTTCTAATCTTCCACCAAATGTGGCAAAACCACATTGGTTTTCCACCGCTTTTCCCTTTTTGAATAATTTGAGACTTGGGCCTACGGAACTCCTTGCCACGCGTTCAGCTTAATTATGAAAACCCTTAGTCATAAAGCCACTACCATCAAAATAAACCATTTGCACCTTCTATACCTCAGTAGCCTGGTAACTGAGGCAGAGGCATGGAATTGACACTATCACAAGAGACAAGAAGAACAAAACTGAAGTGGTTTATTAAAGGATTTATATACTCAAGGGGACAGAGTGTTATTCCAATTATAGGATGAGAATGCTAAAGTTACCCGGTAGCAACGTCTTCACAGCTTCCTGTAGTTTAAAGTTAGAACTGGGAGCATTTAGTTTAGTAGAATTACATTTCTTATTCAGTTAATATTGCTATTCACTGAACACCCTAGAGCGAAGGAAATGCAGCTTGCATATTTATTTGTCGCCTGCGTGATTGCAATCTGCCCCTCCTCATCTTGATAACGAAAGGTGGTGCTAGTACAGTTGTTTACTGGGGAAAACCAGGACTGGGACCAAAGGCCACTGGGAAACATTTCCAAACCGGAGGTGAGAAGCACAACATGAAAGCTTGGGCCATCGCAAATGTGTTAGTCCAGGGGTGGGGAACACGTGGGACTACACCTCCCATCAGCCCCATCCAGCATAGCCAAAAGGGGAATGATGGGAATTGAAGTCCAACAGCATCTGGAGGGTGACACGTTCCCCATCCTTGTGTTAGTCTTTCAGATGCAACAAAACACTTGATTGTTTCAACCCACCAGTGCCGGTGAAACAGTGACACGTGTAGCACCATGGGAGGGCCCAGTCTCCTTGGGAGGGGGAGAACACCACCTGGATCAGCTAGAGAGGAAGGGGCTTTGCCTTCCAAAGACACCAAAAGAGCAAAGAGTAGGACCCCGGAGTCTTAGGGTCTCTCTATAGACGCGGGGAAAGCCCCGTGGTGGTTGTGGATCTGTGCTGCGTCAGTTACATGACGCAGACACCGCTTCACGGCCACTGTGGGACTTTCCTGCAAGGCTGTGCGATGAAAACGTCGGGACTTACCCAAACTTTTTCAATGGGAGCGAGGTCAGTACGGTGCTTCTGATGTCACTCCGGGGCCAATCCAGGGGTGGACCCTGGTGGAAGGCGACCGGCGATTGGTCGCCTTTCACCAGGAAGAGGGCAGGGGAGTGGCTCCGATACCCAGATGGCTGCCAGAACCCCCCCACTTCCTCCTTGGTGTCGCGATTACCCGACGCCACCGTGGGAGAGGAAAACTGGGGTTTTGGAAGTGGCGCCAACTCAGTGCCGTGAAGACGGCCCCTGGCTCCTGTTTGTGGTCATGTAGCTTTTTAGAAAGAGGGTTTTGTAGCCAACAGGACTTTGCCCTGGGCTGAAATTACAGCCACAGCTTGGATTGGGACATGTGTGCACAAGCTGAGCTACCAATCTCTTCTGGTGGTGCAGGGATAAATGCGAAGACCTCACCCTTAGACACTGTGGTCACTGGGTTGGGCAGTGAGGGAGGTGAAACGTCGTCTGCTGGCACTGCTGTGGCAGGAACGGAAGTCATTTTGCAAAAGTGCTCCTCCTCCGGGTGCCTACTCTGAGAGAGGCTCGGAGTGTGGCAACGAGGGACAGGGTCTTTTCGGTGGTGGCCCCCAGACTCTGGAATGATCTCCCTGACGAGGTTCGCCAGGCACCAACGCTGCTATCTTTCCGGCGCCAGGTTAAGACTTTCCTCTTTGCCCAGGCATATGGCGGCACATCTTAATTACCCACATGTTTAGTTTTTAAACGGTTTTTAATGCTTTATGTGTGTATGTTCTGTGTGTTAGAATTTTAAATTTTGTATAGTCGTTTTTATCTCAATTTTAGAATTTCTGTAAACCGCCCAGAGAGCCCTGGCTATGGGAGTGGTATATAAGTGCAATAAATAAATAAACAAATAAATAAATAAATAAAATAAAAGCCGGCTGTGAAGAACGGATGGACTCGCATTGTCCTACCCCAAGTAGCTGTTTTGCTGGTGTGATCAGAAACATCTGGGTCTGGAACCATTGCCTCGTGGGGGAAGGGGACATCCCATCATTCAGTGGTGGAGCCTGTGCATTGTATACAGAAGGTTCAAATCAAACTCAGCATGTCCAGGCAGTTACAGGATTTCAGACTGGAGGGCCAGGAAAGGGCCCTGTCTTTTTTTTTTTTTTTTTTAATAATTTTTATTCATTTTCAACACTATATAAACATAGATAAACATTACCAAAATATAACTGAAACAAACACAATAAGAAAAAAAAAACATCAAATATCTGCTGCATACATATTGAATAATTGTTGAGTACAAATATCAAAAACTATTACATATGCCTTATCATACTACAACATCTTCGTTCTTAACATAAAAGTGCACCCCCCACCTCGGGATCATTCTTGAGTCCAAAATCTAATCGTTTCTTCTGCTGGTGGTTTCCCACTTCCCTTAGTAAACACAAACACTAGGAACTGTTTCCAGATTCCTTCGAACTCATTTATTTTAGTTACGCCTTTTCTCCACTTAATATTACATGTCAGTTTATCATTAATGGCTATGTCCCATACTTCTTTATACCATTCCTCAATAGAATATTCCCCTTGGATCTTCCAGTTCCTAGCTACCATCAATCGTGCTGCAACCAACAAACTCGATATCAGCTCTATAGTTCCTTTTCCACACTTTATATCTTCAAATAGTGACAGCAATGCTATTTTTGGTGTTTGTTCTATTTTCATTCCCACTATTTCTTCAATTTCTGAGAACACCATCTTCCATAATCTTTGTACATATTTGCATTGCCACCACATATGTAAATACGTTCCTTTTTCCCCACAACCTCTCCAACAATTTGCTGAATGTTGATCACTTATCTTATTCAATCTAACCGGGGTTAGGTACCACCTCCATAAAATTTTAAAATAATTCTCCTTTATTCTTACTGATAAACTTCTCAACACTCTTTGTTTCCATAGTCCCTCCCAGCTCTGTCGCCCTATTTGTATCTTCAAATCTGATTCCCAAACCATTTTCTCTGTATTCTCTCTAAACTCCTTCTCTAACAATATTTTATATATTTCACTCATTAATCCTTTTGAAACTATACTACCTCCTTTTCCTTTCTCCTTACTTACTACTAATTCTTCAAACCTCGTCATCTTTCTGCACATTCTATTATCTTTAATCCACTTTTTATTCCATTGTTCTAATTGACCATATTCTAGCCAAGATAGCTTCTTCTCCTTTAACAAATTTTCCATATCCTCTCTTGTTTTAATATCTCTTACCCAATCCTTTAATTTTATTTTATTTTTCTCTTTTAATATTTTACATAATCTACCCTTTAGATCCTCTGGGAAATTCTTTAACATTATTATCGGTGCTAAGGGAGAGTTGCTCGGAAGCAGCTTCCCTTTAAATCTACTCCAAATTTCCCATTGAGTCCTCAGGAGTGGATTATCTATACTTCCAACCCACTTTCTTCCTCCGTCTTTAAAAAAAACATTCTCCAAATTCATCTCTACCTTACTTATGGTTTTTTCTTCCATCCAATATAAATCTCCTACTCCCATAATTGCTTCTACAACATGTCTTAATCTATTTGCTACGTAGTATAATTTTATGTTTGGGAGACCCATTCCCCCCTTTTTTTGGCTTAGGTACCAATTATTTTTATTCACTCTTGCTCTCTTTTCTCCATTACAATATTTATTAATACTATTTTGCCAACTTTTTATCTCGGTTTCTGATATTTTTATAGGTAACATCCTAAATACAAAATTAATTTTGGCTAATATCTTCATTTTTATCAAAGCTATTCTCCCAAACCAAGATAAATTTAATCTTTTATATTTCTCCAATTTCTCTAGTACCTCCTTCTTTAACCTCGTTAAATTTTCCCTTTCTAAATTCTCTAGATTTTTTGTAATTTTAATTCCCAAATATTTAATCTCGTTCTTAACTTTCAATTCCATTCCCTTAAATTCCCAATCCTTTTCTTCCCTGTCTGAGGCCTTGGGGGGCCGTTGGCAATGAGAGTAAACAGCACTGGCCAGGCTGTATAGGCCAAGGGGCTGTATAGGCCAAGGGGCTGACACTGCAGATGGCAGCTTCTTTGGTCACACATCACTCCTTAGTCAATGGGCCTGTTCAGACAACCCGTCAAGCCATGGTTAGGCCGCTAACCCTGTTGCAGCAAATGGTTAGTGAGCGTGTTTAAACCGTGGTTATGTAGCCACCATGGTTTGGAATGGTTCATATGACACGCTAAGTCATGCTTCACAGGACAGGCTAAGCCATCATGTTTAGCTCAAAACGCTTCACCACCACCGTGGCTTTGGGGGTCGTCTGAACAGGGTCTATAACTTCACCAAAAGGCATCAAGCAACGCCTGGACAAAAAGCCCCTGCACCTGTCTTCCTTGGTTTCTCAGAAAAGGCAGCGAGCGGCAACTTCTGCCTGGCTCATCTCATCCTTGTCTTGTGTTTCAAACTCACTAAGTTCAGACCAAAGTCCTGCTGGCAAAGCATCCAGCCAGGGACTGATGTTTTCCAACCTTAGAATCATAGATTGGAAGGGGCCTACAAGGCCATCAAGTCCAACCCCCTGCTCAATGCATACTTGACAGATGGCTGTTCAGCTGCCTCTAGTGTGGGAGAGCCCACCACCTCCCTAGGTAACTGGTTCCATTGTCGTACCGCTCTGACAGTCAAGGAGTTTTTCCTGATGTCCAGACGGAATCTGGCTTCCTTTAACTTGAGCCTGTTATTCCGTGTCCTGCACTCTGGGAGGATCGAGAAGAGATCCAGGCCATCCTCTGCATGACAACCTTTTAAATATTTTAAGAGTGCTATCATGTTTCCCCTCAATCTTCTCTTCTACAGGCTAAACATGCCCAGTTCTTTCAGTCTCTCTTCATAGGGCTTTGTTTCCAGACCCCTGATCATCCTGGTTGCCCTACTCTGAACACGCACCAGCTTGTCTGCGTCCTTCTTGAATTGTGGAGCCCAGAACAGGACGCAATACTCTAGATGAGGCCTAACCAGGGCCGAATAGAGAGGAACCAGTACCTCACGCGATTTGGAAGCTATACTTCTATTAATGCAGCCTAAAATAGCATTTGCCTTTCTTGCAGCCATATCGCACTGTTGGCTCATATTCAGCTTGTGATCTACAACAATTCCAAGATCCTTCTCGTTTGTAGTATTGCTGAGCCAAGTATCCCCCATCTTGTAACTAGGCATTTGGTTTCTATTTCCTAGATGTAGAACTTGGCATCTATCCCTATTAAATTTCATTCTGTTGTTTTCAGCCCAGCACTCCAGCCTATCAAGATCACTTTGAAGTTTGTTTCTGTTTTCCAGGGTATTAGCTATCCCACCCAATTTTGTGTCATCTGCAAATTTGATAAGTGTTCCCTGCACCTCCTCATCCAAATCATTAATAAAATTATTACTAACATCCCAAAGTGCCAATCCCACCCCACCCCCAAAAGACTGCAGTTTTATGGGACCCTGTGCACTGGGAGGACAATATAAACAATGCCTCTTGAATGGGAGGCAAATTTTTGTCCTTTCCACTCTGTGCATGCTTGTTGCAGATATCAGAAGCCTGGAAGGGAAGGGTGGTGAGTGGATAAAACCATGAAATATTGCTTGGTAGATTTGGCATCGCTGAAAAGGAAAGGTAACAAAATTCTGCTGACTGATAATTTTGCAACAAAAAAACCCACAAAACTTGCAGGGCAGCATCTACACTACTGCTTTATAACGGTTTGTATGACCCAATCTATATACCGTTTCCAAACCGCTCTCAAATTGTCCTATCCTGCCAGGACCGATCTCCATCAACCTGTCCCAGATCGCACATTGAGCCCTCCTGCCTCCCCTCGCTCTCTGCCAGCCCCTCCTTCCTCCCCGCTGCAAACTTTCTCTTTCACTTTCCCTGCACCCGGACCGTCGTCTGCCCAGCAACCAATGCCGAAGTCTGAATTCCCTTTTTCCATTGGTCAACTATTTCCCCCTCGACCAATCCCGAGGACTCCTTCGGGGGATGTCCGCAAGCCTCGGAAGAGCGGAGCGAGGCGTCGGCGGCGCTCCGGGGTGAAGATGGGGCCGCGCGGGGAGGCCCTGCTGCTGCTGCTGCTGCTGGCGGCGGGTGCCCTGCCGGGGGGCTGCTCCGGTGAGTACCTCTGGGGGCTGAACCGTCCCGGCGGCGCAGAATCCGCAGCCAGCCTCTTGCGGGGTCTCTTTGCAATGCGCGTAGCATCTCCACCTGGACCCAGTCCCCTCTCCGGTCCTCTTCCGCCCTCCCCAGCATCCCCCAGTGTGGTCGTCAGCTAGAAATGCACCACATTTTCCTTCCACCCCCCCCACCCCCCCACAAAAGCCAGCCTGGGATTAGCGGTGTGGGTGGGGGGCCGGATAAATACAAGAGGAAAGAGGAAGCAGCCTCTTTGGGGGGGGGGGACGACAAAACAGACTTGGAACTTGAACACCCTTAGAGTAGGCGGGTGGCCCCGATCCAGATCGGGATGGGAGTGCAGCATGGAAATAGGTAGCCTGAAAGCACCAGTCTGCCACCTTCCCTTACGCACAATGAGCTCAATATTTACATTAAATCCAAACTGCCCCACTGTGGCCTGGCTTTCTTGGAGGGTGCCAGGAATGCTGGGACTGTCTCTGTCACTTTCTACAATCCTGCTGCATAAATTCTTTGTGGCCATTTGGAGACAAGGCCCATCTCTGCCCTATGTACCGGTCCTGAACTGTCACAGGAAAGAAAGAAATGCAGGAAATGAATAAACATGGTGACCCTATGAAAAGGAGGACAGGGCTCCTGTATCTTTAACAGCTGGATTGAAAGGGGAATTTCAACACCTGGTGAAATTCCCTCTTCATCAAAACCGTTAAAGCTGCAGGAGCTATAGTAGAGTGACCATATACAAAAGAGGGTAGGGCTCCTGCAGCTTTAACTGTTGTGAGGAAGAGGGAAATTCTCCTTTCAATTCAACTGTTAAAGACACAGGAGCCCTGTCCTCCTTTTCATATGGTCACCCTAGAATAAAGCACTCCGAGTCGGTTTCTTTGCATCTCTGTAAGTGTACAGGATACTTGAAAGGTTGTCACACAGAGGAGGGCCAGGATCTCTTCTCGATCCTCCCGGAGTGCAGGACACGGAATAACGGGCTCAAGTTAAAGGAAGCCAGATTCCAGCTGGACATCAGGAAAAACTTCCTGACTGTTAGAGCAGTACGACAATGGAATCAGTGACCTAGGGAGGTTGTGGGATCTTCTCCCACACTAGAGGCCTTCAAGAGGCAGCTGGGCAACCATCTGTCAGGGATGCCTTCTAACTCTGCTATTCTATGATTCTAAGAGGACGGCAACAACTTTATCTGCCGGTTTTTCATTGGCCTTGGATATTGCTTTTCCCATAAAGGAAACCTGGTGTAGTTTCTACAGATGTCAGGACAGATGGTTGGAGCGCTTTAATGCTTTCACCCCGTGATAGGATCATTTCAGGCGCTTCTGCATCGTATCATTCCTGTAAATGCTCTCATGTTCTTTTGTGATGGGGGTGGGCGTTTGAGTACTCTTTGAAAACAATTTTACTATGTTGGGAAATTTGAGACTTGAAACATGTTCAAAGGTGTTGTTTTTTGGACTGAGCTTGATTATGAGCAGGGGGTTGGACCCGATGGCCTTGAGCAGGAGGTTGGACCCTTCCAACTCTACTCTTCTATGATGCTATGAATTTGGAAGCTGGTTTCATAACTAGGGTGACAGGAGGACCGGGCTCCTGTATCTTTGACAGTTGTACAGAAAAAGGAATTTCAGCAGGTGTCATTTGTATGCATGCAGCACCTGGTGAAATCCCCTCTTCATCACAACAGTTGAAGCTGCAGGAGCCCTGCCTAGCGTGACCGGATATAAAAGAGGGCAAGGCTCCTGCAGCTTGAAGTGGGAATTTCACCAGGTGCTGCACGCATACCAATGACACCTGCTGAAATTCCCTTTTCAATAGAGCTGTTAAAGATACAGCAGCCCTGTCCTGCTTTTCATAGGGTCACCCTATTCATGACACCCTTATGACCTGACGCTCCCCCAGATCTGGTTAGCTTCAGGGATGGATCTTAGCATCTATGTCTAAAAACCACGATGATACAGAACCGCCCAGAGAGCTTCGCCTATTGGGCGGTATAAAAATGTAATAAATAAATAAATAAATCCAGCTGTTTACACCCGAACGGCACCAAGGAGCTTTGGATCCACGATTTTTATGCAACAATCCATGGAAAGAGATGAGAGCTGGGAATGCGCGGTGGATCTGGGGCTCCGTAAAGATTCCTGCCATACATCCATATTTTTGGTGGTAACGCAAAGCTTTGGGTCTATGGCTTTAATGGGATGTAGTACACAGACATGCATATGACATGTGAATTGAGGGTGGATTTGTGGTATCTCAACATTAAAAATGATGAAGATCCCTATAGAACCACCTTTCCCTTCTTTTCCCCCCATTGGGACTGAAATCCCCTCGGGGCAGGAGTATAAACTCTCTTTCCCTCCTCATACACACTCTGGTCTTCAAATTGGGGGCTGCTGTATGACAGTAGGATGGGGGGTTTGCCCCCAGGACCCCTAACTCTGCCCCCTCTCTGTGTCTCCTTCCCAGGCTCCTCTTCCTCGCACTCCCTGCGCTATTTCTACACGGGGGTCTCTGAGCCCGGCCAGGGGCTGCCCCAGTTCATCATTGTGGGCTACGTGGACGAACAGCTCTTTGTCCAGTACGACAGCAACACCCAGAGGGCCCGGCCTCGAACGCCCTGGATGGAGACGGTGGGGGAGGAGGATCCCTCGTACTGGGACAGGAACAGCCAGATAGCACAGAACGATGAGCAGGTGTTCAGAGTGGATCTGAGGAACGTGCCCAAATACTACAACCAGAGTGGAGGTGAACTGGGGGTGGGTGGGAGGCACAAAGATCTCTCTCCCTCTCCGCAATATTTATTATTTATTTATTTATTTATTTATTTATTTAAGGATTTTTTATGCCGCCATTCAGCCAAAAAAGGCTCTCCTGGCGGCTTACAAAAGTATTTCTTGACAGTCCCTGCCCACAGGCTTACAATCTAAAAGACATGACACAAAAGGAAAGGGGATTGGGAGGGAGGAGGAGGAGGAAAGGAAAGGGAGGGGGGCTCCTTTCAGAGCAGACGTCCCCCCCCCCCGATGGATCCTCTTTTGTGGGGCTTGATGCATGGGGTGGGAGGAATTGAGGTGGAGGTGAAATGGAGGGCAACGAGGATGATCAGGAGTCTGGAAACAAAGCCCTATGAGGAGAGACTAAAAGAACTGGGCATGTTTAGCCTGGAGAAGAGAAGATTGAGGGGAGACGTGAGAGCACTCTTCAAATACTTCAAAGGTTGTCACACAGAGGAGGGCCAGGATCTCTTCTCGATCCTCCCAGAGTGCAGGACACGGAATAACGGGCTCAAGTTAAAGGAAGCCAGATTCCAGCTGGACATCAGGAAAAACTTCCTGACTGTTAGAGCAGTATGACAAGGGAACCAGTTACCTAGGGAGGTCGTGGCGTCTCTCACGCTAGAGGCATTCAAGCGGCAGCTGGACAGCCATCTGTCAGGGATGCTTTAAGGTAGATTCCTGCATTGAGCAGGGGGGTTGGACTTGATGGCCTTATAGGCCCCTTCCAACTCTACTATTCTATGATTCCACCCTCATCTCCGCCTCACCTCTGTGTGCGTCTCTTTCAGGTTTTCACACCCTGCAGTACATGTACGGCTGTGAGCTGAGGGGAGATGGGAGCGTACGAGGGTACGACCAGTACGCCTACGACGGGAGGGACTACATCAGCTTCAACATGGAGACCCTCACCTGGACGGCAGCTGATTCCGCTGCCCAAGTAACCAAGAGGAAGTTGGAGAACGTGCAGGAAGCCCAGCACTTCAAGTCCTACCTGGAGAAGGATTGCACGGACTGGCTGCAGAAATACTTGGACTACGGGAAGGGGACTTTGCTGAAGACAGGTGTGTATAGGGGAGCTAGTGGAGGGGCTTCCATCCCTCCCTGTTCTCCATCATCCCAGCCTGAGACACAATCCACACAGCACAATGGCTGCACATAGAATCATAGAATCATAGAATAGCAGATTTGGAAGGGGCCTACGAGGTCATGGAGTCCAACCCCCTGCTCAATGCAAGAATCCACCCTAAAACATCCCTGGCAGATGGTTGTCCAGCTGCCTCTTGAAGGCCTCTAGTGTGGGAGAGCCCACCACCTCCCTAGGGAACTGATTCCATTGTTGTACCGCTCTAACAGTCAGGAAGTTTTTCCTGATGTCCAGCTGGAATCCGGCTTCCTTTAACTTGAGCCCATTATTCCGTGTCCTGCACTCTGGGAGGATCGAGAAGAGATCCTGGCCCTCCTCTGTGGGACAACCATTTAAGTATTTGAAGAGTGCTCTCATGTCTCCCCTCAATCTTCTCTTCTCCAGGCTAAACATGCCCAGTTCTTTCAGTCTCTTTTCATAGGGCTTTGTTTCTAGAGCCCTGATCGTCCTGGTTGCCCTCCTCTGAACACGCTCCAGCGTGTTCAGAGGACATCTGGGTCTGTCCCACTTCAGACCCCTGTGGGGGGAAGGATTTTTCAATCCTCCCCCAGATTTCAAATATAAACATCGCTCGGAGAAAACTAGCAGAGTGGAGACAGAGATGGGGGACTGGATTGTCTTCCCTTAACTCTATACATGTTTTAGTTGCAGTGAATTCATTTATTTTTAGTACTGGGGAGCATTCCAATATATGGCCTCCCCCCCCCCCGGTGGCCTGAAGTGGTACAGTCCAGCCTCCTTCTTCCGTTTGGGCAGATCCAGCCTGCAAATGACACAGAAACGCATGATCCGAGCAGATCGCCTGGTCAGGCTTTGGCTGGGTTGGGCCTGTTCAGTCCAGACTGCCAGTGGGAACAGGGCTGCATGTTTGAGTCCTCCCCTACGTTGCAAGTAACCCATCTCTGCCCATGGGGAGCGGCCTCTGCCCCCTTTCTTTCTGGCTTAAAGGAGACCCCCCCCCTCTCTCCTCTCTACCTGAATAGAGTCTAACCTCTTGGAAACGTCCCCCTAGGCAAAACTATGCAAACGGAGCAAGACAATTGTCCGCTCAAGAAGAATAGGAAGCCACTTCTCAAACGCTCCTAACTTCAGAGAGCCTGGTGCGGAGGCAGGTTCTGACGTAATCTAACCGACTTTCTCACGCCTTCCTTCCGCCCCGTGCGTTTGAGCTTCCAGCAGACCCTAGCATCAGCTGGCTTGTTGGGACGCTAACCTCTGGAAGAAATCTCACTTCCCACCAAGTGTGTAGGATTTGGCCTTGAGGAGATAAGCTCCGGAGAGGGCTGACTCCCAGCTGGGGAATCGCCTGTGACAGCTTCCTCACCCACCAGGCTGGCTGGTGTCTGGCGCTGCGTCTTCTAGTAGTGAATCTGATTCTGATTGATTACCTGAAATATCTTCTCCCAAAACAGGAGCAGTAGGGTTAGACATGACACCTCATACACACACTTCTTTGCAAGGATTTTACCCTTTGGGAAGGTCAAAGCGCCCATGTTTTCTTTTCCAGTATTCAGGCAATTTGGCCTGAATGTGTATGAGCATGTGCAGAGTGCTTTTTAATTCCTGATGGAAACAGGGTTTAAAAAGTCATTGTAAGAATACAGTGCCCCAGGGCATGTGCAGAATGTCCGTCTGAGAGTGCTGCCTCTTTTAAATAGAATTAATCAAAAATAACGAAAACACTGACCCCATAATTTCTCTGTTGTGGATTTACATCTCCTTGTAATTCTGGTTATACCTGTGGGCCACCGTTACGCTGTCTCCACTCCTGGCAGATCTACAGGGGAAAAGAGAGTGACAATGGTTTCCTCCCTCAAGGTAACGGTTCAGAGGAACTCAAGAGGACTCTAAGGGATTCCTTCTCTTTCCAGGGCCGTTGGTTTCGTTCACAGAAATGAATAGGAAACTGTATAAAATATGAAATATAGTTAATGAAGGAATTAAGAGACAACAGTTCAAGGGCCATGAAGGACAGCGAGTGCAGAGTTCCTCCCAGAATCAGACTTAAAGAGTTACTTATCAATGGAACCTTCTCAAACTGGGGAGAGGCAACGAGTGGGGTGCCGCAGGGCTCAGTCCTGGGCCCAGTGCTCTTCAACATTTTTATTAATGATTTGGATGAGGAGGTGCAGGGAACGCTGATCAAATTTGCAGATGACACAAAATTGGGTGGGATAGCTAATACCCTGGAAGACAGAAACAAACTTCAAAGTGATCTTGATAGGCTGGAGTGCTGGGCTGAAAACAACAGAATGAAATTTAATAGGGATAAATGCCAAGTTCTACATTTAGGAAATAGAAACCAAAGGCACAGTTACAAGATGGGGGGATACTTGGCTCAGCAGTACTACAAACGAGAAGGATCTTGGAATTGTTGTAGATCGCAAGCTGAATATGAGCCAACAGTGCGATATGGCTACAAGAAAGGCAAATGCTATTTGGGGCTGCATTAATAGAAGTATAGCTTCCAAATCACGTGAGGTACTGGTTCCTCTCTATTCGGCCCTGGTTAGACCTCATCTAGAGTATTGCGTCTAGTTCTGGGCTCCACAATTCAAGAAGGATGCAGACAAGCTGGAGTGTGTTCAGAGGAGGGCAACCAGGATGATCAGGGGTCTGGAAACAAAGCCCTGTGCAGAGAGACTGAAACAACTGGGCATGTTTAGCCTGGAGAAGAGAAGATTGAGGGGAGACATGAGAGCACTCTTCAAATATTTGAAAGGTTGTCACATAGAAGAGGGCCAGGATCTCTTCTCGATCCTCTTAGAGTGCAGGACACGGAATAACGGGCTAAAGTTAAAGGAAGCAGGATTACGGCTGGACATCAGGAAGAACTTCCTGACTGTTAGAGCAGTACGACAATGGAATCAGTGACCTTGGGAGGTTGTGGGCTCTCCCACACTAGAGGCCTTCAAGAGGCAGCTGGACAGCCATCTGTCAGGGATGCTTTAGGGTGGGTTCCTGCATTGAGCAGGGGGTTGGGCTTGATGGCCTTGTAGGCCCCTTCCAACTCTGCTATTCTATGATCCTATGAATTAGGACCAGACTGAGTTGTGTTCAGTTTACGACCCCCATTTCAGGGGAATCCGAATCAAATTCAGCCATTGAAGCAGATGACATTTGCCCCTAAGAGAACCACTCTTCATAGTTGGGTATTTTCAAATCATATCAAGATGTCAACAAGGGGTGTTCAGTCTTTGCTGTAGGACAAGATCCCCACAAGGGTTGTTTTCCTGCTCTAAAGAGCAAAGCATCCATCCTGCCAGGCGCTGGAGAGGTTCTGGGTTAACTCCGAGGCTGCTTCTTTTGCAGAGCTCCCCGTGGTGAAGGTGACGAGCCAGGCGGAGCATGACGGCACGGAGACCCTTGTCTGCCAGGCCCACGGCTTCTACCCCAAGGCCATCGAGACCACCTGGAGGAGGGACGGGGAGGTCATGGAGCATAAGACCTTCCGCAGGGACGTCGCTCCCAATTCGGACGGGACCTTCCACGCCTGGCTCAGCATCAAGATCGACCCCACGGATCGGGACCGCTACCGGTGCCGTGTGGGGCATGACAGCCTGCTGGAGCATCGGGACTTTGCCTGGGAGGAGCCTGGTGGTGAGAGACTGGTGGTGGGGGTCGTCTTTGTCAGAGGGGGCGATTCGGGGAGGTGAATTTTTCCCCACAGAAGAAGAAGGAGGGGTAAAAACTAGAGCACTGACCCCATCCCTGCGGCATCACAGGCTACGTGACAACCGCCCCCCCCCCCCCCCCGTGAGTCCAATACCGACGTCGTTTTTTCTGCCATGTACCTGCTGCCTTGTAGGCCGTAAACTGAAATTATGTCATAGGTCAGCCTTCCTCAACCTAGGGCGCTCCAGATGTGTTGGACTGCATCTCCCAGAATGCCCCAGCCAGCTGGCTGGGGCATTCTGGGAGTTGTAGTCCAACACATCTGGAGCGCCCCAGGTTGAGGAAGGGTGTCATAGGTAAAAGCTGTCCGTCTCTCTCTAAACCTGGGTGGCTGTGAAATCATGAGATTTTCACAAATATTTGTCTTATTCAGGGCGCAGAACACGGTTGAGTTTTTTATATTTCATTTCATACTATGCTTTTATACCGTTTTGCATTTTGAACGGTTTTCATGGTTTTAATTTTTGTGAACCGCCCAGAGAGCTTCGGCTATTGGGCAGGATAAAAACGCAATAAGTGAAATTAATTAATTAATTAAACTTGTCACAAAACGGGAGGAGCAAAGCCCTGTTATGGCTTCCCCCCCCCCCCGGGAGGACACCCCCACACTCCAGCCCTGGAAGGACTCGTACAAACTTTGACAGGGAATAATAATAATTGTTATTATATTTCTTACCCGCCTTTCCATTTTGATCAAGGCGGGGAACAACAGTAAATATAAAATACATAAAACTGAATTAAAACATAACATACATAGAATCATAGAATAGTAGAGTTGGAAGGGGCCTATAAGGCCATCAAGTCCAACCCCCTGCTCAATGCAGGAATCCACCCTAAAGCATCCCTGACAGATGGTTGTCCAGCTGCCTCTTGAAGGCCTCTAGTGTGGGAGAGCTCACAACCTCCCTAGGTCACTGGTTCCATTGTTGTACCGCTCTAACAGTCAGGAAGTTTTTCCTGATGTCCAGCCGGAATCTGACTTTCTGTCACTTGAGCCCGTTATTCCATGTCGTTGTTAAAACATCCTCAAAACATTCTAAAAGCATCCTGGTGGGTGAGGGGGTGGGCTATTCCTTGGACATCTCCCCTTTGGGCAACTTCAGTGTCTTCTCCCTCTGTTGACCCCTCCCCCCAGTCCTCATGGGCCTTCCGGGGCCTCCCCCATCCCAGCAGAAGGGTGTTTTGGGGTTTCCCTTCAATCGCTTTGCTCTTTCTCTCCATTCACCTCTAGCATCCAACTTGGGGCTCATTATCGGGTGTGTGGTGGGGGCCGCCTTTGCCCTGCTGGTAGCTGGGATCCTTGGGATCTATTTCTACAGTAAGTATAAACGTTCCTGCTGGGTCCACCCCTTTTTCAGGGAGTGGGGGGAAATTCCAGTTCAGTCCATGACTTTGGGGCAGGGCTGGCTGGGCTTCTGTGTTCCCCTCCCCAACCCCCCCGCTTCTGTCAGTCCTCAACACGAGCATCTGAAGTGGTGGCAATTGTGCCTCCATTCCGTCTCTTTGCGCGGCGTATGTGGCGAGACGTATCCTAGAATCCTAGAATCATAGAATAGTAGAGTTGGAAGGGGCCTACAAGGCCATCGAGTCCAACTGCCTGCTCAATGCAGGAATCCACCCTAAAGCATCCCGACAGATGCTTGTCCAGCTGCCTCTTGAAGGCCTCTAGTGTGGGAGAGCCCATAACCTCCCTAGGTAACTGATTCCATTGTCGTACTGCTCTAACAGTCAGGAAGTTTTCCTGGTGTCCAGCTGGAATCTGGCTTCCTTTAACTTGAGCCTGTTATTCCGTGTCCTGCACTCTGGGAGGCTCGAGAAGAGATCTTGGCCCTCCTCTGCGTGACAACCTTTTAAGTCTTTGAAGAGTGCTCTCATGTCTCCCCTCAATCTCCTCTTCTCCAGGCTAAACATGCCCAGTTCTTTCAGTCTCTCCTCATAGGGCTTTGTTTCCAGACCCCTGATCATCCTGGTTGCCCTCCTCTGAACACGCTCCTAGTTCTGTCCCTTTCAAAGTGGGTTGAAAAGCAGCTCAGAAATATTAAAACAGTAGTCAAGCCGCCCAGCCAGCCCACCCCACTTCTTCAGATGTTGTTCTGAGCCCTCGTGGTCCAGAGGAGGGCTCTGGAGCAAATCAGGTGGTTGATAGATACGTGGAAAGCCTGTGAGACTCCCTTCCTTGGAGGCTGTGAGGAAGGGATGGGAGAGACGTCTGCTGGGAGGCGTTTCTCATTGCAGGGGATGAGAATGGATGACCTCTGGATGTCGCTTTGAGTTCCGACTCTGATTCTTTCTTTGCAGAGAAACACCAAGATGCCTACATATCAGCATCAAGTGAGTGATCTCTTCCTCTTGGCTTATTTACTACTGTTTACAGGCTAGGCTAGAATGGGAAATGAGGATATAGGGGGATTAGTTGAATTGTGTCTGGGTGTCTGTGTCTCCAAGACTTCAGCTGCCCCTGAAGCTGCAGAGGAGCACCTGCCCAACAGAGAAGGTCCCTGGGAAAGGTGGGCCTTTCATCTGCTTACAGCCAGGGTGCTCCTCCTGGATACGAGAAAAGACACTTGTCCCGAGAAATAAACTGCAGAGAATGAGCCAGGCTGAAAGAAGGGCTCTACTTTTATTTATTTATTTATTTATTTATGTACAATATTTACATACCCCATTCAAAATTTCGGAGCGGCGTACAAGATAAAATACAATAACAGCAGAATAAAACACCTTAAATAGATTTTTTAAAGCAAAATGAAAGGTGAACTGTGAACCGTGGCTGGTCATCAGGGGAAGTCTTCTTGGAACGATGACGTTGAAAGGAATACAAAGTTGGCGCCTGCCTGACCTCCAGAGGCAGGGAGTTCCATAGGAGTGGGGCCACCACACTAAAGGCTCTTCCCCTGGTGGACTCCAATTGGAGGATGGGTCTCTGTGGAACCACCAGGAGCAGGCCCTCGGATGACCTCAGTGACCGGGCAGGTTGGTAGGGGAGAAGGCGCTCTCTCGGGTATCCTGGTTCCAAGTTCTTTAGGGTTTACTTTGTCTGCCTTGTTTAATAGCTGTGTAGCCACCGCTCCCTTCACTGTAAATATTTTCAGGGAGGCTCGCAACTTTTAGAGCGCTCCGTTTCAGGGCAAAAAACCCGTGGTGGTTGCGAGTTGGCAGCTGCGTCGTGTAAACGATGCAGCGCCACTGTGCAGCCACCACAGGGTATACGAGGCGCGTACAGACAGCCTCCAAGAGAGAGAAGGAGCTAAACAGCCCCAGCAATTCCCACCTACCGAAGACCCTGACAAAAAATTCCTCTCCTTTCCAGAACAGCGACAGCAGCTCATGCAATGGTAAGTGTTCAGGGAATCTCACCCCAGAGGGTAAGAGGAGGAACTGTGCCTCTCACTGGGGCTGCTGGGGGGGGGGGGAGGGAGAGAGAGAGAGAGAGAGAGAGATTCCTTCCAAGTTTGTTGCAAACCCAAAGCACCTTCTCTTTGATATACACCCCTTAGCTTCTCTCTCCACCTGGTTCAGAGGAGAAAGTGGTGCCCCCCCTCCTTGGATCCCCCAGCCTCATTCTTTCAGTGCAAGGAGCCGTCCCTCTTAACTGGGGTCCGGCCAGGGCCGGTGCTACCATAGAGGCCACTCAGGTGGCTGCCTAGAGCGCCAAGCTAAGAGGGGCGCCGGGTGCCGTGCAGCACTCACGCACGTTGTTGGCAGTGAGCCGGCCCGGCCTGAGGGTTCAGCTGGGCCTGGGCGGGCGAGATGGCGCCCTGCGCCCGCCCAGCTGAAGCGAAGCCAGGGATGCTGGGGTGGGGGTACGGCTCCACATTTGGACTTCCGCCTAGAAGCCGCCCTCCCAGAGCCGCTCTAGCTACCCGGAAGCCGCTCTCCCAGAGCCGGGAGGCCGCCACCAGAAGAAGCTTGACCCTGGCCCAAGCCAGCCTCTGCCTTACTCCCGAGGAAAGGGCACCGGGTCGCCTCGCCTCTCTCCTCAAACAGGCCGCAATGTCCAAGCAGGCAGGCAAGCGGGACTCCCAGTGCTGGGAGGCCGCCACCAGAAAAAGAAGAAAAAGCACATGCGAGCTCGACCCTGGCCCAAGCCAGCCTCTGCCTTACTCCTGAGGAAAGGGCACCAGGTCGCCTAGCCTTTCTCCTCAAACAGGCCACGATGTCCAGGCAGGCGGACAAGCGGGACTCCCTCTCCCTTCTCCTGGAAAGCTAGGGACTTGTGGACTCCTCGCAAGCAAACTCTCCTGCTTCCCAATCCTGTGCGTGTGGATCAACGGGACTTGTATCCGAGAATGCGTTGCACTGGGAGGCACCAGTGCGGCCCGATCCGCCTATGCCTCCTTACTCGGAAGCCTGATTCCCCCGAGTAAACGTGCGGAGGGGTCGGGACGCCAGGCTGCATAGCGGGTTGCGTTCACACGGAAGTAAGTCCTGGTGAATTCCAGACGGCTCAGTCCCAAATCGAAGTGAGCCAGTCCCAGCTCTCCACTCGGCGCACACGTTTGGACTTCCGTGCAATTGGGGGGGGGGGGGTTCAAGTAGCTCACCTTGCCTAGGGCGCAAAATAGTCTGGTACCGGCCCTGGGTCCGGCTCCCATGTGGCACGTTTGAGCTAGAGAGCAGCTGGGCTCTGCAATCAGAAGCACAAAACCACTGCAAGATGCCATGAAGGCAGCAGGAGGAGACGTTTCCGGTTGCACAGCTTGGCTTCCTCCCAGGGGTTCTTGAAGCCCCCTGAAAAAAGAAAAGGGAAAATTCCCCTCCCCAAATTGTCAGTCACGAGTTCTGCTCAGGGAGAGGCTGACGCCGTGTTCCTTCTCTCTGCAGGGAGCAACCGGGCCATCTAGCGGCCCCGAAGGAGGTGAGTGGTAGATGAAGGGGGTCATTGGTGGGGGGCGGGGTTGCAAAGAGGCCCAGACCTCGAGAGGGAGAGCTCAATAATACCCAGCTGCTGTGTCTGAGGAAGCCCCTCTATTCAGTGGGGAGGCATTGGGGCTACGGAGAAGATTGAGGGGAGACATGAGAGCATTCTTCGAAGACTTGAAAGGTTGTCACACAGAGGAGGGCCAGGATCTCTTCTTGATCCTCCCAGAGTGCAGGACGCGGAATAACGGGCTCAAGTTAAAGGAAGCAGGATTCCGGCTGGACATCAGGAAAAACTTCCTGAATGTTAGAGCAGTACGACAATGGAACCAGTGACCTAGGGAGGTTGTGGGCTCTCCCACACTCGAGGCCTTCAAGAGGCAGCTGGACAACCATCTGTCAGGTGTGCTTTAGGGTGGATTCCTGCATTGAGCAGGGGGTTGGGCTCGATGGCCTTGTAGGCCCCTTCCAATCTATGATTCTAAGGTTGGAAAACATCAGCCCCTGGCCGGATGCTTTGCCAGCAGAACTTTGGTCTGAACTTAGTGAGTTTGACCTTTACGTTTTCCGTCATAACACACAAAGAGCTTGTTTGTAGAGCGACTGAAAGAACTGGGCACGTTTAGCCTGGAGTAGAGGAGACTGAAGGGAGACATGAGAGCACTCTTCAAATACTTAAAAGGTTGTCACACAGAGGAGGGCCTGGATCTCTTCTCAATCCTCCCAGAGTGCAGGACACGGAATAACGGGCTCAAGTGACAGGAATCCAGATTCTGGCTGGACATCAGGAAAAACTTCCTGACTGTTAGAGCAGTACGACAATGGAACCAGTGACCTAGGGAGGTTGTGGGCTCTCCCACACTAGAGGCCTTCAAGAGGCAGCTGGACAAGCATCTTTCGGGGATGCTTTAGGGTGGATTCCTGCACTGAGCAGGGGGTTGGTCTTGATGGCCTTGTGGGCCCCTTCCAACTCTGCTATTCTATGATTCTATGAGAGGACAGGTGTTCATTCATGAGAGACGTGCCATGCAGTGTGTCTGGTCCTGCAGCCAACGCAGCCCTCTGCCCCAGCCCTTCCCAGGCCCTCAGCTGCAGGGCGTCTCCTTTCCCAGCTGCAGGAGGAGGGGGCAGAGGGAGCAGTGAGGGGCCAAAGAGGGACCAGGAAAAGAAGATGGAGAGGAAGGAAGCGCCGGCCTCCTTCCCCTGGTCGCTCACTTTCTCTTGGTGCTGGGAAAGGAAGCCTCCCGCCTCCGAAGCAGCCTGTCTTCTTCGTCGCTGAGAGGACCACTGGCCTCCCCACCAGGACGAGGAGGAGGTGGAGGTGGTGGCATTGATGAAACAGCCAGTCTGTGGCTGAGACACCTACCAGCGTTTGCTTCCCTGGGATGCCGCAGGCACCTTTAAAACACAGCCGAAAGTGTGTCCACAGTGCAAATGGGGCCGGGGGGTGGCGGCGGGGGGGGGCAGCAAACGAACGTCCTGACCCTCAAGGCCTGGAGCCTCTGGATGGAGAAGGCAGTTTCCCTTGTGTATGTTTTGAAACCCTAGCACTCCCCTAACTCCGAAGGAGGGTCTGGATCCGGTGGGTGCCCTGTCAGGCAGCGTGCACGGTTCTGGTGGCAAAGTTATTTGGCTTGGGAGGGTGTGCGTCTCCTCTTCTGGGAAGGAAAGAAGGGCTTCCCCCCACCTCGACCTCAGCAAAGATACACAAGCTGCCGACAGCACTCCTGTGATTTAGGGAGTCTCCCCGCCCCCCCATCCCATGGATTCCTTGCCAGCTCCCTCCTCTGGGGCTGCCCCCTCTGCTCTTCCACCTTGGGGGGAGGTGCTGACATTATCTTGGTGTCACCCCAAACAGACTTTCCCTTTATGTTTCTCTCTCTCTCTCTCTCTTTCTGCAGCTGGACTCTGATGGAAGGAGGGAGAAGAAGAGTGGATCCCTCCGTGTTCCGGATTCTTCTCTGTCCTTCAGTGTGCTCCATTAGCTGTCACAGAACTTCTCTGACTGCAAAGAGTTTGGCTGGATGTGATTTGCTGCTTAGAGTTTGGCTGGATGTGATTTGCAAAGTTTGGCTGGATGTGATTTGCAGTGGCCCCTAAGACAGAGGCCATAGCTAGACCTAAGGTTTATCCCTGGATCATCCCGGGTTCATCCCTGCCTGAGCGCTGGATGCCCTGTGTGGCACTTAGATGAACAGGTTTGACCCCAGGACAATCCTGGGATAAACGTTAGGTCTAGCTACGGCCAGAGTCTGCGTTGAAAAGAATAATTCTAGGACTTTTACCTGATAAAAGAACTCTTAATTGACATGTTATGAGCTTAATTCAATTAATCAACACTACATGAAGGGGCCTACGAAGGATTAAAAAAAATCAGCTCTGAAGGAGAAAGAAGCATATTTTGCTTTTATGAGACGCGTGGCAAAATTGCAGCAGGCATCTTTTCGGAAGACTTGTGCCAGAGAGAATGAGGTGTGGGGATTGGGGGGAAATATTTTCCCGAGAAGCTTTTGCACGTGGGAAGACTCCAGAATGAACATGCATAATAGGGCTACCTTGTGAATGGCTATCTAAAACAAAGAGTTACTGGTCTTCCACATCTTTCTCAGAAACTTCTATGCCCTCCTAAGCTACAATTTTCATGAAGAAATCACTGAAGTAAGAAGATAATATGCCGGTATTAAGTTTTAATCAAGAATTTTGAGGACTTACAAATTCCACGGTGTCGTGCCCCCACTGGAAGAAACCTTGGAGTAGGAGCTGGAAGACCAGGAAGTATCCGCCACCAGCAATGCCCAGGATGTGCCGGGAGACCAGGAGGATCCCGGCCCCTCAGGGATGACTGCTATGAGGGCATCCCCTGTGGAGGACAAAGACTCTGCCTTGGAAGTGGAGGTGGTGGACACCACCACCCCTGAGCCCTTGGGAGAGACTCCACCTGAAAAGACTGGACCTCAAAGGAGCCCTAGGCTGAACCAGAGGCTTCGGCCTGCTCCTTGTCTACTGTGTGGCCTTGGGACCTTGTGGCCTGTGCTCTGGGCTGCTGAGGCCTTGCCTTTTACCTCTTTCTGCTAGCCATCTTGGAACTCTCAGGCTTCGGCTATTGGGCAGTAATATAATAAATAAATAAATAAAATATGTGGAGATAGAAATATTTGGTGTTTCACTGGAGTTCCACTGTTTACAGACTACAGAGCCTGAGTGGTGGGTGGGTGAGGCGGAGGAAGATTGGGGGTGGCACAGAGAGAGCTGAAAAACACAAAGGATTTGGGGTTAGGTTCCTGGTTGCATTATGGGAATCAATGCCATCTAATGACCATAGGCTGACCCTATGAAAAGGGGGACAGGGCTCCTGTATCTTTAGCAGTTGCATAGAAACTGGAATTTCATTAGGTGCCATTTGTATATATGGAGAACCTGGTGAAATTCCCTCTTCATCACAACAGTTAAAGGTGCAGAAGCTATACTACAGAGACCAGATTTAAAAGAGGGCAGGGCTCCTGCAGCTTTAACTGTTGCGATGAAGAGGAAATTTCCCCAGGTTCCCCATATATACAAATGACACCTGATGAAATTCCCTTTTCAATACAACTATTAAAGATACAGGAGCCCGGTCCTCCTTTTCATATGGTCACCCTAGTTTATTATTCCCTCATCCTTTTAGATAGGGTGACCATATGAAAAGGAGGACAGGGCTCCTGTATCTTTAACAGTTGCATAGAAAAGGGAATTTCAGCAGGGGTCATTTGTATGCATGTCACACCTGGTGAAATTTCCTCTTCATCACAACAGCTAAAGCTGCAGGAGCTATATTGCAGGTATACTGTGACCAGATTTCAAAGAGGGCAGGGCACCTGCAGCTTTAACTGTGGTGATGAAGAGGGAATTTCACCAGGTTCTCCATATATACAAAAGGCACCTGCTGAAATTTCCTTTTCAATACAACTGTTAAAGATACAGGAGCCCTGTCCTCCTTTTCATAGGGTCACCCTAAATGACCAGGAATATTGTTCAGGATATGGGACAGAATGAGGTTGGTGGCCAGATGGAATTTACTGCTTAGAGTTTGGCGGGATGTGATTTGCAGTGGCCCTAAGACAGAGTCTGCATTGGAAAGAATAATTCTAGGACTTTTACCTGATAAAAGAAATCTTAGTTGACATGTTATAAGGAAGGGATTTCGGCTTCCAGGGATACCGACTGGGTGAAGATTAGGACTCTGAAGTCCTGGCACCTATTAAGTCTTCATCCATTGCTGAAGGAAGCTGGGGAGATTCCCTTGCTTGGAATTTTGTTTAATCTCCTGGGGATCAGGTGGGCAGGGGATATGGAATCTCTGGGGCACGTGGGGTGTTTTCCTGGTCTGAAAATAAAGCCTGCATCCTGCCAGGCCCTGGAGAGGCTCTGCATTAACATGGATGTTGCCGTTTTCGCAGGTGAAGGTGACATTTAGGGTGGATAACGACAGCATGGAGACCCTTGTCTGCCGGGCTGACGGCTTCTACCCCAAGAAGATGGTAGAAAGGTTTATTTAGGGTGACCCTATGAAAAGGAGGACAGGGCTCCTATATCCTGTAACAGTTGCATAGAAAAGGGAATTTCATCAGGTGTCATTTGTATATATGGAGAACCTGGTGAAATTCCCTCTTCATCACAACAGTTAAAGCTGCAGGTGCCCTGCCCTCTTTTGTATCTGGTCAAGAGGGCAGGGCTCCTGCAGCTTTAACAGTTGTGATGAAGAGGGAATTCCCCCAGGTTCCCCATATATGCAAATGACACCTGCTGAAATTCCCTTTTCTATGCAACTGTTAAAAATACAGGAGCCCAGTCCTCCTTTTCATAGGGTCACCCTAGATGGGAATGCATTTTGGAGGAGGACAACTGAGTTTTCTCTCTCTCTCTCTCTTTGCATTTTCTGGGTTGTGATAATAAGGCAGAAGAGTTATCAGTTTTTGAATATAAGTATGTTGTCACTGTCTACGACTCATATAAATAAAATACCTGCTGCTTACAGTTGTCATATCCATAATATCCATAATACACTCACACACAGGAGTCCTGTGTGTTTAAGAACTTCACCTCAGGTAGAAATCCAACAGGTGCAGCTTCTCCACCAATTCATCTTCAGGCTGAGAAAAGCTGCACCGGATGATTTTTTTTTTTTGCCTGCCTGCCCTCAATATCAGGTTGGGTAAGGTAGTGCTCCAGTTGTTGCTATGGAAATGTGTTGGCTACAGCTGCAGAGGAGTTCAGGCGAGGAAAACACTTCCGGGTTTTTCAATGGCAGGTTCAGGGTCTGTGTTCGAGGCTGCCTCTTCTGGGAAATCAGGTGAGAATGAAGAAGCCGCCGCTCCCTCACTGGGCGCCAGAGGGCACTGTTGCACCATCAAAACCACATCTTTCTTTGGATGGAAGAAGATATATTTGCGTGTGTCTGCTTGAGAGAGAGAGAGAGAAATGGGCCAAGCTAGACATGTATAGACCCATCTGCTAAAACGCTTCGTAGATGAGGCAAGCAGGACTTAAACAACTCCCGTTGCCCTATTCTCATTCCAGCCAAGTAGCTGCTCTGCCAGCTTGCTATTTCTGTCTGCCTCACGCTTGGCTCAAGTTTCAAACTTTCTGTGCGACTGACAATGGGATGTGTGCCAATGATTCTGCTGGCAAAGCGTCCGGCCTTTGCCCGGGACATTCCCCAGGCAAGGTTTTGCAGCCTTTCAGCCTTCCTAACATAACCTCCACCCTCTGAGGCTGGGGGCTTTAATAGGTGAAAATCTGGTGAAATGGAAAGATGGCCAAAGGAATTCCCACCACAAAAGAAACCAGTTTAGTCTCTTGGGTGATGCTGGTGTTTACAGCCATCTGTCAGGGATGCTTTAAGGGGGTTAAATTGAGCAGGGGGTTGGACTTGATGGCCTTAGAGGCCCCTTCCAACTCTACTATTTTGAGATTCTATAACCCGATCCACAAAGGCTTCCTCATTCATTTCAATTGAAGCAGGTTGCTACATGTGTCCAGTTGCACAGATGGCTCTGCCTTCCCCAACCTGATGCCCTCATCATCATCATTATTATTATTATTATTATTATTATTATTATTATTATTATTATTATTATTATTATAGTTTTCAACAATTCATCAGATAAAATACAGTATAAAAATACAAATAAACACAATTTGAAACAATGCAGACAGCTAAAAACAGTTTCAATAGAATGCAAACCTGTTTCGTTGGCTGGCATAAATGCCCCATCTTATGCCATTAAATACCTGGGAGTAGAGGGCAGTCTTAAACTGGCACCAGAAAGTTGACAGTCTTGGCGTTAGGTGGGCCTGAGTGGGAAGCACATTCCACAGTTGGGGGCCACCACTGAAAAGGCCCTCTCCCTTGAAACCCTCCAATCTTCCCTCATCAATGGCACTTGGAGGGGGTACCAGATCTTGATTGTAGTGTCCAGGTATATTTAGGTTAGGGGAGTTGTTTTGTCAGGTATTGCGACCCCGAGCTGTGTAAGGCTTTATAGGTTAACACCAGCACCTTGGAATGTGTTGGAGTACAATTCCCATCATCCCCAGACGGCATCACCAACAGATTTTCAAGGCACCAGGGTTGGGGAAAGCTGTTCTAAATCCACCACTGGAATAAACAAAGGGCCCAGAAAGACCCAGACAACTCTGTGCTCACCTGAAGGCAGAAAATTGCTCTTAAAACTCAGCCCTGGAACCAATGGGGGTTGGGGGACAAAAAACAGCTGGGGAGATGAGGTGCAGCCAAGAGTGCCTCTGAGCATATTTAGAGTGCCTTCATTTTATGGAACAGCCACCACAACCGGCATTTCCCACTCAGGGTGACAGTGGCTTCACAAAAGCTGGAAACTACCAAATGATCAGTGGTTGGGCTGGGGAGCAGGGGCTGGGGGTGGTATCTAGGGAACCCAAGATGGCCGACATGGTCCTACACCCCTGACTTAAATACTCCAAAAGGCAGGAGTACTGCTCCTACATCAGTTCTCTAGGGAATCAGCCAGAACCCCCAAACACTGTGAGCTTACAGAGTCCGAAATTTAGCTCTCTGTGTGTTGCTCAGGAACTAAGGTTAATTTCTCCACAGGGCTTGTCATTGTGGAATGGGCTGACGTTATTATAATGCAAGCCGTGGCTGTTTGTTACGTGTGAACCCTGCCAGGGTAGGTTGTTGGGATGGTTAACAAACCTCCCACAACCCTAAACAGGCCATCAGTTCTGGGTGGTTTGTTAGCCATTCCAGCAACCCACCCTGGCTGGTGTCATGTCTAACCCTACTGCCCCTGTTTTGGGAGAAGGTGTTTCAAGTAATCAATCAGACTCAGATTCGGACCTAGAGGAGGAGGCGGCACCAGACACCAGCCAGCCTGTACCATTGGGGGAGGAAGCTCTCATGGGCGATTCCCCAGCTGAGTGTCAGCCCTCTCCACAGCTTATTTCCTCATGGCCAAATCCTACACACGCAGTGCGAAGAGAGCTTTCTTCTGGAGGAGAGCGCCCTGACAAGCTAGCTGATGCTAGGGTCCACCGGAAGCTAAAACGCACAGAGCGGAAGGAAGGTGTGAGAAAGTCAGTCCGACTAGGAATGCGCCAGAACCTGCCTCCGCACCAGACTCTCTGAAGTTAATGGGCGTTTGGGAAGGGGCTTCCTGTTCTCCTTGGTCGGACAATTTGTCTCGCTTAGTTTGCATAGTTTTGCCTAGGGGGAAGTTTCCAAGAGATTCGACGCCCTTCAGGTAGAAGAGATGTTTGCTGCTTAATAAAAGCTTTGTGGATTACCCAGCAGGCCTCGTCATTTGCCTCCCATCGAAAGCAGGAGCTTTCTGAGAAACACAACAGTTGGGTTCACATGTAAGAACAAGCCACTGTGTGCCCCTGCCACAGCTTGCATTTTTAAAATGGCGTCTTGCGTCTTGACAACAAGCCCCCTGCAGTGGCTTGTCATTATGTGCAAACCACGTCTCAGTCTTATTCAAAACTGCATTTGCCTTTTTGTGTCCTTTCACTCACTCACTCACTCACTCACACACACACACCTAGATTACAAAATCCTTAACTGGAAGTGTGTGTGTGTGTGTGTGTGTGTGTGTGTGAAGGGGGGGGGAAAATATGCCCCTGTTCAATATTTCCAAAGTTTTGAGTTGAAAGGGCAGTTTCCATGACAATGTATCACCTGTAGTTTACCCAACCAAAAGATGGACATACCTGTCCCATTATCCCTCTCTTCTCCAACCCTAGGGTGACCATAACAGTTGTACTGAAAAGGGAATTTCAGCAGGTGTCATTTGTATAGATGAAGAACCTGGTAAAATGTCCTCTTCAGCACACAAGTTAAAGCTGCAGGTGCCCTGCCCTCTTTTAAATCTGGTCACTCTAGTAGAGCTCCTGCACCTTTAACTGCGGTGATGAAGAGGGAATTTCACCAGGTTCTCCATCTATACAAATGACACCTGCTGAAATTCCCTTTTCTATGCAACTGTTAAAGATACAGGAGCCCTGTCCTCCTTTTCATAGGGTCACCCTATCCAACCCCCAATCTCCCAATATATTGAATATTTAACTGCCTCTTTTGAAATTACATTTCCATAGTCTCATATCCATTTGTGTGGATTTTAAATATATGGCATGAAAGTTAGAAGCCCATGAGCGGGACTATGGTGTGTTTGTTTATGCTTTCTCACGCCCTGTGACTCGCTCAAACAGTCCCTTTTATGATTTCTCGGAAACCACCTGATTTCTGTCTTTGCTGGGGCAGGAAGCAGCCGGCAGGGAGCAGCAGAACATCACAAAAGCAGCGGGGGAAGACGGGTTACTTTTTTTTGGCGTGTGAGCATTTTAAAACTCTATGTAGGAATTTCCATGACTCCCAGGAGCATTCCAAACATCTACTGATGAGGGTGGAAGCTGAAATGTTTAAATATAATTTGAAATTTCTATGTTAGTCTATCCACTTATGATGATGATGATGATGATTATGATGATGATTGAACCACATTGAAGAGAGACTAAAAGAACTGGTCATTGTTAACCTGGGGAAGAGAAGACTGAGGGGAGACATGATAGCACTCTACAAACACTTAAAATAAATTTAAATACCTTTTAAATACACAGCGGAGGGCCAGGATCTCTTCTCGATCCTCCTAGAGTGCAGGACACGGAATAATGGACTCAAGTTACAGGAAGCCAGATTCCGGCTGGACATCAGGAAAAACTTCCTGACTGTTAGAGCAGTACGACAATGGAACCAGTTACCTAGGGAGGTTGTGGGCTCTCCCATACTAGAGGCCTTCAAGAGGCAGCTGGACAACCATCTGTCAGGGATGCTTTAGGGTAGATTCCTGCATAGAGCAGGGATTTGGACTCAATGGCCTTATAGGCCCCTTCCAACTCTACTATTCTATGATTCTATGAATATCCTTTGATGACAACTGTTTACGATGACCATATGGAAAGGAGGACAGGGCTCCTGTTTCTTTATCAGTTGTATTGAAGATAAAGCTGCAGGAGCCTTGCCCTCTTTTGTATCTGGTCACGCTAGGCAGGGCTCCTGCAGCTTTCACTGTTGTGATGAAGAGGGAATTTCACCAGGTGCTGCATGCATACAAATGACACCTGCTGACATTCCCTTTTCTGTACAAGTGTTAAAGATACAGGACCCCTGTCCTCCTTTCCATATGGTCACCCTAACGCTGGTTTATAAATATCTTAAATAAAGGCACAAACCTATGCATGTTTAGACAGAAGAAAGTCCTACATCTCCCAGCATGCCTCAGCCATGTAGGCCTCCCCCCCCTGTATAAACTAGGGTGACCCTATGAAAAGGTGGACAAGGCTCCTGTATCTTTAACAGCTGCACAGAAAAGGGGATTTCAACAGGTGTCATTTGTATACATGGGGAACCTGGTGAAATTCCCTCTTCATCACAGCAGTTAAAGCTGCAGGAGCTATACTAGAGTGACCAGATTTAATTGGGGGCAGGGCACCTGCAGCTTTAACTGCTATGATGAAGAGGACATTTCACCAGGTTCCCCATATATACAAATGACACCTGCAGAAATTTCCTTTTCAATAGAACTGTTAAAGATACAGGAGCCCTGTCCTCCTTTTCATATGGTCACCCTAGTATAAACATGCATAGCTTTGTGCCTTAACTAAGAAGTTACAAACAGGGACAGTTACGAAATCCAAAGAGGGCTGGCTGAATTAGAGCAGAGAGAGAGAGAGAGAGAGAAATTGCAGGCGGATCCACCTTGGACAGGCCTGTAACTAAAGACTTTTCATTGCACCCCCTAGACCATTTAGCTTCTATACAAAAACAGTATCAGAACATTGATTTGTTTTGTTTTTCTAAAAGAGCCAAGGCAATCCTGGCTCCACTGTGGGAACCACCCAGGGACTTCCCAACTTGACTCAGAGAATATGGGCATGTTTGGGAGCAGGGAGGATACAGTATGGCACAGTACAGGACAAGGGCCACTGGGAAACCATCCAACAGTGAATCCGACTGTTAGATCCGGCCTTCTGGGGAATTCCAAGGCACAGGAGTGGTGGTGGGGTTAAAGTATGGGGCACAAGTGTGAGAAATTTCGAGATAAATCCCCACTGAGTCTAGTTGTTCACACAGTGGCCATTGACCACTATCTCTGAGCCTAGCCTACTTTATAGGGTTGTTGTGAGACTGCAATAAGACACGGATAACTTGTCACCTGCTGTGGGACCTGGGGGTAGAGTGGAAGGAATTTCAAGCTAGGGATCCATCAGCTTGCAGAAAGATAAATCTAGAGTACATACTAACAACCATAATGCAAGAATTCATTATGCCATAATTAATGGGCTCATCTTTAAGGTGCTACAACACTCTGTTGTTTCAGCCGGTACAAATGGTGACGAAGTTGGGTCTAGTCTTAATGAGAGGTGGAAAAACCTACCTGTGAGAGCTAGAGTGGAGATGCTTTGCATTCCAAAGACAGCGAGAAACCCAAACATGGAATCCAGGAGTCCCGGGTCCTGTTAGGAGTTCATTCAGGAGAACCCAGGAGTCCTGGCTGCCTTTTAGAGAAAGGGCTTTGTAGCAACAAGACTTTGGCCCTCTTCAGAAGACACCTTAAACCACGGTGAATAAGGCAGAAAGCCTTATTCACTGTGGTTAAAGCCATGGTTTAAGGTGTCTTAAACAAGGCCTTTGTCCCGTGGAGAAATAATAGCATCTCTCTGCCTGATGGACTTGCGAAAGTTTGGATGAAATGTGCATTTGCACAGGCTCAGTTTGCTATTTCTTCCTACGGCGCAGAAATAAATGTTAAGATGCCCAGTTTGCCTTTTGTAACTTCCCCATTGGGTTACTGGGTCCTGCAATGGGGGGAGAGGGAAAAAACCCGCGCCGTTTCGCTGATGGAGTATTCTGTACAGATTCACTGCCAAGTTGTATTGCTGCTGCACCACTGTGACTTTCGGTTTCTGCCTTTGCTGGCTGGCTTCACCCATAACAAAGCTCTGCTCTGCAGTGGAGGAAGCGGGGACGGGAAGGCAGCTCCACCGAAGCCATTTTGTGCAGGTCGGGTGTGCAGAAGAGATAGAAACAAAATGGCAGCGTTTACCAGGAAGCAGCTGCCCTGAGCGGCTATCTGTCTGGTGGCACTGCAGAAACATGGTGTCATGCGCTTTAAAGATTATTAAAAGTCTCAGGCTGGGTATGCAAATCCCAGAAATGACTGAATATCTGTTGCAGTTCTGACAGCAACACTTTGCACTGCCTCCAATACTAGTTTAAGCCTCACAATGTAGACACAACTCGCTCTCCCGCAAGCCATTGAGAGGCCCTGGTCGATCGAATCCTCTTTCCTCTAAAGAGGAGTCTGCTGTGGGGGTCTGCAGAAAGGCACACACACTCCCCGTTTGCCCTAAAACTGTGGGACCTTGTTCCCTAGGGCAGTGGTGGGCAATGTGTCACCCTCTAGATCAGCCTTCCTCAACCTGGGGCGCTCCAGATGTGTCGGACTGCATCTCCCAGAATGCCCCAGCCAGCTGGCTGGGGCATTCTGGGAGATGCAGTCCGACACATCTGGAGCGCCCCAGGTTGAGGAAGGCGCCCCAGGTTGAGGAAGGCTGCTCTAGATGGTTTGGCCTACAACTCCCATGATCCCTCATCATTGGCTGTGTGCTAGCTATGGCAGATGGGTGCTGTAGGCCCAAATTATTTGGAGGGCCACAAGTTGCCCGCTCCTTGTCTAGATCATGGTAACACTTTTGGGATGAGTGTGTGTGGAGTGTGGGCTTAGTGCTGAATTCAGACAGGGCAGGGTTGCTAAAATCCTTCTTCCGGAGCTACAAACACAACATAAATTCTAATGAGAGGCAACTCCCCTGCCCATGTTGCAAAGACCTGAAGGCCAAGCAGATACTACTTATAAATAGGGTGACCATAAGAAAAGGAGGACAGGGCTCCTGTATCTTTAACAGTTGTATTGAAAAGGGAATTTCAGCTGGTGTCATTTGTATATATGAGAACCTGGTGAAATTCCCTCTTCGTCACAACAGTTAAAGCTGCAGGTGCCCTGCCCTCTTTTAAATCTGGTCACTCTAGTATAGCTCCTGCAGCTTTAACTGTGGTGATGAAGAGGGAATTTCCCCAGGTTCCCCATACATACAAAAGACACCTGCTGAAATTCTCTTTTCTATGCAACTGTTAAAGATAGAGGAGCCCTGTCCTCCTTTTCATATGGTCACCCTACTTATAAAACTTCCTTATGAAATCCTGGCTCTAAAGCATAATAATCTGATTCTCTATCGCAGCATGAGTCATTAAACAAGCTTTTATACAATTTATTATTATTATTATTATTATTATTATTATTATTTATTTATTTATTTATTTATTTATATAGCACCATCAATGTACATGGTGCTGTACAGAGTAAAACAGTAAATAGCAAGACTCTGCCGCATAGGCTTACAATCTAATAAAATCATAGTAAAACAATAAGGAGGGGAAGAGAATGCAAACAGGCACAGGGTAGGGTAAGCAGGCACAGGGTAGGGTAAATACATTGTAATTGCCAAACTTACCCCCAAAGAAATAATTAGACTAACCTGAAGAAAAACACGATGTTAAAATACATAATAATAACTAAAAAGTCCTCTAGTGACCAGATACAAAAGATGGCAGGGTTCCTGCAGCTTTAACTGTTGTGATGAAGAGTGAATTTCACCAGGTGCTGCATGCATACAAATGACACCGGTTGAAATTCCCTTTTCTATACAGCTGTTAAAGATACAGGAGCCCTGTCCTCCTTTTCCGTAGGGTCACCCTACTACTCACTGAAAAGCCTAAAGTGAAATGAATATTACTTGCTTATTTATTTGTGATTGCACTCTGTCCCTCCTCATCGTGATAAGAGAACAGAGGGATTATCGTTGTATACTGGGGCAAAATAGGGCACGGCGTGGCATCCAAGCCAAAGGCTGTTGGGAAACATTCCAGCACAGGAGGTGAGAAGCACAACGTGAAAGCTTATGCCATTGTCAATACGTTAGTCCAGGCATGGGGAAGATCATAGAATCATAGAATAGCAGAGTTGGAAGGGGCCTACAAGGCCATCGAGTCCAACCACCTGGGGGCTAATAATAAACAGCTATTAACTGTTTCAGCCTGGAATTTTGCATCCTAGAGAGGACTGAATGCTTCCAACAGTTCTAACAGCACTACTTGCCACTGCTTTCAACAGTTTTATGCCCCACAACATGTCTCATTATTACCTCTACAGCCCACTGAGAGGGCCCTCCTGACCTAACCTTCCTAGCTTCCTCTTAAGAGTCTATTGTGGCAGCCTGAAGAGAAGCACGCACACCCTATTTACCCTATGGCACTCTGTTCCCTGGGGCAGACTGGCGCCCTCCAGATGTTTCGGACTACAACTTCCATCCGCCCCAGCCAGCATGATGGGTGTTGTAGTCTGCAACATCTGGAGGGCACTACTAGGTTGGGGAAGGCTGCCATGGTGAATCCTCAACGTCAGAGGTTGAGCATAGCTTCAATGCAAGGGAAAACTTCTTAATTTGGTCTAAATTCAGGTAGGGAAGAGTTTGCTTCTGCAGCAGACGAATGAGTAAATTGATAGATTTTTTTTAGTCCTTTTCCTCTCTATTCAGTACTAGTGAGACCACACCTGGAGTATTGTGTATGATTCTGGGGACCACATTTCCAGAAGGACATTAACAGGTTAGAACAGGCTCAGAGAAGTTCAACAAAGATGATACAGGGACTTGAGGACAGGCTGAAGGAACTTGGGACGTTCAGTCTGGAGAAAAGAAGACTGAAGTAGATATGTTAGCAGTGTTCATAAAAGGGTGCCACAGGGAAGATCATAGAATCATAGAATAGCAGAGTTGGAAGGGGCCTACAAGGCCATCGAGTCCAACCCCCTGCGCAATGCAGGAATCCACCCTAAAGCATCCCTGACAGATGGTTGCAAGCTGCCTCTTGAAGGCCTCTAGTGTGGGAGAGCCCACAACCTCCCTAGGTCACTGATTCCATCGTCGTACTGGTCAAGATGGTCAAGAGCTATTTTCCATGGCCACAGAAATTAGGGCCCAAAATAATGGGCATAAGTTACAGCTACCTAGATTCTGAATAAATATAAGGAAAAACTTCTGCTGGACAGTAAGATCTGTACAACAGTGGAACAGTCCACCTATGGAGGTTGTGGGTTCTCCATCTCTGGAGGTTTTAAGAAGAGTCTGGACAGCCACCTCTCATGGGATGGTTTTCCTGCACATCACAGAGGGTTGGACTAGATGATCTTTATGGTGTTCCAATTCCACAATTCTATGATTCTATTTTTATATATAATAAAAATAATAAATATGTCTCAAGGTCACAATCCATCCCAGAGATAACTTTGGCTTTCCCTTAAGAAATGACAAAGCAGTTTTCCTGTGTTCAGATCAGGAACAAATGACGCACCCACCCGGGGTAAGAGCCATCATCGCTCAATGGTTAAGCACATACTTTGCATGCAGAAGGTCTCAGGTTTGAGCCCCAGCATGTCCAGACAGTTAAAAGACTGCAGACCGCTGGACCAGGAAAAGTCCCTGCCCGAGGGCCATTGGCAGTGAGAGTGGACAGCCGTGAAGCCCAATGGCCTGAACCTGGATAAGGCAGTTTCATGCGCCCCCATATAACTCCTATGATTTTACCGAAGGACATCAAGGGGCCCATGGATTAAAAGACGTCCCCATACCTGAGACTGGCGGGGCCTGCTATTTCTCTCTTACCTGGTTTCTCGGAAAAGGCAACTAATAGCTTCTATCTGTCTCATGCTTGGCTTGCGTTTCAAACTTCCTCCTGTGAGCCTAACTGTGGGATCTGGGCCAAAAACTAGAAGCAAAGCATTCGGCCTTTGCCCCGGGGGCTTTCCTCAGACACCCAGACAGCTGGGGCTGAAGTTTCCCAACTTTTGGGGTGCAGCACAGCTTGCTAACATTGCCAAATGTCAATCAATCTCCCACCCCTAGACTGCAGTTTTAGGGGACCCCTGGCAGTGGGAGAGAGCATTATACCCCCATGACTTGGGGGTCTTTTAGTCAGTATAACCCATGGCCCATGAGAGGTATGCAAACCTTTTCCACTCTGTGCATGCTCACTGCAAATGTCAGAAGTCTAGAAGAGTGGTCAAAGAAAACCATACAAGCCATTAACATGCTACTTGAAACTATTACTATTATTTATCTATAATATTTCTATACCGCTCAATATCTAAAAAAGATTCCAGGGCTGTGAACAAACAGCAAAAAGAAAAATTTAAAAAAGCAAATTAAAATTGTTCAACTTAAAATAAAGGACCAGAAAAAAAGAAAAAGAAAAAAAAGGAAAAGTGACTATTACTACTATTTATTGTATTATTTATGTAGTACATTTCTAATCTGCCCGATAACTAATGTTGTAATCCACCCAAACAAATTAAAAAAGAACAACCTAAAATGCCATTTAAAAACAGTCAAAATATAAAATGCAATACAAATATTTTAAAGAACAAGAATTGAATATAGTATACTACTGTTTCACAACGACAATCCATTACTAGAGAGATTGGGTATTGCTGAAAATGAAAAATAAAGATTGATAATCTGTTGATTGATTTATCTGCAACCTCCCTAGTTACCTACGGAGGTTGTGGGCTCTCCCACGCTAGAGGCCTTCAAGAGGCAGCTGGACAAGCATCTGTCAGGGATGCTTTAGGGTGGATTCCTGCATTGAGCAGGGGGTTGGACTCGATGGCCTCATAGGCCCCTTCCAACTCTGCTATTCTATGATTCCCCCCTTTTTGGGCCAAATTAACGCCATCCGTATGCCAGGCTCTGGATCGTCATTAGCTTTGCAGACGGAAAACCCTTTACCCTCCTCCGTCGCGATGCCCATTGAGCCCTCCAGCCTCTGCCATGTATTCAAGAATTCCCCCCCTTCCCCAAACACGGACCCTGCGAAGGAGATTCCCGAAAGGCCCTAAGTGAGAAAACTTTCTCTTTCCCTTTCCAGCGCTCACAGCTTGCGGCTCTCGATCTACCCAGCAACCATGCTCGAAATCAAAATATTTATTTCCCATTGGTCGAATATTTTCCCCTCGGCCAATCCGAGCTCGTGCTCCGGTTCTTCTGGGCGTGAGCTACGCACTCCTCCGCAGTAAGCAGTTCGGCAGCGAGGAGAGAAGTGCGAGGAGGTTTCAGGTCGTCAATAAACACGAGAAAGAGACGCGTGTGAGACATCGGGATTGAGACCAAAATGTGGTCTGCCTTCCTCGTGGGGGTGGGGGCTGCCTTCCTGCTGCAGGGCTGCTTGGGTGAGTCTCTCCGGGGGCGGCCAGGATTTGCAAGCCAGGAGGGGTCGGGGTGGGGTGGGGGGAGAGACCGCGAAGGGGTGTCCCTTGGCTGTCCATGTAATGTTTGTGCAGGTTCCCCCCCCCCCACCAATAACGGAATCTGGACTCACTCCGTTTTCCGATCCGCTTCCGCCCCCGCTGAGCGCCCACTGCGCCTGCTTGTGTCACAACGCGCTGAAAATGTCATAATGTTTCGTCTGATCAGATCTACACCAAGCAGGAGATGACACTTTGAAAACGGTTTGAAAACTTTATAAGGAGTGTGTCCTGGGCCCCAACTGTTGTTACTACTGTTATAAACCGGTTTAAAACAGTAGTGTAGATCCTGCCCAGAGGTTTTCGTAGTCCCGGAAAGCCAGCTTGGCATCGGGCTGCTAAATGCAAGTTGAAAATGGGGACGGGAGGTGGCGGTAGATGGGTCTCTTTCAGGCCTGCCGGGGGTGGGGTGGGGCTGCAAAGGGGGAACAGACCCCCCCAAATTTCCATTCCCCCAGATTCCTCTGAGCGCCCCTAGTCACTCTTGTTCCCTGGGTTACGTGCTTGGATGAAGGGATCTCCCGCCCTCCCCCACTCCAAATGTTAGTCAAATATTGTGCCTTTAGGCTGAATTCCTTCTATCCTGAAGACTTCGATATAAAAGTAGATTTGGTGAACAGCCGGGGTA
This sequence comes from Elgaria multicarinata webbii, assembly GCF_023053635.1. NCBI lineage: Eukaryota > Metazoa > Chordata > Lepidosauria > Squamata > Anguidae > Elgaria > Elgaria multicarinata. The sequence continues at coordinate 164,734,504 of NC_086173.1, forward strand.
GGTGGTGGTCATTTTGGTGCGCGTGTTTCTGTGTAGCACCTGCTACACTATGATGGTGCGTGCTGAATAGCCCTGTGTAGCCATAATGGATGGTAATCCAAGGACCCTGGACGGCCTCGGGGCGCAGACTGCAGGGGAAGGAGCAATTCGGAGTTGCTGCTGCCACGGCTGGCAAAGCCAAGGAGAGTGGGAGGAACGGGGCTGCTGACTCTCCTCCCTCTGAGCTCGCTCTGGCTGCCTCGTTCCTCCCCCCTTTAAAAAAATATCTTTAGATGCAAAGCTTCACATCTACAGATTAAAAATAAAAAATCGCCAGGGCTGGGGGGGGGGGAAGGAGAGGAAGGGGGCAGCCAGAGGGAGGAGAGCCAGCTGCTCTGTTCCTCTCCTCACCACCCCACCCCGTTTTTTAAATATATATGTATTTATTTCTTCGATTCTAAGACGCACTTTCCCCCCATATAAACATCTCTAAAAACGGGGTGCACAGCACTTTGTAGATAAAGTCGCTTAGATTCGTCTTGAGTTGGACACCACACTTAACGCAGTTCCACTAGTAGAGGCATTCAGAGCGCCGTCTGGGCCAGCTTTATTGGATGAGGGCAGAGCTGGGTGAGAGTAACCCCCCCCCAGTTCACCCCCCCCCCCAGGTCTCAGTGATGCACACCAGGTCACCCTGTAAGCTGGCCAGTGTCACCACAAAGCCTCACCCATGCTGGGACTTGAGAATCGACTCCTCATTCCTGCCCCATCTGCAGTCAGGCAAGCCGAACGCACTCTGAGTAGGGCATGAATGCCTACAGTGTTTAATAAAAAAATGAATAAAAATAATGTCCTTTATGGCTGAGTATTCAATAAATGATCACCTGGACAGGGAGGGGGGGACGTCCCTGGGTGCACACTGTAATGAAATGTGCTGCGAAGCCTGTGGGCTTGCTGACATTGCAAAGTGCCCATTTCTCCCCCTCATCCCAGGGACTGCAGGTTTAGGGGACCCCCAGCCTCATTTCCCTTTCTGGGAGGCTTTTGGTGGGTCTAAACAGGGCCTCCTGAGAGGAAGACAAGTTATTGCTCCCCTCTCCTCTTTGCACTCTGCACATGCTGCTCCCCACAGAAGTTAGGAGGCTGGAAAGGGGGTAATGGGAAGTCAGGCCATAAAGGAACCGTTTCTTCTACAGCTTAGAATAAATAATCCATTGCGAGGTCGATTTGGCATTGCGAAAGTGAAAAAAACAGCGACATTCTGCTGATCTATTATGCTGTTGTTGTTTTCTGCTGCCCGAGTAAAGACAGGGCGGATTTGCCCCGGTGGCGTAAAGGAAGTTGACTTCAGCTATTGTCTAACTTTTAATTCGACGCCGCCCCGTGTGCCAGGCAGGCGCTGCGCCCACAGCCGGACTTTGACCATGGAACAGCGGGAGTCCCCGGGCCAAGGCCGAGCCTCCTTCCCCGGTCTTCTTCCAGAGACTCGCCTCCCCGGCCCCCCCTCCGGCCTTTGCCCTCCCGCCATCCGAGGCCTGAAAAGGCGCAGAGCGGGGAGACAATGGGCGTTGCTAGACGTACCGGGTGTTCCGTCGTTGAGGAGCGGTGAAAGCGGCTTTTCCCGTTCAGCCGTGACGCCTCATCATCCACACCTGCCTTCGATTTGTGGCGGAAGTTTGCGCCGGTTGTGCTGCTGCCGCCGCGAGAACGGTTGCGCAGCCACACCGGCCTGATTGCCGCGGCTTTTTTTTTCGCTCGCTGCACGGTTTGCGCACGTCCGAAAGACCGCAAACTTGCGCAGCCGTCAGCGATGCCGCCGCCGGCCCTGGCGGCGGCAGCGGCGGCAGTGCCAGTGCCAGCCGAAGTGCTGCTGGTGCTGTTGAGGGTCAACATTGATGCGCTCACTTCCTGATGGGGGTCGTGGCGGGTGTCATATGACCCGAGGTCAATCGTCTGCATGGCCACTCTGTGCCTACATCTCCCATCATGCCTCTGAGGTGTCGGCGGCGATGATCGCCTCTGTGCCCTCTGCCCCATCCCAAGGAGCCAACCCACATCTGGCCGTAGCCATGGCAGCAGCCCACAAACAGCTCTGCCCTCTGCCAGCCTGGTACCCACACTAACAGGCAGCGTACAGCACCGCCATTATGCGGCCACGGTAGCTGCCCACCGCAAGGAGTCACCAGCCACTTTTCCGGTCCTCCGTTCCTGCGCAAACTGTCACTGGGGAAATAAAAAAAAAAAGCCGCTCCGCCGCGCTGCCCCAGCTGCCGGACTGCGCGCAAATGGCGGAGGCGGCTTGACCGAAGCCGCTGACCACTCCCCCTTAGCACGCCTTTTCCTGCCCAGTGCGGACCGCAGTGACCTCACATCCTCCCACACGTACTCCGAATTACCGCGGGACAGCAGGAAAAGGCGTCCTAAAACTCACTTTTTTAAAGTCGGGAGAAAGAGGCTTCACCGCGGGATAACGGCGGATCCTCGTGAACGTCATCTGGAAGCCTCGACGTGACTGCGGAAGGTAACGCGCGCTAGAGCCTCGCCTAGTAACGCCCTTTCTCTTTCCCTTTCCAGCGATCCGCCCACTTGCAATGCGCCGTCTGCCCAGCAACCACCGCAGGACACTGAGCCCGATTTTTTTGAGTGGTCGAATACTCCCCCCTCGGCCAATCCTGAGGCTTCCTCGGCGGAGAGGGTGGAGCGTTCTCCCCCACACGGCCAGTCAGGGGGACTCGTGGGAGTCCGGAGCCAAGGATGCTCCTCGCGCGTCGGGACGGCCATGGAGCGCTGCTTGTCCGTGTCGCTCCTGGGGGTGGTGGGCCCCCCCCGCTCCGGTGAGCCCCTCCGCGGGAGTGTAAACTGTTCTGGGGAGGGGGGGGAGCGCCGAATTTACCACCAGCCTCTTTGCAATGCGTTTATTTGAGACGCAAGAAGGGGAGGCAGAGAGCCCCCCTCCCCCAGTCTCCTTTCCGGTCCGTCTCTCCCCCCCCCCCCCAATGTACTGACTCCGGTTTCGTATTGTTCTGGAGTGTCTCCCCTCCCCTCCCCTCCCCAAAGCCAGTTTGGGATCTGGAGCTAAATATAAAGAAGCAAGGCGGCGGGGGTGGGGGCGTCCCTAAATTATGAGCGTCCTGCCACCTCCCCCCTCAAAAGGTGAGTCTGATCTGACTTTTATGCCTTCAGATGTGGCTCCTCATCTGAGTTCAGACGACGCGCTAATTAACCATTGTTTCCCATTCTGTTGCTATTACGCGCGCCCCCCCCTTGATTAGCACGTCGTCCGAACTCTGCCCTTGTCCCCCAAAGACTTAACTGCTGCTTTTGTTGATGTGGGGCTGGGGGGGCGCTTGGAGCTTCACCCCACCTACCTGTTTCCCTCGAATTATACCCAACAGTGCAAAGCTGTTGCTGTTGTTGCTACCACGTTGCTAGATCCTTTGCATACCAGGAAATGGTTTAAGGGGGAAAATGTAAAAAAAAATCATTAAGAAATCAACGGATGACCCAATCCAATTCAAATTTGGTATGCTTAAAGCGCTCCTTAAAATCTGTTACTGTGCCGATCTTGATGTTTCTATCTTTAAAGCTTACGCAGATGTAAGCCTTTGTTTAATTTTTCTCAAATCCTGCTCCTGCGTCCCAGTGGTCGCTGGGATGATATGCTCGGAAACTAGTTATCAAAATACGGCCTCGGAAAAAACTAGTATCAAAATACGGCGAGGCTTTTGCCTTTGAAGCGCAATTAAAGCAGGACGCAGGGGAGGACTTCACAATAAAAGCAGATTATTAGCTGGAAAACTTCGGAGTCCTTTGCACCCAATTTGCAGTGAGCGACTTCCGGGAAAATGGCGTTGGAGGCTGCAGTGCTGTGTGAGTCTCCGCGACTCAATAGAATTTAGTTTAGAAGTTTTACTGTTTTACTGTTTTATTGACCTATTTTAAGCAGTTTTATTGTTTTATTGTTTTACTCTTTCACTTGTTTTTAATTGCTCTTACTGCCTCTGGATTTCCAGCTTGCAGTCTTGCAGCTCTTGATGTGCTGCCTCCTTCCTTGAACTGCAAACTGCTTTTTACCAAGAATTTAATTAACACTTGGCAGCTTTTGAGTATAAGTTGCCACTCCCTGAAAGGGGTTTTAAACTTTTTAGTAGGGTGGACTTTTTTAGCTTGCTTACCTCTTGGTCATTTGACTGACCATGGGAAGGAAACGAGTTTTATCACCTCCACAAAATGCAAGTAACGTGCCTCGTGCTAAACAGTGCAGGCTCGACAGTTTTATTGCTCGTCAGCCTCCTCATGCCGTCTCTGCTGCTTCTCCGAGAGATGAAATCACGTTGTCTAACAGATATGCTCCTCTGGCCGAGGGAGGCGAAGTTACCGGTGAGTCTATCTTAGGGGACGCTGGCGTTTCTCAAACAAACCAGCCAACTGGCAAATCCACGGAAAACTCCCAAAGTGAAGCTTCTTCCTTTGAATTACTGGCTGAGCAATGCTTTCTAACAGCGAGGACACTCCAATCGATTAGTTCTAACTTAGAAACTGTGCTTAGCTCTTTAAATAAACTGTTGACGTGGCTCCCAGAAAAGCTTCTCTGCCAAGGCATCCAGGCTCAACCTCCACCCCGCCCTCCCCGCTTAGATCTGGTCTTCGAACCTCACTCCAATAATGGAGGCTGTTTATCTACAACCCCCAATAGTGGACCAGATATTGGAATAATAGAGCGAAAAAATGGTGGCCTAGTTCTTCAGCCCTGCTCGATGGTTATAGATCCCCATGGAGGACAACACCCATTCTGGGCATCGGTTCAAAGTGCTAACTTAAACCTCAAATGGCTGCTAAATATTCAGCCATCATATTTGTTGGCTGTGGAACTACTTTTCTCTTCACCTGTTTATAAGAGGTACCTATTGAAGTTTACTAAACCTACCACCCCAAATTTACTAATGAAGGAAAAAAAATTTCTGCACACTGTGGGGATCTACCCATCACGGCTTTTTAAAGATCTCCAGGTTAAACCATTAATATCCATCAAAAGCCGCTCTAATTCTATCCTCCAGCTGCAGTGTAATGCCCCCAAACTGAGTAGCAGCAAATCCATGGCTTTTTCAACTGCGGTGACTGAAGAAGTAGATTTACCACACAAAAGCTTTATACCATCCTCCTGCCTACTGTGTGAAGACCAGCCTCAAAGCATTCAGCAATCTCCGAGCAGGCCCTCCGACTCCCTTATCTTGGAACAGGAACTGTCTCCTGATTCACTTCATTCGGGGGTGGAGGTGGATTTCTTTTGTGCTCAGCCCTTGGTCGAAGGGCAACATACCATCTCTACCTTGCAAGATCTGATAACTTTTGGCCAAGACACTCCTGTGAAAGTTGACAATGTTCGTCCGACGTCGTGCCTCTATCCAGGAGTGCTGCATACATCGGTGGGGAGCAAGACGTCATCCATCCCATCCTGCCAACTGCCACAGCTGTCTGGAGGGCTGCCTAATGCTAATCAAGTAGGGCCGACATCAGAGTTAATATTGCCCAGTATCATCGATTCCGACCCACAGCTTCCATCGAACCACATGACAGCAAAAAGGAACGGCTGCATTCAGAGGGACATGGATGGATCATTGGTTGGGATTACCCCACTGGATTGATGCCAGTGGCCCCAGGGTGATTCCTACCTCAGGATCATATCCTGGAATATTGCAGGCTGGGCAAACAAACGTTGGGATAGCTGCTTCTGTTAATATATCTCTTGCTTTGATGTGATCTTGCTTCAGGAAACTTGGGCCATGGACACTGTTGTTGTTAATGGATTTTCCTCCTACTCTTTGAATGCTCACCGGGTAAATAAGAAAGGCCGTCCAAGGGGTGGCCTTGCCATTCTGGTGTCCTCTTCACTGATAGCTAAGGTCACTGAATTAGAAAACTGTGAACAACTGGTGTTTGGAATTTGCTTGGAAATTAATGCTAGTCACTTTATTTTTGTGAATGTTTATATCCCTCCTGCTAAATCCAATGAGCAGATCAAGAAACTCTGGCATAAAGTAGAGAGCTATTTATCCACTCAAATTATTAGGTTCCCTGATGCATATTTATATATTCTGGGTGACTTTAATGCCAGGATTGGCTCCAATAACAACGATCTAGAAGCAAGATACCCTATCCTGAGTGAACTTAGGGAAAATCGAAATTTTCCACACAGAAACTCAAAAGATCAGTTTCTGAATTATGCTGGCTTTTGCCTGGCTCAACTTCAGCTCAGTCTAGATTTAATTATTTTAAATGGGGTGGACCTTTGGGAAGGCTCAGGTGAATTTACCTTCTCAAATTTATTTGGTTCAAGCACAATAGATTATGGGCTGGCGTCTAGAAATGCCTTCCAGTTAGTTTATCATTTTTATATAGGTACCAGAACCTGTAGCGATCACCAGCCTTTAACCCTTACTTTATGTGCCCCAACTCATAATTTAAGACTACCCCATACCCATTTAACTGATATCCTGTTTGAGTGCCCACACAGAATAAGGGTAAAATGGTCTGATAAATTAAGCAGTCTTCTAGAGGAAAGATTAAACTCCGATTCAATAATTCGATTAAGATCAGCAATTTTGTGGAAGGAATCGGCTGCATCCTCTATAAAAGCATATGATGATTTAATCGACTCCTTCCAAGATGCTTTAACTCATGCAGGCAGGTCAGCCCCAGACAATACTGCCCCTACGATCTATAAGGGCCCTACTTGGTTTGATAGAGAATGTTACCTGAAGAAAAATGAGTTAAGGGAGTCTTATATAACCTACAGAAAATCGGGCTACATTTATCTCCCTTCGACCTATTTTCAGCTAAAAAAGCAATATAAGTCCCTCATAGCCCAAAAAAGACGCCAAGCTGAACGAAACTCCTGGTCCCTGCTGCTAAATGCCTCCTTGAATAATGATTCAAAAATGTTTTGGCAGATTGTGTCGGGCGCCTTACGATCCAACTGCCAAGCACCCAGTTGTACAATTCCAGCTCAGGTCTGGGAGGATCATTTCAGAGCCATTTTTACCGACCCAGACACTATACAATCAGCTCAGGTTGATATGCAGGATGTCACTTTCTCTTCCCTCCCCCCCTGGAATTCAGTCTCTAAGGAGGAAGTGATTGAATTAATCCAACAACTTAAAGGGGGTAAGGCACCCGGCATAGATTTTATCTCTGCTGAATTTATTAAAATCAATCAGGATTGGTGGGCCCCTTTGTTAGCCGCTCTTTTTACCGTTATAAATCAATCTGGCAAAATCCCTGACAGTTGGAGACACGCAATTGTGGTTCCGATATACAAAAAGGGACATCCAAAGGATCCTGGGAATTTTAGACCTATCAGCCTCCTCTCAATAATAGGCAAGCTCTATGCTCGATTTCTATCTAATAGACTAACTGACATCCTCGAGGCCAATAATGTTGTCACGGAGGCCCAAGCTGCCTTTAGAAAGAATCACTCCACTTCTGATCATGGTCTGATTCTTTTTCACTTAGCCGAGAAACATCTTAAGTTTCTACGTAGCAAACTGTTTGTCGCCTTCATGGATCTGAAGTCCGCTTTCGACTCCATCCCTAGAACTAAACTATGGGAGAAATTAGATAAAATCCTGGTGGACAAAAGACTTCTTAATTTTATAATGGTTCTATACAGCGACAGCAGGATGCAAGTTAGATGTGGCACACAGGGACAGCTTTCAAATGAAATTCCTATGTCTAGAGGAGTAAGACAGGGCTGTATCCTCGCACCTACACTATTTAACCTATACATAAATGATATTGAGGAGGCCCTGTCTGACCATGAAGGACACTTGCCCAAACTTGGCGCAAGGAAAATTCCTATTTTACTTTACGCAGACGATGCTGTTATTCTCTCCCGCTCTAGACCTGGTTTGAAACATCTTTTAATGAAATTCTCCAACTTTTGTTTGACCAACAATCTGAAAATTAATTTTGAGAAATCTAAAGTCATGGTCTTTGAAAATAGATTTTCTCAACGTCGGTGGTCCCTTGATGGGCATATCCTGGAACAGGTGAAAATTTTCTCTTACCTGGGGCTGCTATTCCATCATACCCTGTCCTGGAGTGCCCATAGATCGGCCACCCTTAATAAAGCTTCAGTCAGTTCGGCTGTAATAACACGCTTTTTCTTTACTAAAGGGGGAATGTTTATACCGTCTGCCATCAAAGTGTTTAATGCCAAGTCTGCAGCCCAGCTTTTATATGCCTCCAATATCTGGATAGGGGGATTAACATCTGAGATAGATAGGCTGCAGACAAGGTTTTTGAGGACCCTTCTTCAACTCCCAAAGTGTGTCCCTAATTCGGTACTTTTGTTGGAAACCGGGGAAAGCTCTCTTTCGCTTAGGGCTTGGTGGTCTGCCTTAAAATTTTGGATGGAAGTTAGTCTTTTTGGGAGGGGCTCAGGTCTGCTTCCCTGTCTGGCTCAGGACAACTACGTGAACAGCTGGTCCAAGCTTCTTGCCAGGAAGGCGGCTTCAATAGGTCTCTCCTCTTCCCTCCTTAATCTGGGCTTGAATTTTGCTCTTAAAGCTATCAAACAAAGACTGTGGGATATAGCCTTCTGCGACTTACGTGCTCGCTCTCATGTCTCTTTCTCTCCCAGTGCATTGCACGTTCATTACGTTGGGCCCCTTCAGCTGGCTGACTATCTAAAGAACTTGTCGGTCGCTAAATATCGTATTGCCTTCTCCAAGGCCAGATGCAATGTTTATTCTATTGAATTACTTCAGGGCAGATATGCTGGTATCCCTTGTCAGGAACGATGGTGCCCCTGTAGGAATACGGAAGTGGAGACGATGGAGCATATCCTTCTGTCCTGTAGCTTTTATAATCAGGCCCGCCATCTTATGATTACCCCATTGTTGAGCAAACTGTCCAGAACTTCAGGCAAATTTCATGTTAAGTTTCTGTTGGAAGATAAGTCTTCAAGTGTAACTTTGGCTGTTGCTAAATTTCTTACAGTGGCGGCCAAGATTAGAGCTCTTTGTGTATTAGACTAAAGTTGATAATAGCTCTAATTGTATGATTTCATGTCTGATTCTTGTGTTTGGTTGTTTGTTGTTTGGTTGTTTTCTTTTTATGGATCTATAGATCGCAATAAAGAAAGTAAGTAAGTAATTTGCAGTGATTGCACAGTGTAACGCTGGTGTGATAAAGCTCTTCGTCTGGGTAACTTTTCTGTGCAGCAGCACTGTAGTCTCAGCCATGATGTGCGAGAACCAAATAACTTCTTAGAAACCTCAGTCAGGCTTCTTCCTTCTCAACCTCCCCCCCTCCCTCCCCACACATCCCAATTTCTCTTGGTGTCTCCCCCCCCAAATATCCCTTCTCTTGTTCTCTCCCTCCCCACCTCCACCAATGAGTGGCTGGGCAGGGATTTCCAGTGTGGGAAACGTTCTTCTGCCTACACAGCACTCCTTAGATCCAACTCAGCTCTGTCGGAAATGGCCAGTGGAATTAGATATTTCAGTAAGGAGGGAAAAGAGAGCAGTCAACTTTTCAAAGTGTGGAAGTTTTCTGACTTAAATAGGGACATAGGAAGCTGCCTTATAGTGAGTGAGGGCGTTGGTCTGTTTAGCCCAGTATTGTCGACACTGACTGGCAGCAGCTTCCCAGGGTTCCAGGCAGGATTCTTATTTATTTATTTATTTATTTAGAGTATTTTTATCCCGCACCTCAGCCAAAAGGCTCTCGGAGCGGCTTACAATGTGTCAATAAAGAAGACAGTCCCTACCCTCAGGCTTACATTCTAAAAAAGACACGACACACAAGGAAAAGCGGATGGGGAGGGAAGAGGGAGAAAATAAAAAGAAATTAAGGAGACTTTTTAGGCTGGTGGGAAGGCCCTGCTCTGTCCTCTCATCTCCCAACGGAGGGGAAAACCAACAGCTCCTCCTTCCCCACAAGGTGAAGATGTTAGCCCTGTGTGTGCGTGGTGGTGTCCAACTGAAGCAGGCTCTGATGGTCCCTGCCTGCTCCAGTCTCCCTCGCGTCTTCTTCCCTCGCCCTCCCTGGAGAAGCCGGGAATCCAATCTTCTGCATGCATACTAAATACTCTGCCCCTAAGCTGTGGCCCTCCATGAAGGCATCATTCCACCAGCGGCCGCCTCTGGCAAGTTTCATTTTTCAGTGTTGCATTTGTTGTGAGAGTCCCAGCTCTGTCTTTCTAGTTGGTCTCTGCAAAAATGCAGCCAAGGAGAGATGTGGGGTGGCATCGAGGTTGGTCACCCCCCCTCTCCCTTATCGATTAGGGGTCAGATGAAGATCAGCCGCAGTCTGCAGAGGGTTTTTTAACCCATCATGCATTATTGTGTCATGTAGCAGATACTGTGGGTTATTTTGGCTGGCTACAGAGCTGTGTGGCAAAACCAGGCAAAACAGCTGCCGCTCTGCTCTTTGCTGGCTTATTATTATTATTATTATTTATTTATATAGCACCATTAATGTACATGGTGCTGTACAGAGTAAAACAATAAATAGTAAGACCCTGCCGCATAGGCTTACATTTGAATAAAATGATAATAAAGCAATAAGGAGGGGAAGAGAATGCACCAAGCAGGCAGTATAAAAGTCAGAACAATTCAAGTTTTAAAAGCTTTAGGAAAAAGAAAAGTTTTTAGCTGAGCTTTAAAAGCTGCAATTGAACTTGTAGTTCTCAAATGTTCTGGAAGAACGTTCCAGGCGTAAGGGGCAGCAGAAGAAAATGGACGAAGCCAAGCAAGGGTAGTGGAGACCCTTGGGCAGGTGAGAAACATGACATTAGAGGAGCGAAGAGCACGAGTGGGGCAATAGTGTGAGATGAGAGAGGAAAGATAGGAAGGAGCTAGACAGTGAAAAGCTTTGTAGGTCAACAGGAGAAGTTTATATTGGATTCTGAAGTGAATTGGAAGCCAATGAAGAGATTTCAGAAGTGGAGTAACATGGTCAGAGCGGCGAGCCAAGAAGATGATCTTAGCAGCAGAGTGGTGAACAGAAACCAACGGACTGATGTGAGACGAAGGAAGGCCAGAGAGAAGAAGGTTGCAGTAGTCCAACCGAGAAATCACCAATGCATGAACAAGAGTCTTGGCAGAAGAGACAGACAAAAATGATCGAATCCTGGCAATATTATACAGGAAAACACGACAGGATTTAGCTACTGCCTCAATATGAGGAATAAAGGAGAGCGAGGAATCAAATATAAAGCCAAGACTACGAGCTTCCTTGACTGGAGTAAGTGTAACATCATTGACAGTAAGAGAGAATGAGAGATGAGGAGAAGGTTTAGGAGGAAAAACAAGCAATTCAGTCTTTGCCATATTAAATTTCAAACGACGATGAAGCAACCAAGCTGAGATATCTGAAAGACATGCCGAGATACGATCGTGAACATCAGGAGAAAGATCCGGAGATGAAAGATATAATTGTGTATCATCGGCATACAGATGATATTGGAGGCCATGAGATTGAATAAGATTACCCAAGGGCAACATGTATAAAGAAAACAACAGCGGACCAAGCACCAAGCCTTGCGGAACCCCTACAGAAAGGGGAAAAGAAGAAGACGAGCTGCCATTAGCCAACACGCTGAAAGAGCGACCCGCTAGATAGGAGGCAAACCAGTTATAGACAGAGCCACAAAATCCAAGGTCATGAAGGGAATCTAAAAGAAGATCATGATCAACTAATTAGGAACGCATTAAAGAAACCAAGCGAGCCATTTCAAGGAGGGAGGCTATTGCGTTTGGTCTCAATCCTGCAACCCCCCTCCCCCCTGCAAATGTTACAGGATCTCCCCCTTTTTGGGGCACTTGGGATTTTTGCTCCTCTGGAATAAATGTGCAGGGTTGTTATGGTGGATCAGGTGCCTCAGAACTAGGCGATGCTGTGTGTGGAGTTTGGCCCTAATCCTGCAAACCCCCAAGGTTTTCTAGGCAACCTCCTTTGGCATTTGGGATTATCTCCTTTATGTTCTTAAAGAAGTTGTTGGCTGGGGGTTGATGGTGGATCAATTGCTTCCTACCTGGGGAAGGCTGTGTGTGGCGTTTCGTCCCAATCCTGCAAACCTCCAGTGCTTCAGAGCTCCTGCTCTGGCGGTAGAACTCCAGCAGGATGGGGGCCAGGGGGATGGGAGTCAAGTGACACACCGTTACTTAATAAGCTACTCACAAGGGCTGGAAAGAATGTGTTTGGCCACAGCATGAAGAACTTGATCAGGAGGGCTTTTAAGGAGACGTAAACCTCAAGGCAACAATGGATGAAGGCCAAGGCACCACAGTACAGAGAACAGCTCCAATAGTGCCCCCAAATAGTGTCCGCAACAATGTAGGAACAAAGCCAGACTATAGAACTCATAGTCTTCGATGTCTATATACTAATACCCAGAGCATGGGAAACAATCAGAATGAACTTGAACACTTATTAGATGAAGGCAAATACGACTTGATAGGTATAACTGAAACTTGGTGGGATGACTCCCATGACTGGAATATAGCAATTGAAGGATATAACTTGTTCAAAAAGAACAGAAGAAATAGAAAGGGAGGCAGAGTCTGGATTAAAATAAATGGGACAAGGAATAAAAAGAACATGATAATTGGAGTCTACTACCGACCACCCAATCAAGGAGAAGAAGAGGACGAAACTTTTGAGAAACAAATTGCCAGTGTTTCAAGGAAGTCTGATGTAATAGTGATGGGGGACTTCAGTAACCTTGATATATGTTGGGAGACAAATACTGCCAAAAGTGGCCCCTCTAAGAAATTCCTGACATGTGTGGGTGACGTCATATATCTTGACTTCAGCAAAGCTTTTGACAAAGTGCCCCATGACATTCTGATTAACAAACTAGCTAAAAGTGGGCTAGATGGAACAACTATGTAATAAATAAATAAATAAATGTAATAAATAAATAAATAAATAAATAAATAAATAAACTATTAGGTGGATTCACAGAATCGGACTACTTGGCTCAGCAATACTACAAATGAGAAGGATCTTGGAATTGTTGTAGATCAACCGCTGAATTTTAGCCAACAGTGCGATATGGCTGCAAGAAAGGCAAATGCTATTTTGGGCTGCATTAATAGAAGTATAGCTTCCAAATCACGTGAGGTCCTGGTTCCTCTCTATTCAGCCCTGGTTAGGCCTCATCTAGAGTATTGCGTCCAGTTCTGGGCTCCACAATTCAAGAGGGACGCAGACAAGCTGGAGCGTGTTCAGAAGAGGGCAACCAGGATGATCAGGGGTCTGGAAACAAAGCCCTATGAAGAAAGACTGAAAGAACTGGGCATGTTTATCCTGGAGAAGAGAAGATTGAGGCGAGAGATGATAGCACTCTTCAAATACTTAAAAAGTTGTCACACAGAGGAGGGCCAGGATCTCTTCTCGATCTTTCCAGAGTGCAGGACACAGAATAACGGGCTCAAGTTACAGGAAGTAACGTTTTCTTCTTGTTTTCCAGTTGGACCATTTTTTTTGTGATTGAGAAGTATTAGCTGAGCGATGGTTAAAGCTGGTTGTGTAGACTTGCTGTCTTTCACTTCAGTACTACCCTAAAGCAATAAATATAATTTATTTATTTATTTATTTATTACATTTCTATACCGCCCAATAGCCGGAGCTCTCTGGGCGGTTCACAAAAATTGAATAATGTTGCAAGCAAACCCGAGGGATTTCTGGCAGTCAGTATCAAAACTTGCATTGAAATTAGTAGTACACTGAAACATCTCTTTTCTTAACCTCATAATAAATCTTTGGAATGTTATGACATCGGCATCAATGTCTTCGGGTGCTACATCATGGAAAATATTTGTATTTTCTTGGACTAGAATGTACTCTTTACTTGTCTTCTCGGTCTGAAGCTGAGGGAAATGGTAGAGAAGTCTCTCTCTAAATCTGGTTGTATGAACTTCTGGTTGTGCATCCAGTCCTGTGAGCTCCACCAGTTTTGTCCTGAATATTTTTAAAGTACTCCCCATAGGGAATATGTACTCTGTAGTTTAAGAAACTAGTTTTTCAGTTATAAATGTTGCAATGTGTGCAAAAGCCATGGACTGACAGACAGTGTCTTCATCGACACGTTGCTTTTGCTTTTGCGGTTCTACAGACCTTGCTTCGTGGCATAGGTTGGCCATGCATCTGACACAGTACTTAGTTTCCAAAGCAATTCAATTTGTACCTTCCATTATAGCATGAAGATCAGTGTTATCAATGAGTGATGCTTTTTCACAAACATATTTCCTTTAGTGCACAAAAAACCAAATATTGTCCGTAAGTCTTGGAGATGGTGCGGATGCATGACGTGTCTTGAGTGGCATCTGTGATAATGATTCCCCACACGATTGTGGTTCATTTTGAATTGTTACTGCCTGGTTACAAGACTGTGAACATTTAACTGCATGGTTCAAATTTTTTGTGTTGTACTTAAGTGAATGTTTTTTATGCCAACGTGCCTGCCTTATGTCTTTCAAAGGTATGCTGCGTTCCTTCTCCTTCATCAAAATATTCAATTTTTTACATCATTTGGTAATCTTCCAAGTTCTTTAAATTTCACTAGATTCTCTGATAGTGTCTTGTACACGGCACTCTGTTCACCTGAATAAAAATAAAAAGACTTGTTACTTTTGAAAAGTTTAAGCTCTCTTAAACTGCGGTAGATGACTAAAATGTTTGATTAGTGAAGAGTTTTTAAAGAATAAAATTAATAAATAAAAATGTTCTTTTTTAATTGGTGCAATCAAAAATAGTTTTTAAGCAAATTTATTAAAATACCTACTTTAAAATAGTACCATTGAATTTTTTGACCCAAAAAACATTATAAAAGACACCTCAACTGCTTATCTACCCCATTTTTAAAATAGAGTCCACCATTTTGAAAGATGGCCGCCATATTGATTTCTAATTGTTTGGGGGGGGGGATGGTCCCTATCTTAAATGACTTATATAGGCCTAAAGGTTTACCTTCTTACCACAAATTGCCGGATCTTAATGGGTTTTTATGCGAGCAGCTCCCACTAATCAGTGTTTCATTGGGAATGGCCCAAAACTTTGGGAGGTCATAAAATATCCAGTTCTTTATTTTTAAGTGTGCCCTGTGGGCGTCATGTGTTGAAGTACAAAAGCAGTGCTTTTGATTGGAAACAACGCTTGTGCATCTCAGCTCATGGTGGTTTATGGTATGGGGTCTTACCGGTCTTTTCATCATAGTAATATATGGTACGGAGTATCCCAAAGGTTTTTTTCAAGATGCAGAGGCAATCAGTTATTTACGCAGGCTGCTCCAGCAGCTCTGAATCGAACTGGAAGCCAAGAACCAAGATGAGCCTCATAGTTAGGGACAGATGTGGGCGGCCGTTCTGACAACTGGTCATGGGTGTCTGTGCTGTCCCCATGCCTCTGCCTGCCAGGAGAGATTTGTCAACAGTCTTCCTGAATTTAAGAAAGCCATAAAGACTGAACTCTTCCGGCAGGCCTACCCGGTTGAATATCAAGATGACTTTTAATAATAGGAAATCAGAAGACGTTTACTTCTTTGGAGGAGAGCAATGACAAATCTTGATAAAATAGTTAAGAGCAGAGACACCACACTGACAACAAAGGTCCGCATAGTTAAAGCAATGGTATTCCCCGTAGTAACCTATGGCTGCGAGAGCTGGACCATAAGGAAAGCTGAGCGAAGGAAGATAGACGCTTTTGAACTGTGGTGTTGGAGGAAAATTCTGAGAGTGCCCTGGACTGCAAGAAGATCAAACCAGTCCATACTCCAGGAAATAAAGCCAGACTGCTCACTTGAGGGAATGGTATTAAAGGCAAAACTGAAGTACTTTGGCCACATAATGAGAAGACAGGATACCCTGGAGAAGAGGCTGATGCTAGGGAAAGTGGAAGGCAAAAGGAAGAGGGTCCGACCAAGGGCAAGATGGATGGAGGATATTCTGGAGGTGACAGACTTGACCTTGGGGGAGCAAGGGGTGGCGACAGGCGACAGAAAGCTCTGGCGTGGGCTGGTCCATGAAGTCACGAAGAGTCGAAAGCGACTGAACGAATAAACAACAAATCAGTTTTATGTATTTTATAGTGTTTTGTATTTGGAGCATTCCATTGTCACATATGGGACATTTGTACTCAAGTTCAGGACAAAGAATCTTTTGCATATACTACTAATGTTTAAAGTGAAACGATTTATTTTGCATCATATGAATACAATGGTCATTACTAGCAGAACAAGGTTAGTAACTTTAAATTCAGCAAGAAACAATTATCTTAGATACTATTAATATTGTGTCACGTATGGGACACAAGAATTTCCATCTTCGTGCACATGGTTATCTTCAATTAAATATTTCTGTGAACTGTGAACTTGAAACTAATTCAACTTTTTTCTGATAATTCCTGAGATATCACCTCACATTTATATCCATGTTAGACTCAATTTTTACATTTTAGCTCAATCAAAAAAATGTTTTTTTGATGTCACGTATGGAACATTCTCTGTCATGTATGGGACACTGTCTGCATTACAACATAAAAACTAACTTAGGACTACTAAATATGAATTCTTAATTGATTTAAGACACTAGCATCAACAAATAATGTAGTTAGAGCATTTAAGCATTGATATTTGAAAAGTCCCTTTACATTAGAATAATTCTGAAAATTTATACATGGTGCTGCGACGAGACTTCAAAGCCACAGTTGGTGGGTCAATCTTCCTAATCACATCCTTAAAGGAATATGTAATACAATCAGGAGTGTGGGGCCACTTATAATGATGTTTGTTGGCAGGAACCATTACACTCACTTTAACTCCATCCATGCCACAGACTTCCATAACACTGCCTGGGTAGGCCACCTTATTATAACTAACCAAGCACCAAGCACCTATATTGAGTTTCACATTTGAAGTCGGCCTAGCAACAGGAACAGATTCTTCACTCTCCAGGGCATGGTGTTTGAAGGAAATTAGACCGTTTGGTTTAGCCTGCACAATATATGATGCTATCCCAGGCACAGTGATAGTTCCTTCCCAAGGCTTGTCTTTCTCTACTTGGGAATGTATTTCACTCTGGGAAATGTACAGAGTGCATGTTGAGGGAGCAAGTTCATTTGCTAGCTGTGCAAACTCCACTGCAGTCTGTACGACACTGACGTTGCCTTGGCTCATGGTCTTTTGTCGTACAAGCCTTTTCACATTGCCTCCCACACCATCAACTATTCCTTTGCCATGTGAGGTGACAAAATATTTCCAACTGAACTTTCTTTGGTATTTTTTTGCTAGAAGCTTCAGCACGTGCACCATGTATTTGTTCTTGAACTCAGATGCAGGTCCATCGCTCCAAATGATGTCCTGAGTAACACCAGTTTCTTCACTTATTATCTCATAGAGTTTCATCAGCATTACATACGCAGTGTGTTTGTCCTTCTGTGTTATATCTGAGCACAAGAGGAAGGTTCTACAAGATCCATTTAAGAAAACAGCTGCAGTGAAAAGCGTTACACTTGCTCGACACCAAAGGGCACTCTGAAACTCGTTCCGATACTCACAGCTATAAGACATAGCAAAATCAATTTGCAGCACTCTTACATTTTCCAGTTTTTGATCACTTAAGAAAGCATTTGCTTGTATTCTTTTTATGTGAACATGACCCAGAAAGTTTTCATAACTTGAAACAGTATCTTCATGTAATTCACCAGCACAACCATCTTTCATGCTTAACACTAGTCTTCCATCAGCATCCTTTTCCCACTGCTTCCATGTGATGTGCTTTGCTGGCTCTTCAGGAAATGGAATATTTTTTCCACTGGAACATTTTTCACATGTATTTCGTTTTTTTCTTGCATGCTGTCTGCAACCTCTTTCGAACTCTTTCATACTTCTTCCTCTGCAACTTCTCTCTGCTACTCATAGACATATTTTTCTTTCTTCTTGGTGCTTTTAATCTTTCATTTTCCTTTTTTTTGAAATTCTGGATCCTCATTTTCTTCATTCTTTCAGCACTAGTGCTCTTTTTATTTTCAGTTGACACATTCATTGTGCATTATATGCATAATAAGTGTCATGTATGGGACAATAAATAAAGGGATGTATAAACTGTTTAAAATACAAAATTAACATTAAGAAAGTATTTCATTGTGGACAACATTATCTTTGTTTTAAATCTGCTTTACTACATTTTAAATGCTACAAATAACATATATAACCTAAAAAGTGCACTTTTTCATGTTACATATGGGACAGCAAAACTATATGCATAATTAGCTATATATCTGCTAATAAACACACAGGTTCTAATGTTTTAACATGTAGGCAGCTACTTTAGGACCTTACCTTTGTTATCAGAATGAAAACAACACTTAATTCACTGTACAATACAATGCTAACACTTTATCAAATGTAACCTCATTTAGCATGTGACTGATCTTGACAATGGTTGCCATTTTGAAAACCAGGTTGTGCAATAATAATAGCAAAAAAATTATCTTTCATCATCAAAATACCCTCTTTCCACTATATATAACTAATACAATACAAAATATTAACTAATTTTTCATTTTGAAATTTCATGTGTTTTGTCCCTGTTTCAGTGGAATGCTCCATTTGGTATTGTTCCCAGCCTCGATCTAGAGGGAGAGGCGGGTTAGAAATAAATAAATAAATATATTGTTGTTGTTGTTATTATTATATGGTCCTGTGTATAGACACTTTTCAGCCAGGTTAACGCAAACCTCATCTTTAAATCCAACAATCCTTATTAAACAGTCTTCTTTAACAAACAATAAAGAATGGTAACTTACATTCCACAAGAAACTAAAGAGGTAAACTAGGGAGAAATAGGTATAGGGTGACCATATTTTCGAAACCAAAAAGGAGAACATGGCCGTCCCAAGGGGGTGTGCCCACCAACATGTCCAGCCCCCAAAGGGGCGTGCCCACCAACATGTCTAGCCCCCAAAGGGGCGTGCCCACCAACATGCCCAGCCCCCAAGGGGGCGTGCCCACCCAAACATGGCCTTGGTCACAGGTCTGATTTCACAGCACACAATTAAGACAAACCTGTTTTACATAACATCTTAATGTTAAAATCACTGGAATAAAGAACAAGTGAGACATTCACTGTATCTGAAATTAACTTCACTCATTCTTACTTTTGTAGCTTTTGCTGTACTTGAAACTTTTGCTATACTCCGTGTGATACAGTCTCCCCTTCCCTCAAATACCTTTTTTGACTGCAAATCCTTCACTGGATGACCATAGTCTCACCTTTCCTACCATTTAACACTCGTTCCACATCACCTTTCTCATATCCATACTCACAGATTCAGCATACTGCATCCACACAAGCATTCAGAAAGAGCATAAACTACTGTTCCCCTGCAAACATTAGCCATGGAACAAAATGGATTAAAGGCTAGCACCTCTTAGCTTGTTTCAACTTCAGCCAGAGATAACAATCAAAAACAACAAAGAAAAACACATCTACCTCATTGACATAGCAATACCTAATGACAAAAATGTTGCAGAAGAGGAAAAGAGAGAGAAATATACATCAATGGCTATGGAAGTTAAAGACTACGGCAACAGGAAAAAGTTACAATTGTTCCGTTAGTCACATCAGTCACCAGCATCACTTTTTTTTTATAGAAGACCTTCAGAAATTAGGCTGACCAAAATACATGCACGCCAACATCCAGAAAGTAGTCATACTTAAAACATGTTCAATAGTCAGAAAAATTCTGAATCAGTAAAAGACAGCATGACTTGGCAAAGCCCATCATGTTCACCTACAAAAACCACCATGAGCAAGAAAAGAGAGATAAATGACGATGAAGATGATGACGTTAATAATGGCAACCCTGTTAATTTTTAAAAAATATTTTTAAGAAGGATGAACAATTATCAGCAATTTTTACAAAACATACATCAGGCCAATTATATCAAACAAATTGGAGAGGAAGGTCTATGGGTCAAAATGCATTATTTAATAGGACTATCACCTCCAAACCATCCCCCCCACTCACAAACAGAAAACTACAGCCCTCCCCCAAACACACACTGCAAACATGCACATGCATCCATTGTCTCAAAGCAAGGCATCCCATTCAGCACACAAACACACAAACTCAGGATCAGCCATTCCAACACAAACACACACATTCACTCAAACATCCCATGCACCCCTACACACTCACATACACCCTTCAGTCTTACCTCCTTCTTCTCTTCTTCTTTTTCTCTGCTGCTGGTTTCTTCTCGGCCTTTTGCTGGGCCGGTGCAATCGCACCGACCCAACAGAGGGATAGATCGGCCCTGGGAGGACTGGGAGACGTGTTCCCGGAAGTCCAGGAAGGCGTCTCCCAGCTCTTCTCCTCCAGGGCCAATTTTGGGCTTCTCCTGAGCTGGCGTAATCACGCCAGCACAGGAGAAGGCTGAAATTGGCGCTGGGGGCAGGGGCTGGAAGATGCGTTCTGGAAGTCTGGGAAGGCGTTTTCCACCCTTTCCCCCAGTGAATTAGGGCCAAGTCCCGGTTGCCTCGGAGACGGCCGTTTCTCCGGAGGTCTCGGGGGGTTCCCGGTGCATCTGGTCACCCTAAGTATGAATGCTGGCTAAAAGGGGGAGGGGCCTGGCCAAAAAAAAAATAGCATGTGGTCCGCCAGGTCCTCTGGGCCTCTTCTTGCCTCTTTGCTGTCTAGGCCTAAAATGGGAAAAATCTCCCGCCCAAAGGGAAGTCCTCAGTAATAATATATTTATTTCTTCCCTGCCTCTCTCTCTGGAACGAGGCGGGAACAACATCAAATATAAAAATACTGTAAAATATATCAAACTGATTAAAAGCGTATAAAACCAATACAATATTAAAATAACAGCCAAACATCTTAAAATTCGATTGGGCAGCATTCCGGACTGCTAGGTTCCAGCTACAGCAGGCCTGGCTATCAGATCCTTGATCTCTCTACTTTAAAGAGCTGGGGGCAATGCAGTGTCACGATCGGAAACTCCTGAAGACTCATGAGGATCTGTGCCTCGGATCGGTATTTTGGTGACACGGCAAGTGCACGAAGCATTGGATCTGCCTTTTTATGGTGCAGTTCATGGATATGGATTTGAGGTGTGAATCAATGTTGAAATTGGGGTTTCTCCGCATAGAAAGCATGAATCATAGAATCATAGAATAGCGGAAGGGGCCTGCAAGGCCATGGAGTCCAACCCCCTGCTCAATGCAGGAATCCACCCTGAAGCATCCCTGACAGATGCTTGTCCAGCTGCCTCTTGAAGGCCTCCAGTGTGGGAGAGCCCACAACCTCCCTAGGTCACTGGTTCCATTGTCATACTGCTCTAACAGTCAGGAAGTTTTTCCTGATGTCCAGCTGGAATCTGGCTTCCTGTCACTTGAGCCCGTTAGGTCCAGGTTGATCTGACTTCTGCTTTTCCCTGTTGGGAGCAGAACCTTGGTAGTTGTCAACAGGGAGTTGCTCTGACCTTGGCTCCCCTCTCCTGTTTCTCTCCCTCAACTCCATTGCCACTTTCCCCTCCCCAATGCCTCCCCCTTCTTGCTCCCCATCTCCTCCTTGCCTGGAATATCTCCTGGGCTTAGACAGACATTCTTCCCAGACAGGGCCTGTTCAGAAGACCCACTAAGACAGGGTTTAGGCTGCTAAGTCTTTTGCAGCAAATGTTCAGTGAGCGTGTTTAAACCGTGATTATGTAGCCACCACGGTTAGGAAAAGTTCACACAACACGCTAAGCCGTAATGCTTAGCTCAAAAGGCTAAACCACCATGGCTTCGTGTGTCTTCTGAATGGGGTCGAAGGAGCTGCTGGAGGAAGGCCGGGTGGATGGAGGCTGAGGGGAATCCTCAGTTCTGGCCCTCCACTAATTCTGCCCCTTTCTTTCTTCCAGGCTCCTCCCACTCCCTACAGTACTTCTACACTGGGGTATCAGAAGCCGGCCAGGGACTGCCCAGGTTCGTGGCTGTGGGATACGTGGATGGCCAGCCCATTGACCACTATGACAGCAACACGAGGAAGAAGGTGCCTGCGGTGCCCTGGATGAGGAAGGTTGAGAGGGATTATGCCGAGCGCTGGAGAAACCCGAATAGGCGGAGCAGTGAGTTGGTCTTCAAACAGAGCCTGGTGAACCTGCAGAATTACTACAACCAGAGTGGTGGTGAGTGGATGATGGGACTTGGGGCACTGCTTTAGCCGAAGCTCTCTGGGTGGTTCACGAAAATTAAAAACATTCAAAGTATAAAACAAACAGTATAAATGCATGATATAAGATACAATATAAAAGCACAACCCATTTGTATGCATGCAGCACCTGGTGAAATTCCCTCCTCGTCACAACAGTTAAAGCTGCAGGAGCCCTGCCCTTTTTTGCATGTGGTCACACTAGTATAGCTCCTTCTTTTAGACTGTAAGCCTGTGGGCAGGGACTGTCAAGAAATACTTTTGTAAGCCGCCATGAGAGCCTTTTTTGGCTGAATGGCGGCATAAAAATCCTTAAATAAATAAATAAATAAATAAATAAAAGATGGAATTCCACCAGGTGCTGCATGCGTACCAATGACACCTGCTGGAATCCCCTTTTCTAGACAACTGTTAAAGACAAAAGAGCCCTGTCTTCCTTTCCCTGTCACCCTACTTATGATACTTCTAGGCTTTTCTCAACGTAATTTTCTAGTTCCATCCTAATATTTAGCCCCAACAGCTGAATTCCAGCATCAGAGGCGTTACCCCAGTTGCTGGGGAACATGGACTGGGAGGGTCCTCCTGCACTCATATCCCTGCTTGTAGGCAAACTGGCGGGCCACTGTGTGAAGATAAATGCCGGACTAGTTCAGCCTTTGGTCTGAGTCAGCACAGCCCTTCCTATATCCTTAATTGAAATACGTACTTCATGTATTCAGTTGAATGGGTTAGCCAAGAATAGCAGCAGCAGCCCAACTATTCTGTATTTGACAATTATTAACAATAAGCCAAGTAACGTTTTCATTTTTTTCATATAATGACAAAAAGTTTGAAGCTAATGGCAAATTATAATAGTGGGGCCCCTTGAAGTATAGCTGTCCTTTTCCTCTTCTTGCCCCCTTTCAACAGCTAGGGAACCCTAAAGCCAGAGAACCGGCATATTCTTCTCCTCCAAGGCTACCTCGGTAATAAAGGAATCCTAGCGACAAAGGGAAACAAACGAAGGCTGCTTCCTGAGCATACTTACTGGGGAGTAAATTCCATCAAACATAAGGGAATCTCTTCTGAGTAGGCGTGCATTAGATCAGGCTGCATGAATATATACGTACAGGCTGCTTTTTATTAAAGCAGAGGCAGAAAATTACAAGTCTAACCCCAAACACACCACTCACCTGTGCTGCTCCTGCCTTGGCTCTGCTGCTGATGGGTGGGCAGGTAAGTGGGCACAGCCTGCCCGCACATCAGGCTCCCAGCTTTTTGTAGGTGGCAGCGCATGGCATGTTGAGCCACCAGTGAGCCAGGAAGGCTCGTGATCAAGCTTGCCCCCATCTCTTCCACTGCCTGAACCAGGTGTCGGGACTGTGAATGCTGGACTGTCAGCAGGGCTGGGCCAATTCACTGTCGGAGGGCCACCCAGCCATGCTTTCCTTTGGCATCAGAGCATGTGGGCTGGCTCAGGTGTGCATGCAAACATATACGTGTCTACACTTTGCACTTGCGCTCCTGTGAGACCAGAATGGAGAGAGGAGAACAGGGGCAGCCTCAGGTTTTTAGGAGGGAGGAGGCAACCAGGCAGGAATATCCCAGCAGCGCAGTACGCCTGTGGGGCAGCCCCCCGGTCCACATTCTGCCCCATCCAACTATGGAGGATTATCAGGTCTCCCAGAAGCGTTCGGATTGTCTGGGAGTGTTTATTAAGATGTGCATAGCAGTGATCCACTTGAGAGGAGGGGCATGTACTTCCAAACCAAGGCCTTGGCGACACAGCCTCTTGGAAAAGCTGAGCTCTGTTCCTCCCAAAAGGGGAAGTCTTTTCGAAAATGAACCACTTGGTTTTATATCAGCCTTTGATTTTCACCATTAAAAGAGTTCAGAACAACCCCCAAGTGAATGTCGGCACATATTTGCATGTATTTACGTAGCATACTGTATATATTTTTCTGAACCGCCCAGAGAGCTCCAGCTATTGGGCGGTATAGAAATGATGATGATGATGATGATGATGATAATAATAATAATAATAATAATAATAAATTTACACTTTTGCATCCTCCTGAGCAAGTTATCTAACAATTTCAAGACAGTTTTCCTTGAACCTGAGTTCAGATCCTTTCTTGGTTGCCTCAGTCTGACTTTCAATTCCACACTCCGTTGTGACTTACCTCTGAGTGGCGTTGTGAGGATAAACAAGACAGAAACTATTCAGTGCTCAGCCGTTAAACATATGGATTCTTAATCAAGACAATAGTTCCTGCGGCTGCATTTTGAGGAACTTTCTAGGTCATCAACTGAAGAGGGCTCCCATCTGCACAAGATTCTTTTCAGGGCACTGCCAAAAAACACTTTCATTGTCATTAATGCAGTTCATGATCGAACTAGACTAGGGGAGCTGATCTATCCGACTCCTGACTTTCTCAGCAACAACAACAATGTAGATGTGCAAATCTAAAAACAAGATGTTTGGAAAAGATTGTGGGCAGTGAGGAGAAAACTGCCACTGAACCCCATTCATGTTACCAAAAATATCTCACTTGGCACAGCCCCAACTGATGCAGTGATCAAAAAACCTATAAAGACAGTTCATTCTGTTTTATTTATTCTGTATTTTAATGTTTTTGGTGATATTCATTTTATTCTAAATTATATACCATATTTTCATAATCTAGAAGGCACCAGGATATACATTTTGAATCAGTCAGTCAATCCTTCCCCACAACACAAACCCATCTTGCACTCCTTTTCTCATTAGGGTCACCTGCCATGGGACCTTACTTATCATAATTCTGAGTTTATTAAAATCAGCTTTCCTGAAATCCAAAGTACGCGCATGGCTACCCTCAGCTTTTGCTGCCTTTAAAATCAGGAACTCAGGCATGACATGATCACTTTCCCCCAGAGTTCCCATAACTGCCACTTTTATTGGGCACAATATCCACATCTCCAGCATCTTGATGTCTGTACTTTTTTAAAATTCAGTTCACTTCGCTCTCTCTAAAATATACACCAACGGTGCACTCTTTTATAATGATGTTTTCATCCTTTGCTATGTGGAGATGTAGCAGGGCCCTTAGTAAAGATCTTTCACTGCATTTATGCAGTCCTGATGTTTTCTGACATACTAAAACTATCTGAGCCTATATTTTATTCTTAATTTGACTGAAGGGTAAGAACTCATTTATGCATTGGTAGATGCTATCGTTCTAATATCTTGCATTCCGGGATAAAGATTCTTCCAACTAAACGTCAACATATATTAATAAAGCCACAATAAATCATATTAAGTCCTCAGGATCCTTCCCGCAGGGCAGCTGGTGGCAGGGGGCCCAGTGGGGGAGGGAGGGGTGGAGTGCAGCTGGATCGGGCCCTGAGGTCTTCCTTGCCTGCTTCCCTCTTCATTGCGAGTTAAAACATTGAAAATTGAAAGACCAGATTTTGATACAAAGTTCAGTCCAGAGAGGAAAAAGTCCTTACAAATAACCCACCAACTGGTAGGCGTATTTTCTATATTCATTCCACGCATCCCAAGCTGTGACGAAAAGAGAGTTTTGACTGTTTACAATAGCTCAGATCTCCGGACTCTTTTAAAACATTACATGTTTTCCCCTTGGTCACCAGGCAAGCTTCTTCTCATCTAGAGGGAGAATACATGACAATATTAACTGCAGAAATCTTACCTGTTCCCTCCCCTCAAAATAAATGTAGCTAATATACTGTCTCACTAGTTTACTTTTTTAAAAAAAGAGAGATAACATTCTATCACTTATAAAAAATCTTGGCAGAAAATTAACTTTAACTGCTGCAGTTGTTTATAACCACTGTTGCTTTAAAGACGCCTGTTTGTAACTGCCGTCCTCTGATGGTCTGCCAGGCCTTCCTCCCTAATAAGTGGGGTGTCCAGAACTGCACCCTAAAGATAACTTCCTGTAGGAGGCGAAGGCTATCCATGGCTACTAGCCCTGATAGTTGTGTGCTACCACCAGTATCAGAGGTAGCAAGCCTGGGTGCACCAGTTGCTGGGGAACATGGGTGGGAGGGTGCTGTTGCACCATGTCCTGCCTTGTTGGTCCCTAGCTGATGGCTGGTTAAAAATAAATAAATAAATAAATAAAGTCTTACCTGTCTCTCTGTTTGGATCGAGGGGGAAATAACAATAAGTATAAAATACGTAAAACTGAATGAAAAACATTGTATACATTATTAAAAACATCCTAAAATTCCACTGGATAGGCCTGCTGGAATAGATTAGTCTTTATAGCTTTCTTAAATGCTAGTAGACTGTTAAGTTGATGAGTCTCCTCTGAAAGGCCATTCCCACAGTCTGGGAGAGGCAGAAGAGAAGGTCCTTTGGGTAATACTTGTCAGCCTAATTTTGGCTGGCTGAAGGAAAGTCTTCCCAGAGGACCTGAGTGTGTTGGGTGGATTGTACGGGAGAAGGTGATCCTGCAGGTATCCTGGACCCAAACCATGTAGGGCTTTAAAGGTGATAACCAACACTTGATACTTCGCCCGGAAACTAATTGGCAGCCAGAGAAGAGATTTTAAGACTGGTGTAATATGTTCCCCCTAGGTGTACCAGTGACCAGCCTGGCTGCCCTATTTTGAACTATTTGAAGTTTCCGGACTAGACACAATGGTAGCCCTATGTAGAGCGCGTTGCAGAAGTCGAGCCTTGAAGTTACCAGCACATGCACTACCATCTTTAGGTCTTCCAACTCTAGGAAGGGGTGTAGCTGGCATATCAGCCGAAGCTGTTAGTAGGCACTCACTGTCATTTGGAGCGACGGATCCAGAAGTTGGCCACTGTGTGAACACCATGCTGGACTAGATGGACCCTTGGTCTGATCCAGCATCAGGGCTCTTCTTCTGATGTTCTGATACGGCCAGATTTTTATTTATTTATTTATTTATTTAATTACATGTATATACCGCCCCACAGCCAAAGCTCTCTGGGCGGTTTACATCTCATTACATCTTTCATATTTAGCCCCAATGGCTCAATTTTTAATGAATTCTACAGTCTGTTATGGTACTGTACGACTCCATTGAAATAAGCCATTCATGAATTGAGTCAACTCGATTAGGCAAGAGTAGCAGCAGGATACAACCCTAATTTTAATTTGAGAAATGTTAACAAAAAGCCCCGTAATGTTTTCATCTTTCCTTACAATGGCAAAGAGGTTTTGAGGCCCGGAGTGAATCATAAGCTAGCTCTTGAGGGGTATTATATTTATAAACCCTTTTGTTCACTATACCAGTGAATTAGCAGAGTAGCAGCGGTTCTTAACTATGAAAGTCAGCAAAGACCAAATTAACTTCAAGACAGAGTCTGTTTAGTTTGGTACAAAAATAAAGTATTTTACTGATAGAAAATAACACAGTTTATGGCAATACAAATTTACACCAACATACTCACACACTTGGTCATACACGTTACAGCAGGGCTCACAGCAGTAGAGAGAGAATATTTTAATCTGGTTACAAAGCTCCAAAACTCTCTTTATATACACTTCCCTGAACAAATGATGAAACCACTAATTGGCAATGGCAAGACAATTAGACTTTTGCATCATCTCAATAATTCAATAAAGTCCACCTGCAAACTTGACCTTTAAGCTGATTGACTGATGCTGAGTCTTCAGTTTCTTCCAGGTTTTGCAGGCTTGTACAAAAATATGGAAATCACAAAAACCAGTCCTAATTCAGGACTCCAACACCCCTTCTTTTTGGGTTTTCCACTATTTCACCACGTTACAACATTTGTACAGTTAATCACATTTTTAGCCCTGCTTGAAACCTAACGTTTCACAAATCTCCCAATGTTTGATGGCTCCTAACAGTTTTGTAAAGACGTCTGCCAAATTATTCTGGGACTCACAGTAGGCTAACTTCAATGTTCCACTAGCTATGTGTTCTTTGACATTATGAAACTTGATAGCTATGTGTTTAGACTTTATCTTTAGGATTTCTGAATTCGCCAATGCAATTGCTGCTTGGGAATCACAGAACACAGTTACAGGCTTTGCAACATGGATTTTGAGGTCCTTTAATAATTGCAATAGCCATGTAATCTCACCACAAACATCAGACAGTGCCCCATACTCAGCCTCACATGAAGATATGGCCACTGAAGCTTGCTTCCTTGACTTCCAGGATATTGGGGCTTTTCCAAATAATAGAATATATCCAGACGTGGATTTTCTATCTTCCGTACAGCCTGCCCAATCTGAATCCACATAGCACAATAAATCTTCATCTGGCTCTGCAGATAAATTTAATCCGTGCTCCAAGGTGCCTTTTAGGTACCTTAAAACTCTTTTCAGGGCATTCCAGGCTGGTATTGTGGGCTTTGCAACAAACCTGCTTAAAATGGCGACAGAAGCTGACAAATCTGGCCTAGACCAGTTAACTAAGTACAACAACATTCCAACCACAGACCGATACAAATCTGGGTTGCTAAAACATTCACCTTGTAAAGTACTTTGTATGTTCAGTTCCATGGGGCTTTTCACCGGTTTGCAGTCTTGCATCCCACACTGTTCAAGTAACACCTCAATTTTCTGCTTTTGACTTAGCAGAAAGCTTCCGTCCTCCGTTTGTTTAACTTCTACCCCCAGGTAATTTTTCACTGGCCCTAGGGATTTCAAGTTATACTTACTAGCCAACTGCTGTGCTACTTTTTGGACCTCTGCGTCACTATAACAAGATATCAAAATGTCATCAACAAACAAAATTAAGGCTTTATAATCCTTACCACTCCCCTTCGTGTAAAGACAAGGGTCTGCAATGCTCCTAGAAAAACCCATGTCGTTTACCAGAGTGTTGTTTAAAGTTGAATTCCAGCACCTCGCACTCTGTTTCAACCCATAAATCGCCTTCTTTAACAACCAAACTTTGTTGTTGTTATCAAACCCTTCTGGTTTCCTCAAGTACAATTTTTCCTGGATTGGTGCGTTTAGATATGCTGTGGTAAAGTCGTACTGACTTATTTTCAACTTTTCTTTGGCTGCAAGGGTTAAAAACAAGCGTAAAGTCTCTGATTTTACAGTGGGTGAGAAAGTGACGTCATAATCGACGTCCCTAACCTGATTATATCCCCTAGCAACCAGCCTAGCCTTGAATTTAGTGTCCCCGTTTTCAAGCGGCTTGCGTTTGAAAACCCAGCGGCAAGTTAAAGATTTCTGTCCCGGAGGTAAAACAACTTCTTCAAAAACCTTGTTCTCTTGAAGACTCTGTAATTCGCTTTCCATGGCACACTCCCATTGTTTTTGTTCAAAAGAACTTAATTGCTTTACTTCCGCATAAGAATTAGGTTCACAGCTCACGTTACAAGCGTGTATTCCAAGCCTATGGGGAGGCACGCCTTTGTTTTGTCTTTGAGACCTACGGGGGATCTGCACCTCCTCCTCCTGTTGCTCTCTGTCTTCTGGCTCGGTCTGAGTTGCTACAGGCGTTTGCCTGCTAGAAGAATCTAAATCTAGTAAAACTGACGGATTATCTCTTGAAGAAATATCTTCCTCTCCACCTTGGCTCTTGTCCAGGATAAACAAACCGTTTTTTAAACTGGCAGTCCCCTTCAGTTCTCCATGCCTGGAAATAAAACATTTCCCCTCCTCAAAGGAGACAGAGAACTTTTTCTCCATTAGATTTGACACACCTAAAAGAGAATGACTTAAGTTGGGAACAAAAATAGCATTAGTAAAGCTTTCGTTAAGGACAGGAATATGGCAAATTCCTTCTCCCTTCACTTCCTGCTTTGAGCCGTCAGCAAGGAAAATAAATCTGTTAGACGTGACTCTGAAGTCCAGGAAGCTTTCCATTCTAGTAGAAATAACGGAATTACAAGCTGAGTCTATCAGCCAGATAGCTGAGCTTCCGTTTCCTTCCTCCTTCGACTTCTTGCTCACTCCGGCTGTAATGAGCTGTGCTGACTTCTTTGAACAAGAAGCATTTTTCCAGCGATGCTCAGAAACTTTCTCAGGTTGTAATCTCACTCTACAGTCAATCTTCTTATGTCCAATTTTGCCACATTTCCAGCAAACAATTGTTTTTTGTGGCTTGTGCTTTTTAGAAACTGAATAAGCAGATTCAGTCTCCTCCTTTTTCACAGTCCCGGTCTTAACCCCTTCAGAACCAGACCATTGTTGAAATGAGTCTGCCTTGCCGTTTGAGCTCACGGCTTCTCTCTTGGAATGTCTTTTCTGTTGTTCTTCTAATAATTTTCCGCACACATAATTCAGGGTTAAATCACGGACAGTCACTCCCTCTAGGGTAGTCACCAACACGTCCCAAGACGTTGGTAAGCTAGACAAAATAATATAAGACTTCATTTCCTCTGAAAGAGTCAAGCCAGCCGATGCTAAACTTTGGAATATTTCTCTCAGCTCCTGCAAATGTTTGCCAATATCTCCAGATTCTTTTAGCATCGTCCTATACATTCTGCGTGTTAAATTTATTCGATAACCTGCTGTATCTCTTACATATACTTCACGCAATTTTGTCCAGATCACATGAACAGCATCCTCTCTATTAACATAGAATAGCTGATCATTCCTCATACAGAGGATTATGTGGGTTTTTGCTTTCTCTGCATTTCGATTCCACTCTCTCAAATCAGCTGCACTTAAATCTTCACCGGGTGGGTCTGTAACTACTTCCCACAGCCCTTGGTTTCTTAAACTCATTTCAATCTTAAATGACCAAGTAATATAATTTGTGTCTGTGAGTTGTTCCATTTGTGTATTCATTCCTATTTGAAGTGCCATAACTGCTAATTGGTTGTTTTTTTCAACCCTTTTGTTATTTGAATTTCCTTTTTGGGAACTGACCGGCTTAACAACCTCAGAATCCCTTTTCAAATTCAAAAATAGCCTTCTATCAGACAGCGTGTGACTTTGCAAGACAAAAAGCTTTTCAAAAAAGCCTCTTCCTTTGTCTAAATCCCAACGTTCTTTAGAAAAAGCAACGCTCCAGGGCAATTAGTCAACGCACGGCTTCTCTGTCTTATCAGGTCCTACTGTTTCTCTGTTAAGAACTAGAATTATGTCCAGACTGTTACTGGGTTTCTGGGTTTCTGGGTAGCTGGGCCCATAACCTCTTGAGGGTTATATAATATTTATAAACCCTTTTGTTCACTATACCAGTGAACTAGCAGAATAGCAGCGGTTCTTAACTATGAAAGTCAGCAAAGACCAAATTAACTTCAAGACAGAGTCTATTTAGTTTGGTACAAAAATAAAGTATTTTACTGATAGAAAATAACACAGTTTATGGCAATACAAATTTACACCAACATACTCACACACTTGGTCATACAGATTACAGCAGGGCTCACAGCAGTAGAGAGGGAATATTTTAATCTGGTTACAAAGCTCCAAAACTCTCTTTATATACACTTCCCTGAACAAATGATGAAACCACTAATTGGCAATGGCAAGACAATTAGACTTTTGCATCATCCCAATAATTCAATAAAGTCCACCTGCAAACTTGACCTTTAAGCTGATTGACTGATGCTGAGTCTTCAGTTTCTTCCAGGTTTTGCAGGCTTGTACAAAGATATGGAAATCACAAAAAACCAGTCCTAATTCAGGACTCCCAACAGGCCAGAGCTGGAACTGCAACTCTTCCGTCCAGCCAGGACCGTGAGGCCTCAGGAATCGATCCCATCCAGGCTGACTCCATGTAACTCCTGCTCTACGCTGCATTTCTCAGCCTGTGCAACTTGCATTTATAAGCAGCAACCACAGACGCCTAAGGCCTGGCCTGGTACCTGCTCTCTGCCCTTTAGTTTATTACTTACTTATTTAAAAAACCATGCATGCCCCACCGTTTGTCCCAGAAGCTTAAGGCAGCCAAGAGTCAAAATCAAATATAACAATTAAAAACATCCTAACAGTTTAAAACAAAACTAACTACTTAATAGGAAACCGGGAGCAGAAAATAAAAATGCAACACCAGTCAAACTATTTAAAATATTCCAAAAAGCAGAGTCAGATTATAACAGCAAGTTAAAAACGGCATATTAATTTCCCCCCGAAAATGGAAGATCTTTACCAGCTCCCAGAAAGTCTTTCATGAGGGGGTGAGATGGAGACTCAGAGGAGAGCTTCAGAGCCCAGGGGCAGCTGTGGAAAAGGCCCTGTCCCTCATCCCAGTGAAGTGTGTCTCTGGTGTTCTTGGGCCGTACAAGAGGGCGCCCTACGATGATCTCAACAGGTGGGCTCAGGGAGGGGAATGTGTTCCTTCGGATATCCTGATCCTAAACCCGCAAGGGCTTTGAAAGCCATCACCAATACGTTAAGCCTGGAAACCAATTGGATGCCAGTGCAGCTGTTTCAACTTGCTCCCTATTGACAGTCCAGGTGCAGGATTCCGGACCAGTTGTAGTTTCCAAATACTCTTCAAAGGCAGCCCTACGTAGAATTGCACTGCAATGATCCAGACGTGATATAATTAAGGGATGTCTTACCCTGGCCAGGCCTGTATTTTCCAGGAATGGGTATAGTTGGCGCTTCACCCCCAGCTCAGCAAAGGTATTCCGGGCGACAGCTGAGACCGGGGCCTCCAAGGTCAAGGCTGGGTCCAGCGGAAGCTATAGACCTGATTTCTCAAGGGGGGGCCTATTCCACCCAACACTGGCTGAACCCCAATTCTTGGATGAGCTCTGCTAGCCATATGAGCACCTCTAAGTCATCTGCCCAGTCACGAGCCTGTCTTTAGACGACGTCTCTCTGCCTTCGGACGGCCCTCTGGTTTTTGTCTGCCCAACCCAGCCCTCAGTGCCAGCCCATATCTTGACTGCAGTCTTCTGTCTCTGACCCATTTTACCCTCACCTGCCTTTAGCGGAATCAGGCCCCAGATGCAGCCTGGCATCTCGTGTCCATGAGGACACTTTTGACTGAACATGCGCAGAGTCACACAGTGAATCACCTAAGGAAAAGACGGAGGGAGGGAGGGAAGGAGGGCGTCCAAATGAACGCAGGTCTCTCCCTTATGCTCCTGCTTTCACTCCTGACCTCATTCGGGCCCATCAAATTCTTTAAAGGTGAAGAAAGTGAGAAATGTCCACCAAGTCCCCTGAAACCTTTCTGGACATCGTCCCCCAAGTCCCAACAGACCACACGGGGCTCCATGGGATGGGCAAGGGAGCGTGGTGGGAGCAGCTGTGTTTCCAAGGCCGACCTCCACTTTCAGGCCTCCTCCTCCTGCTGCTGCTGCTAGTGTTGCACTAAGCAGCACAGTCGCCCTCCCAACCCGGCTCCCGCCAACACACGACACAACGCTGCAAGGTCTTTGAGTGTAAACCCAGCTGCTGCCCCCTAACTGCAGCCTGTGAAGCAAGCCAGGTGGAGCCTGGAGAAGTCTGCAGCCTGGGGGATAAACTAGACGCTACGTTAAATGCAGAGCGTCTAGGGGAGTCTGGCTTTTTTTGTACTCTAGCGTAAGCGCACAGGGCCCCAATCCAGATTTATTTATTTATTGCATTTCTATACCGCCCAATAGCCGAAGCTCTCTGGGCGGTTCACAAACTTACTTATTGTACTTAAACAGGGAAGAGTGAAGCCCAGGTAAGGATTCTGCACCCTAACAGCACTCAAGGATGGCCTGTCTGGGCCCGGGCTGCTTCTCCCTCTTACCCTCTGCAGTACCAGCAAGAGCAGGGCAAACCCAGCACAGACACAGGGGCAAGTGCAAGAGTCTCCCCCACACGAGGTGGAGGCTGGATGAGGCCTAGGTGGTCTGAGTTCCTTCTGGCGATGGAGCCGGTTGCTCCCCTTCGCTGCAGAAGGACTCCATATACTTCCGCATCTTTACAGTCCTCCACGGTGACAAAGGGCTTCAGTTTGTCCAGTTTCAGCTCTAGGGATCCCCTGTACTCATCGCTAGCAGCCAGGTCCTGAATGTCCTCCTCCAGGAGAAGAGAGGCCATCTTGCCCCCCCGTGGCCCACATGTGCTGCTGTTCAGCTAGCCAGTGCCTGTGCTGAGGATCAGCCGCGTACTTGAGCAGGTGAGGAAGCTTGATCCAGAGTCTGCCTCTGGTCCCTCCCATCCCAAGGGCCTTGTTTGCTCTTGATCCAAGGACAAAGGCAGTGGCCTCCGTGATCCGCAAGGGATTCCACTTGGAACCATCTCTCTGCAATGGCTCAGAGGACATGGCTTTCCACGTGCTCACTCCCAAAGTCCCTCATTCATTCGACTGGCTCTGTCCTGGAGGCCGCCCCTTCCTCTTTTGGGGGATGGGACTTCTCCGCCCAGCCACATCTTGCCCTGGGTTTGCCCCGAGGTGAAAGAAAGGGGTGGGGGAAACCTCCATTAGCCCCAACAGAAGTTCTTTGAGGATCAGGCAGGTCTGTGGGTGTTGCCATGCAATCCAACCCACGATCAACCGGTAGACGCCGAATGATGCTCTGTCTATCCCAGCTGCAGAGAATTGTGAGGTCTCACAACAGTGTTAGACTTTATTAAGACCTAGGACTGAAACATCTCACAGGGAGCAAATGCCAGGCAGGCAGGCAGGCAGGCAGGTCCTTGGGCAAGTTTACAGACTGCGGTGGGCTGGCAGAAGTGAGGCGATGTTCAAGTGTAAATGCTTCTGCTGCTGCTCCCTCTCTGCTGAGAACAAGGAAGGAATCCCGGTGGGGATGTAAAGAGTTTTAGGCCATGGAAAATCCCCCCACCTGCCAGGTCCCAAGACCCGGTGCCCACCTTCTCACGCACCCTGGTTCAGGCTGCCTGCCTTGCTTCTGCCTCCTCTAGTGCCCTGACCCACAGCCTGGGGCCGCTGATGCCAGGCTGCCGGCAAGACTGGGCAGGGTCGCCTCAGGGCACCAACCGCCAGCAGTCGCCCCTTTCGGATCCCAGCCCATGACGGGATGGCGATGGTTCCTCCGGAAGAAAACGCTCCGAGCTCAGCTTTGGTTCCTTAACGCTGAAAATGTTGGATGCGCAAAATAGAAGTAGGATGTGGGAAGCAGCAGAAACAAGGCCACCCAGGGACAAGCTTTGCCCAAGATGAAATATTCACAGCATTATTATAAAAGGTGGTGTCTTAAACCAAAGTCAATGCACAAAACAAAACGGGTTTAAGAAAATATGTGCAATACAAGGTCCAAATGGAGCTACCTCTATACATACTGAGATAAAATTTAATGAAACAACTAATCCATACTGTTAAGCATAAAAAGTAATAATAAACTTAATTTAAATTTTTAATGATTTAACACACAACATAAAATTATACCAGAAGTAATCCGCAAAGCCTAGATAGGAACTACACAAATCACTTTTTCTACTGTTCATATGGAAGGCTACATACGTCCACCGGTTCCATATGTGTTTCGACCACAAGGGCCTTCGTCTGTGGGATAAGAAATTATTCAACATTATAGCCCAAAGCATAGAAAATTTTGCTTAACTAAATTGTTCCATTCAGACCTGCAAGGCAAAACCAAAAACATGTTTTTACATATTTCAGAGATAGGAGGGAACGCTAAGACCCCCTTCCTTTCCTGATGCATCCATGCCTTTAAAATTTGTGCCTTTAAAATTTCTTTTTTTAGAAACTCCCACCCACCTTGGACTCCTTTTCTCATTAGGGTCACCTACCATGGGACCTTACTTATCATAATTCAAAGTTTATTAAAATCAGCTTTCCTAAAATCCAGAGTACACGTACGGCTACCCACAGCTTTTGCTGCCTTTAAAATCAAGAACTCAGGCATGACATGATCACTTTCCCCCAGAGTTCCCATAACTGCCACTTTTATTGGGCACAATATCCACATCTCCAGCATCTTAATGTCTGTATTTTTTAAAAAATTCAGTTCACTTAGCTCTCTCTAAAATAAAGAATATCATGTCTCTCTTCTATAAGATTGAGCAGGCCCTCTGCTCAATCTAAAAGATTGAGGGAAGACATGAGAGCACTCTTCAAATACTTGAAAGGTTGCCACACAGAGGAGGGCCAGGATCTCTTCTCGATCCTCCCAGAGTGCAAGACACGGAATAACGGGCTCTAGTGACAGGAAGATAGATTCCGGCTGGACATCAGGAAAAATGTCCTGACCGTTAGAGCGGTACGACAATGGAACCAGTTACCTAGGGAGGTTGTGGGCTCTCCCACACTAGAGGCATTCAAGAGGCAGCTGGACAACCACCTGTCAGGGATGCTTTAGGGTGGATTCCTGCATTGAGCAGGGGGTTGGACTCGATGGCCTTGTAGGCCCCTTCCAACTCTGCTATTCTATGATTCTATATACCAACAGTGCATTCTTTTATAATGATATTCTCATCCTTTGCTATGTGGAGATGTAGCAGGGCCCTTAGTAAAGATCTTTCACTACATTTATGCAGTCCTGATGTTTTCTGACATAACTGAAACTATCTGAGCCTATATTTTATTCTTAATTTGACTGAAGGGTCAAACTCATTTATGCATTGGTAGATGTTATCGTTCTAATATCTTGCATTCCGGGATAAAGATTCTTCCAACTAAACATCAACATATATGTTAATAAAACCACAATAAGTAATATTAAGTCCTCAGGATCCTTCCCGCAGGTGGTAGAGGGAGGGGTGGAGTACAGCTGGATCCGGCCCTGAGGTCTTCCTTGCCTGCTTCCCTCTTCATTGCGAGTTTAAAAAATTAAAAATTGAAAGACCAGATTTTGATATAAAGTTCAGTCCAGAGAGGAAAAAGTCCTTATAAATAACCCACCAACAGGTAGGAGTATTTTCTATATTCATTCCACGCATCCCAAGCTCTGACGAAAAGAGAGTTTTGACTGTTTACAATAGCTCAGATCTCCGGACTCTTTTAAAACATTACATGTTTTCCCCTTGGTCACCAGGCAAGCTTCTTCTCATCTAGAGGGAGAATACATGACAATATTAACTGCAGAAATCTTACCTGTTCCCTCCCCCCAAAATAAATGTAGCTAATATATTGTCTCACTAGTTTACTTTTTTTTAAAAAAGAGATCACATTCTGTCACTTATAAAAAATCTTGGCAGAAAATTAACTTTAACTGCTGCAGTTTTTTATAACCACTGTTGCTTTAAAGACGCCTGTTTGTAACTGCTGTCCTCTGATGGTCTGCCAGGCCTTCCTCTCTAGTAAGCGGTGTGTTCAGAACTGCACCCTTAAGATAAATTCCTGGAGGAGGCGAAGGCGATCCATGGCTACTAGCCCTGATGGTTGTGTGCTACCACCAGTATCAGAGGTAGCAAGCCTGGGTGCACCAGTTGCTGGGGAACATGGGTGGGAGGGTGCTGTTGCACCATGTCCTGCCTTGTTGGTCTCTGGCTGATGGCTGGTTTATTATTATTATTATTATTATTATTATTATTATTATTATTATTATTATTATTATTATTTCTTACCCGCCTCTCCATTTGGATTGAGGTGGGAAACAACAAAAAGTATAAAATACATTAAACTGAATGAAAAACATCGTATACTTTATTAAAAACATCCTAAAATTCCACTGGATAGGCCTGCTGGAATAGATCAGTCTTTATAGCTTTCTTAAATGCTAGTAGACTGTCAAGCTGACGCGTCTCCTCCGGCAGGCCATTCCACAGTCTGGGAGTGGCAGAAGAGAAAGTCTTCTGGGTAATACTTGTCAGCCTAATTTTGGCAGGCTAAAGTAGATTCTTCCCAGAGGACCTGAGTGTGTTGGGTGGATTGTACGGGAGAAGGCGATCCCGCAGGTAGCCTGGACCAATGTAGGGCTATAAAGGTGATAACCCACACTTTGTACTTCGCCCGGAAACTAATTGGCAGCTAGAGAAGAGATTTTAAGACTGGGGTAATATGTTCCCCCTAGGTGTACTGGTGACCAGCCTGGCTGCCCTATTTTGAACTATTTGAAGTTTCCGGACTAGTCACAAAGGTAGCCCTATGTAGAGCGCATTGCAGAAGTCGAGCCTCGAAGTTACCAGTGCGGGCACGACCGTCTTTAGGTCTTCTGACTCCAGGAAGGGGCGCAGCAGGCGTATCAGCCGAAGCTGTTAGTAGGCACTCCTGGCTGCCACATCTATCTGGGCTGTCATTTGGAGCGACGGATCCAGAAGTTGGCCACTGTGTGAACACCGTGCTGGACTAGATGGACCCTCGGTCTGATCCAGCATCTGGGCTCTTCTTCTTATGTTCTTATACAGCCAGATTGTTCTCGTTCCATCCTTCATATTTAGCCCCAGTGGCTCAATTTTTAATGAATTCTACAGTCTGTTATTGTACTGTACGACTCCATTGAAATAAGTCATTCATGAATTGAGTCAACTCGATTAGGAAAGAGTAGCAGCAGGATACAACCCTAATTCTAATTTGGGAAATGTCAACAAAAAGCCCCGTAATGTTTTTTATCTTTCCTTACAATGGCAAAGAGGTTCTGAGGCCGGGAGTGAACCAGAAGCTGGATAACGGGCTCCCTCTTAAGTGCAGCCGTCACCTGCAGCCCCCTCGACCCCTTTTACAGCAGAGAGGTTGGAAAGCTGGAAAACCTTTTTCCTCTCCTCATCCAAGATCACTGCAGGAGTTAACATCAGCGGCAAAGGGAAAGAAGCGAAGGCCGCCTCCTATGTGTGTAGAATCCATCAAATGTATAGAAATTACTTCCGATTAAGCCTGAGTGGGATCAGGCTGCAGGAACGAACGGCTTTTTGCTAAAACGAAGGCAGGAAATTGCAAGGATCAATGCAACCAGCCCTGACACCCACCCACCCACCCACATATATACCACTTGCCTGTACTGCTGCTGCTTTCCCTGTGCTGCTGGTGGTGGATCCAGCTGCGGTGCAGGGTGGGCAGGTGAGTGGGTGCTGAGCACAGGGAAAGGCAGCAGACATCCCAAGGAGCAGGCTCCCATCCTGCCTCCCTCCCTCCCTCCCTCCCCCAAATTCCACAGCTAAGAAGCAGCAGCAGCAGATGTGTTGGGCCCACGTTCAGCCCAGAAGGTTCGTGGACAAGTCAGCACGTGAGGGGGGGGGGCTTGGCGGAAGGGAGACCCTGCCTGAGTATCAAGTCTTCTGTTGCTGCTGATGTCGCTCCTGTTTTGCTGAGGCCTGAGAGGGAAGCCAGGGGGGCACGTGAAGAGAGATTTGGCCCTACCAAAGCTCCAAGCCTCAACCCCAGCGCATCCCCACTGCCTCCTCCTCACCCACACCAAGGCGCACACACCTGTTCCAGTCTCCTTCCCTGCCGCCCCTCCTTCCACTGCCCTGACTCGGTAGTGATGCTTCTGATGCCAGGCTGCCAGCAAGGGTGGGCCGATTCCCCGTCCGAGGGCCACTCAGCCGAGTCTGCTGCCCCTTTGCCCCGGAGGATGTGGGCTGGCTCAAGTGGGCCTCCACACAGGCACACACACACGGATCGAGACCTTGCTCTGCACGTGAGCTCCTGTGAGACAGGAAGGCAGGGAGGAGACCGGGGGCAGCCTCAGGTGTATGGGAGGAAGGCAGCAAGGAAGAACCCCTGAAGCCCCCTGGTCCACATTCTGCCCACTCCAGGGCTCACGGAAGTATTAGGATGTTCTGGGAGGCTTTTCCCATAGGAGGGGGGGGATCCCTTTGAGAGGATGTGTCCCTCCCACAGCAAGGCCTTGCTTGGGGCCACAACCTCGTGGGAAAGCTGAGCTCTGTTCAGCCCCTAGAATCATAGAATAGCAGAGCTGGAAGGGGCCTAGAAGGCCATCGAGTCTAACCCCCTGCTCAATGCCCAGAAAGGGGTCTTCAGAAATGAACAATATCAGCCTTTGATTTTCACCATTGTGCCTTAAAGCTGAAAACGGGGTGGCGGGGGGGGGGGGGGGAGAATAGATTAGAAGAAGTACATGGGAAAGGGCCAAACAGGAGCTCTGCAACGATGAGCGTAGTTCGAAATGCGATATTCCCCACAGAGCGCAGAACGCACCAGTGGGACCCGTGCTGTGAGAGAAGCGTCAGTTCAAGTGGGGAATTCTGGGCCTCTGCAATGGGTCCCTTGGAGGGGGGGGGCACCTTTGCAATGAGGAAGCTGCCTGCCAATGTACAGCTTCACCACCACCACCACAAAAACCCCATGGCAGTGATTATGATGTTAGTGGGGAGAGTTGGAGGCCTGTCTGATGCTTTTGGGAGACATTTGGGGGTGGGGGGACGACCCTGGATCGGCTGAGGCTTCTGGGAACAGCAAGGAAGGCCCACTGAATTCGGATGAGAGCGTGCATGGTGGCCATTTTGAAATGGGGCAAACCCCCCATTTTGGTCGACCCCTCTGGTCTTGGGCAACAGGGAAGCCATTTCTTGGAAACACCCCAACCCCTCACCTGGCGCAAGGTCTCTCCTTCCAGGGAGCAGATCCAGGTTGTGGGGTGGGTGGGTGCAGGGCAGAGAGCTGAGCAGAAGCCCTCTTTTCTTTGGGGGACCAATGGGGGGGGACAGGCCTCTTGGCTTTGCCTTTCTCATCCTGGGCCTCAAGGAACCTTAGTGGGGGGAGAGGGGGGAAACATCAATGTTGCAATAACAAGATCCCCCCCCCCATAAAAACAGTTACGTTTCTCTTTGGAGGGGGAGGGGGAGGAGCCCGGGGGTCCCCACCCCACCCTCTGAGGTGTGCAAAGACCAGAGTCCCAGAGGCTCTGACCCAGGAGGGTGGGGGAATGTGTGGGGTGGGGGCCCCTCCTTTGCCTTCTGAGGGGGTGGGAGAGGGGCTGTTTTTGATTGACAGGAGCACCCCAGGCAAGGGGGGCCGGGGGGGATGTCAGTCAGGTCAAGGTGGGTGAGAGAGAAAAGGACACGGAGAGAGAAAGTGGAGGGATTGAGCCTCTCTGGCTTTAAGGCAAGGTGGTGACCCCAAGTTTAGGGCTCAGCTGTTCTCCGGCAGCCTCTTCCTTCCAGGAGCCGGAGAGAAAGAAATCTTGTCGGAGCCTCTTTTGTGGGGCTTGATGCCCGGGGGTGGGGTGGGTGGGTGAGAAATGGCTGCCCCTGCCCTGGATTCCCCCCATCTCTTCACCTCCTTCCCTCCTCTGTGCGTCTCTTTCAGGGTTTCACACCCTGCAGTTCATGTGCAGCTGTGAGCTGAGGGGAGACGGGGGCAAAGGGGGGTATTACCAGTTTGGCTACGACGGGAGGAACTACCTCGCCCTGGACAAGCAGACCCTCACCTGGACGGCCGCCGATGTCCCGGCGCAAAACACCAAGAGGAAGTGGGAGGCTGAACGTGCCATTGCCCAGCGTCAGAAGGCCTACCTGGAGGAGATCTGCATTGAGTGGCTGCAGAGATACCTGGACTACGGGAAGGAGACTCTGCTGAGGACAGGTGTGTGCATTGGGGAGGGGGGGAATAAAGGGTCTGTGGGGAGTAGGGAGAGACTGGCCGGGGGGGGGGGGCTTCCATCCCTTCTTCATCCCAGCCTGAGACGCCATCCGCCACTACAAAGGGGGCACATCTGGGGCTGCCCCCCATCAGACCCCTGCAGGGAGGAGGGGTTTTCAGTACCCCCCCCCCAGATTTTTAAAATGAAAATCCCTGCAAGTAGAAAACTAGCACAGTGTACAGAGCAATGTGTATGTATGGGGGGGGGGTGCCTGGATTTTCTTCCCTTTCCCCTCTAGTTGTCTTTTAGTGGCAGTGAATGCGTTTATTTTTACTACTGAGGCACCTTCCAGTATATGGCCTCCCCTCCACCTGCGGCCTGAAGTGGTACAGCCCCACCTCCTTCCTCCACTTGCGCAGATCCGGCCTGAAACACACGATCAGGCTTGGGCTGGGCCGGTCCAGTCCAGACTGCGTGTGGGGAGGGGGCTGCGTGTGTGGGTCCTCCCCCCTGTTGCCAGAACCCCCTCCCCCGCCCATGGAGAGCTGCCCCTGCCCTTTTC
The DNA here is from genome assembly GCF_023053635.1 of Elgaria multicarinata webbii. Lineage (NCBI taxonomy): Eukaryota > Metazoa > Chordata > Lepidosauria > Squamata > Anguidae > Elgaria > Elgaria multicarinata. The sequence continues at coordinate 164,776,548 of NC_086173.1, forward strand.
TTCCTGCCCCAAAGGAGACCCTCCCTCTCCTCCTCCCCCCTCCTGCGAGTGACAGGCTGAGGTCTCCCCTCCTCTCCCCCCCTGAAATCACTGGGGGCAGGATCCCTGCTCTCCAGAGGAGTCCCATGTCCACCTGTGGCCCATCCCAGCACTTGCTCATCTGCAGGGAACAGAGAGGATTATTGCAAAATGGTAGCCTCCCCTCCTATGGAACTCCCTGCCTCTGGAGGTCAGGCAGGCGCCAACTTTATATTCCTTTCGGCGCCTCCTGAAAACGTCGTCCTTCCAGGAAGGCTTCCCTTGATGACCAGCCACGGTGCACTTTGCCCTTTGCTTCTTTTAAAAACTCCTTTTAAGGTGTTTTAGTCTGTGTTTTACTTTATCTTATCTTGTACACGGCCCCAAAATTTTGAATAGGGAGCGGTACGTAAATATTGTAAATAAACAAAATGGAGGAGTGGAGAGCATCCAGGATTCCTTCAAACACACATTTTTCTGCAAGGTTTTTACCCTTGAGGACGCCCAAAGTTCCCCTGTTTTCTTTTCCAGGATTCAGGCTCTTTGGGCTGAATGTGTCTGCGCACATGCAGAGTGTTTTTATTTTCTGATAGAACATTGTCATTGTAAGAATACTGTGCCCCTGAGCATGTGTGGACTGCCCCATCTGAGAATACCACCTTTTGTCAATTGATTCAGTGGGGAAATACACCAACACTGACGCCATAACTTCTCTTGTGGGCTTTACGTCCCCTTGAAGTCCTGGCTGGGCCTGTCGGCCGCCCTGATCTCGTCTTCCCCTCCTGGCAGATCTGCAGCGGAGAGGAGAGCGATGGCCTCTCCTCCCTCAAGGGTGCAGTTGAGAGCAGCTCGGAGGACTGCCAGGGATCCTGGCCCTTTCCAGAGCCGTTTGCTCAGTTCCCAGAAATGAAGAGGACGCCGCATAAAACATGAAATGGGATTGGGATGTTTTTGGGTTTCTACAACTAGGATGAGGAGGGGCAGATGGCAATGACTCCAGAGACAAACAAAATCGATAGTTAAGAGAATTTACTTCACGTAAGAAGATTTAGTGAATAATAGGAAAAAGCATGAACGCCAATATGAATCAAGTATTTTCAACTCCCCCTTTCAGCCCACAGTTCTCTGGGAAGAGCGGCACTAGTTTTGCTGTTGGTCCAGAAGCAGTGCTTTATCCCTATTCTTGGGTCCCGGGATTGCTGGTCTCCCTGGGGGTGGAGGTGGTGCCCTCTTCCTTCCACGGCAGGTGGCCTCCTGCCTTCCCCACCACGTGGCTGGTTTCTACGTCCTTCCTTCCCTTCTCTCCTCCTTCCCTCCCTTTCTACTTCTTCCAATTCTTCTCCCCTTTTTCAGACAGGAGTTTTGCCCTCCCCCCTCCCCATCCCAGGCCCCCCTCCCACTTGACTCAGCCACCATTGCAGGGGCTTTAGAAACAGGCATGACGTGGTTAAGGAAGGAAGGAAGCGACCACGTAGCCAGGAGAGGCAAGGAGCAGCGAGGGCAGCGTCCCTCCCTGGAAGGGAAGAATCAAGGACAGGCTGAATTTTGTTCACTTTATAACCATTCCAGATTCCTTCCTAGAGACAGTCGTGAACGGCTAAGAATCATACGAAGCCTGAGGAATCCCCTTGCTTTGAGGTCTTTCAAAATCTCTTGGGGGTCCTGCAGGGTGTTCAGTCTTTGCAGTAGGACCAGATGCCCCCAAGGGTTGTTTTCCTGCTCTAAAGAGCAAAGCATCCATCCTGCCAGGCGCTGGAGGGGCTCTGGGTTAACTCCGAAGCTGCCTGTCTTGCAGAGCGCCCCGTGGTGAAGGTGACGAGCCAGGCGGAGCATGACGGCACGGAGACCCTCGTCTGCCAGGCCCACGGCTTCTACCCCAAGGCCATCGAGACCACCTGGAGGAGGGACGGGGAGGTCATGGACCATGCGACCTTCCGCAGGGACGTCGCCCCCAATTCGGACGGGACCTACCACGCCTGGCTCAGCATCAAGGTTGACCCCACGGATCGGGACCGCTACCGGTGCCGTGTGGAGCATGACAGCCTGCTGGAGCCCCTGGACTTTGCCTGGGAGGAGCCTGGTGGTGAGAGACTGGGGGTGGTGGAGGGACTTCATTGTGGTGGTGGTGATTAGTCAGGGGGGAGGACTCTGGGAGGGGCATTTTCCCCATTGAAGGAGGAGGCGTAACACCACCCCCAGCAGAATCACAGACTGCATCACAACCCCCGCCCCTTCCCGTCTGTGTTCTTGGATACAAACAAAGTTTTTAGGATTTTGTAGATTTCGACATCCTTGTCGTCCTTTCTGTCCGGAACCTGCTGCCTTGGAGGCCGTAAATTGACATTGCGTCCTAGGGAAGAGCTCTCGGTCTCGGTCTCTCTCTGCAAGACTGAGTGGCTCTGAAATCCTGAGATTTTTGACAGTATTTATATTATTGAAGGCAAACATGTCAGCAAAATGGGAGGAGTCAAGCCTCGTTATGGCTCCTCCCTTTGGGAAGAGACCCTCCCCCACCTCCCAGCCCAGCCCTGGAAGGACTTGTGCAAACCTTCACAGGGGATGATGGGTTGGGGGATGAGCTGTTCCTTGGACCTCTCCCCTTCTGACAACTGCAGCGTCTTCTCCCTCTGTTGACCCCCCCAGGCCTCAGGGGCCATCCGGGGCCTCCCCCATCACAGCAGAAGGGTGTTTTAGGGTTTCCCTTCAATCACTTTGCTCTTTCTCTCCATTCACCTCTAGCATCCAACTTGGGGCTCATTGTCGGGTGTGTTGTGGGGGCCACTGTTGCCCTGCTGGTAGCTGGGATCGTTGGGATCTATTTCTACAGTGAGTATAAATGTTTCTGCGGAGTTTATCTGTCTTTTGTGAGGGGAGGGAGGAGGTTCAATACAGTCCCGGTCTTTGAGGCAGGGCTGAGCTTCTGGGTCCTGCCCTCTCCCCCCACCTTCCATTCAGCCCTCATGATGTGCAACTGAAGAGTCACCCTTGAGATCCAATTGTGCCTCAACTCCATCTGAGGTTTGGAGGGTTCTCCCTCCACAACAGGCCGGGCCCAGGACAGGTTGCTGCCTGAAGCAAGACCCCCCTCCCACTGCCCCCTCCCCCTCCACAGGGCCTCCCCCCTCAAGAAGCAGCCTCTTGCTCACCCCCTGCCTTCCCTTCCCTCCCCGCCACCCCTCGCCACCCTGGCTTCCTTCTTCTCGCAGGGGCCCACGTGCTGCCTGTAAGGTCTTTCTGCCTTCGGGAGCCGTGCGGCGTCTGCATGTCTGGCAAAGTATCGCCAGAGATCCCAGGACTTCTTCTTGAGATCCTGACTTCCAGGCCATGTGTGGGCCTGTGCTAGGGCAAGTCAGGCAGCTGGCCAGCAGGGCAGGGGAGGCCTGGGGTGCCGTTGGGTGGGGGCGAGGGGGTAACGGCTGCTTCTGGATCCTGCCCACTGGCTGCCTGGCCGGCCAAGAAGGTGGCCAGCTGGACCAAGCGGCGGCCGAGCCTTGGGAGTGGGGGGCAGGGCGCCGCTCCCCTCCTCCTCGGCCCCCTGCTGCCCCCGCTTCCTCCCGCTTCACGGTTTGGCCGGCCCTGCTCCACCCCACAGGCCGTGAGAGGTCTCCTAGTTCTCTCCCTTTCAAAGTGGGTTGAAAAGCAGCAGAGAAAGCTTAGAATAGGAGTCGAAACACCCCCACCGCCCCACCCGGCTTCTTCAGGTGCTGCCCTGAGCTCTCCTCCGGGGCGGTTCCAGAGGGAAGGACCAGAGGCATCAGCAGTGACTTTGGAACAAACCCGGTGTCTGCTAGATGCGTGGAAAGCTTTTGTACTAGTGGCCATTTCTTGGAGCGCCTGTGAGACCCCCCAACTTGGAGGCTGTGAGGAAGGGGCGGGAGAAACGTCTGCCGGGGGCCCTTCGTCAGGGCAGAGGGTGAGACTGGATGATCTCTGGGTATCACGTTGAGTTCTGACTCCGATTCTTTCTTTGCAGAGAAACGTCAAGATGGCTACAAAGCAGCATCAAGTGAGTGATCCCTTCCTCTTTGCCCGTTTACTCCAATGCGGCCTAAGCCTTGGGTGGGAAATGACGACATAGGGGGATCAATTCAGTCCTGTCTGTGTCTCCAAGCCTTCAGCTGCCCCTGAAGCCACAGAGGAGGACCTCCTGCCAGCATCACGGTTCTCTTTCCCTCCCTGAGAAGGTACCTGGGAAAGGGGGGTCCTCACTGGTGTAAAGCCAGGCTCCTCCTCCTGCGTGTAGATCCTGAGAAAGGATCCTTGTCCCAAGGAATAAACGACAGAGAAGGATCCAGGCTGAGGGATCCAGGCTCTCATTTTGCTTTCTTGGTTTGTTTAAATAGATTTTTTTATTGATTCATTTATTTATTTATTACATTTCTATACCGACCCGTAGCCAAAGCTCTCTGGGCGGTTTACAAAAGATGAAAACATGAAACATTAAAAATTGATATACAAAATTTGAAACCATCGAAACCTCAGAACAGACCACATACAAAGACCACATCCTTTGGAAAACAACTTCGAACTCCCAGCCCGACCTAAAGACAGATCTGGGGTCGATTAAAACTCAACATCTGCTGTTAAACGGCTGAGAGAATAGAAAAGTCTTGACCTGGCGCTGAGAAGGTGACCATGTTGGCACCAGGCAGGGGGTCCCCCTCCTTCACTGCAGATATTTTCAGGGAGCCTCAAAACAATCAAATATCTAAGAAGCAGTGGTTGGGAGAGGAGAGGGCAGGAAGGCAGGAAGGAAGGTAGGAAGGAAGGCAGATCTCAACCGATGAGGGCTGATCTATTGGTGACCTTCAGCTTTGGCTGCTTGGTTCAAATATGGACGTGAATTTTGCACCCACAGTCACCCTCCGCCTGCTTTGCTGTCCCCCCTTGAAATTTAGAGACTGGGCTGCCTCAGGCCTCTTAGTTCCTGTCTGTCCGCTCCCTTCCTGCCTCTGCTCTTCTATACGGCTGATGGGTCTCAAACCCGCTCTTAGCTGGGGTCACACATTTGAAAGGCAATGTTTTTTTTAATATGTCTGCCCTTATGGAAACCACGACTGGATGACACTCCCGACTGAGAAGCTCCACATTACAGCTACCCAGGGTTTGTTTAACCTCCCACCACACCCTCTCCCACTGAACTGAAGGCTCCAGAGACGCTCTCCATCTGGGTGGTTGGAATTGGAGTTCATTGGGGGAAGAACAATCCAGACCAGTAACATAGAACCTGCATTCAAATTCTGGCTTCCCTCACCCACAACAACCCGCAATTCCAGATACAGACATCCCAGCAAACCACTCAATGGGGACTGCAGCACGCTCCCACTCATTCAGGACAACCCAGGGTTTAAAGAAGCCGCGGGTGGTTGTGACATGCAAACCAGCTCCTGTTCCCAGATCCTGGGGAAAGGAACTCTTTGCACCCAGGGGACTCCCTGCCCCATGCTTTTTTCTCCTGGTTGCAGACCCTTCACGGCTCCATACAGCTCGAAAGAGCAAACAGGTCAAAAGAAGGGGCTGGATTTGAGGAGCCTTTGCCAGCTCTGAGCCTCCTCCCTCTCCCCATTCCTCCGTCCTTTAACCTGTTGGGTAATCACTGTACTTATATGTGCTGTAAGTTACAGACAGTACTAGTGAATAGCAGAGTATACAACGGCTCTTAGTTAGGACACAGCAATGACCAGTAAATATAAGGCAAAGATTCTTTGTGGTTATAAAAATAAATCTTTTACTGACAGATATAGTTATGGCAAATATGTACATATTAATACTCACACATTTTCACAGAAATACAGCTTACATCAGGGATCACAGCAATGAGTGGTGATGAGAAGAGATATAAATCTCTCTATATATATACTTAACAATGGTTCAAAACACTCTCTTTTATAGACAGCTCTGTACAAATGATGCAACCACTAATTGGCAATCATAGAAAAATAACACTATGCAATAGTCTCTCCTCTCTCTCCTCCCTCTCCTCTATCTCTCTCCTCTCTCTCCTCTCTCATCTCACACTATTGCCCCGCTCGTGCTCTTCGCTCCTCTGATGCCATGCTTCTCACCTGCCCAAGGACCTCCACTTCCCTTGCTCGGCTTCGTCCATTTTCTTCTGCTGCCCCTTACGCCTGGAACGCTCTTCCAGAACATCTGAGAACTACAAGTTCAATCGCAGCTTTTAAAGCTCAACTAAAAACTTTTCTTTTTCCTAAAGCTTTTAAAACCTGATGTTGTGCGGACTTTATACTGTTAGTTTTACCCTACCCTGTGCCTGCTTACCCTACCCTGTACCTGTTTGCATTCTCTTCCCCTCCTTATTGTTTTACTATGATTTTATTAGATTGTAAGCCTATGCGGCAGGGCCTTGCTATTTACTGTTTTACTCTGTACAGCACCATGTACATTGATGGTGCTATATAAATAAATAATAATAATAAAATAATAATAATAATAATAATAGTCCAATTATTCAATAACTGTCCACCTGCAAAGTTGACCTTTAAGTGATTGTCTTCTGCTGACTCCTCACTTCTTCCAGGATTTGCAGGACATTACAGAAATAAAGGAAAAGATAAAAACAGAGTCCATTCCAGGACTCAACATAACCCACTGCCCACTCTGCAACTCCTTCTCTTCGCCACCCAGTCCCATCGAAGGTCAGGAGTGTTGAACGGTTTGGGTCGCTGTGGAACTCCCTGCCCAAGGAGGCTCGCTTGGCCTCCTCTCTGCTGGCGTTTACAGGGAGGCTCCATTGTCTGGGAGGAGCTGTGCCTGCATTGGAGTTAATAGTTTCTGAGCAGACGCGGTCCTCGTCGTTCACCTTCTTCCTGAGCTGTATTTATTTATTTATTGCATTTTTATATCCGCCCAACAGCCGAAGCTCCCTGGGCAGTTCACACAAATTAAAACCATTCAAAGCATAAAACAAACAGTATAAAGACATGACATAAAATACAATATAAAAGCACAAGCAGGAAAAAATCAGCAGCAGTGCAGAAATACAGATTTAAAATAGCAAAGTTAAAATTGAATTTATAGACTGTTAAAATGCTGAGAGAATAAAAAGGTCTTTGCCTGGCGTCTGAGAGAATATGATGTAGATGGATTCCAGGCGAACCTCCTTAGGGAGCTCGTTCCACAGCAGATGTCTGGTTTGGAGACATGTTTTTTGGACAGGCTTTTGCTGTTATGCAGAGCCCTGTGCGCCCCTGGACGCCACGTAGGGTTCCGGAGGGCAGGGAAAGGGGTAAGAAAGGGGGCTTCTTGTGGTCTTCCCAGCGGAGCATCTGGGGCTTCACTGTGGGAACAGACTCTACACTAAATGAGCCAGGAGTGCCGAGCTTGGGTCCAGGGGCCAGATTCCCCTGGCCAGGAACAATGCAGCGGGTTGGGTGGCGTCAGGGCTGTGCCCATGAGTCCCCCCTCCCTCCCTCCCCGAGGTCCTCCTGCCTCCCCTCCTTCCTTCCTCCTGGAAACTGCAGATTCATTTAGGAATAGATTTGGTTTGGGTACACATTTAATTTTTCCCACGTGTCTCTTTTTGTGGGGTGTTTCTGTGGCTGGCGCAGTTGGTCATAGCGGAGTGGAAAGTGTGTTTGTGTCTGAGAGCGAAGGACAGAAGGAGCCCAACACGCCCCCCCATCCCTTCCGCTCCACCCAGTGTGGCATCAGACCCTCATTCCTTTTCTTTTCTCTCCTTTCCAGCAAAGGACCAAAACTCCGACAGCTCCGGTGAGTGTGAGGGAATCCCACCCCAAAAGGGCAGGAGGAATTGTGCCCTCCCCCGCCTCCCCCTGAGGCTGCTGGGGAGGAGAAAGAGAGAGAGAGAGACGCCCGTTGTCCCTCCCAGGCCCGTTCTGCTTGACTCCCCCCTCATCCCTTCATCCCTCCACCCTGGTTCGCAGTCTGCCAGCCCCACTCATTCTGTGCCGGGATCCAGGCCGGGAGATGGCAGGGCTGCAGTTGACTAAAGCGCCCCCTGGGCTCTGCCCTGAGAAGCACGGAAACCCCTGCAGTGCCATAAGGCCAACATGGGGGGGGGGGCATTTCTGGTGGCACAACCTGGCCTCGTCCCAGAGGTTCAGGAAGGCTGGGAGGTATGTCCCCCCCCCTTGAAGAAAAGCGCGCCCCCTCCCTGAGTTGTCCATCAGACATGCGTTATTTAGGGTGGGGGCTAACGCTGGTGTTTCCTTCTCTCCAATGCAGGGAGCAACCCGGCCATCTAGGAGCCCCCAAGCAGGTGAGTGGCAGAGGAGGGGGCGTCCTTTGTGGGAGGGGTCCGGGAGTGAGCAGGGGAAGGAGGAGCCCTGCAGGGGGAGGAAGCGCTGGGCTGCAGGACGCTTCCTTTCCCTGGTCGCTCCCTTCCTCCTGGCGCTGGGAAAGGGAGAACCTCCTGCAGCCAGACCTCACAGGGAACGGCCGCCATTCCGAACAGGAAGAGGAAGTGGCGCCATTGCTGGAGCAGCCGGGCTTTGATGGATTCGCTTGAACGCATACACTTATTAAACAGAGCTCTGCGCGTCCTCACAGGGCAGATGTCGACACTGTGAAATCCTGGCCCTCTCCTAACTCTGAAGCAGGTCTGGATTCTCCAGGGTGGGGTTGCGGGAGGCACAAACGCTACTAGTTCTGGGGACAAAGTGATTTGCCTCGGAAGGCTCTGTGTGTGTGTGTGTGTGTGTGTCCTGATAGCCTGTGCAGGAGATTCCCCCACCCTGACCTTGGCCACAGCTCACATCGCTGCCCAGTGCTCTCTCCCTCCGGTGATTCCTGGCCAGCCCCTTCCCCTGGGGCTGCAGCCTCTGCTCCTCCACCTGGGCGACAGATGCTGAGATCCCTCCTGCCGCCCAGCATCAATCTGGATTGGACTCCTGGGGCTTCATCCTCTTGGCTTCATCCCAAACAGAATCTCCCGGTTTCTCTCTCTCTCTGCAGCTTGACTCTGGGGGAGTCTCTCCTCCCGATGGAGGAAGACAAGAGGAAGAGAGGACCCATCCATGAACTGAATTCTATCAAGTCCTTCTCAGGGACTTCTTCAGCCTGTTTCCGATTGCAGAGAGTTTGGCTTGACGTGATTTGCTTTCTGGCACAGCTGCAGCCTCAAGTCGCATTTGCCCCTTAGCTTTTTACCCCATAAAAGATATCTTAGTTGATTAACACACTAGGGGTTTAAATCAATTGTTGGGAGATCAAATTGTTTAACGCTGCATGAAGTTGCCTAGGAGAAAACAGCTCTGAAGGGGGGAAAATGTGGCCTTTCTTTTTAGATGTCACCTGCAGAAGTGTCCCAGGGCACCATCTCAGAAGAGGCAGATCTCCTGCTTGCGAGAGGAAATGAGATGGGGTGTGGAGGGAGGCCCTCCTTAAGATGCCGCCTTCCAGTTATACTTTTAAGTGCTTTGGGGGGGGGGGAACCCTGCACTTGAGAGGGGCATTTTTTAATCAAAAGTTTTTAATTAACATATCTAAACAAAGCAACTAAATATTGTTGTTGTTTATTCATTCAGTCGCTTCCGACTCTTTGTGACTTCATGGACCAGCCCACGCCAGAGCTTTCTGTCGGCTGTCGCCACCCCCAGCTCCCCCAAGGTCAAGTCTGTCACCTCCAGAATATCATCCCTCCATCTTGCCCTTGGTCGGCCCCTCTTCCTTTTGCCTTCCACTTTCCCTAGCATCAGCCTCTTCTCCAGGGTATCCTGTCTTCTCATTATGTGGCCAAAGTGCTTCAGTTTTGCCTTTAATACCATTCCCTCAAGTGAGCAGTCTGGCTTTATTTCCTGGAGTATGGACTGGTTTGATCTTCTTGCAGTCCAAGGCACTCTCAGAATTTTCCTCCAACACCACAGTTCAAAAGCATCTATCTTCCTTCGCTCAGCCCTATTGCAGCCCTAAAAGTTCCTCTTGAAGGCCTCTAGTGTGGGAGAGCCCACCACCTCCCTAGGTCACTGGTTCCATTGTCGTACTGCTCTAGCAGTGAGGAAGTCTTTCCGGATGTCCAGCCGGAATCCGACTTCCTGTAACTTGAGCCTGTTATTCCGCATCCTGCACTCTGGGATGATTGAGAAGAGATCCTGGCCTTCCTCTGTGTGACAACCTTTGAAGTATAAGGGCCGTCTTTGTTTCCTGAAGGCTTCCATTGGATGGCCTTGTTCTTCAGTCCCATTCATTTCAATGGGTCCCCAACATTGGAGTCAACCTTAATCGTTAACTAGTTGAACTTCATTTTTCCAAGATCGAGAATGTGACCAACAGGCTTCTGAAAAAGGTGTTTGATTTGATTATCTCAGGGTGCGATCTTACGCATGCTTAGCAGGCAATGCTGGGGTCGGTGAGCTTTTTTCCTCTCTAAACATGCATAGGATTGCACCCTAAACCTCTTTTTAGTGACATAGAGATCTGTTGTGAACATATTTTGCATTTTGATTGATGCTGATGGATGTAAAACATTTTAATAGCCCTGCTGAGATGGGCCAAATTAAAGGGATTCATTTTCCTCCCTCCTGTGCTGTGGCTTTTGTACTTGGGCGTCAGAAGACTCCGGTTCTCTGCAGAGCCGGGTTTTGCCACCCTCTCGGCTGGCCACTCCAGGCCTCCGCCAACAGGGCACCACGTTTGCGAACACAACAAAAGTCAGTGTAAAGGTTTTGTGGGTGGGAAGTAGGTTGTTGCAAGAGCTAAACAGACCCGAAACACTTGTTTTTTTGTTGAAAGAATAAAAAAGGCATCATGAAATAGGCCAAAAGCGAAAGCGCCCAGGAATCGGAGACCCCCAGCCTCACGGCAACTTGTGGAACTGCCCGAGGACTCCGGCCCCAGCCCAGGCTGCCACTGGCGATGGCTCCCCCAAACCCCTCCCAGCCCTGCTCCTGGGGACCCTTCGGACTGGACGTGCTGGGGAGGGAATCTGGGGTGTTCGCCATGCAAAGCCCCTGTGGGGGCCCCTCCTCTCCTCCTCCAGGCTTCGTGGGGCTGGTAAGGAGAGCAGCAAAGTCCGCTTCCGCGCTGGTGGACTCAGGGCCGGTGCGACCATAGAGGCGGCTCAGTGCCAGGCTAAGGGGGGCGCTGGGCGGCGGGCGCAGTACTCATGCAGGCGTTGGCTGTGAGGCGAGGGTTCAGCTGGCCGGGCCTGGGCGGAGGAGATGGTGCGTGCCATGTATCCGCTTGGCACAGCCAAAGCAAAGCCAGGGACAGTGGGGAGGGGATGCTCGGGGGTGCCCTGAGGCAGAAGGGCAAATTACGATCCCCCCCCCCCCCCCCGCAATCCAAATCAAGATGCACAATCAAAAGCCAGTGAAGTCATTTTGGCTTTTATGAACTCTAGTCCACAAAAGCTTATTATGCCATAGTCAATTTGTGAGTCTTCAAGATGCCACGAGACACTTTGCGGCTTTTGAACACACAACAGAACAAGAGGCGCCTCTGCTTTTGGGCAGCAAAACCACTTCCGCCTCCCCTGATCCAGGTGAGAGGCTGGAGCAGAAGCCCTAATCTGTCTCGAGTACCCAACACACAGTACAAACACTCAAGACCAGCACTTGAATGAACAAGAAGCCTAGAGGGAGATTGTATTCCTATACACCATGGCAGCCCCCCCTCCCCGGCCCTCGAGTCTGTGCTGGTGCTGCACCGAGTACCAAGAAGGGCAGAGCTGGTTGAGAGCCCCAGTTCACCCCCCCCAGGTCTCAGTGATACATACCAGGTTGCCTTGTAAGCTGGCCAGTGTCACCACAAAGCCTCACCCATGCTGGGACTTGAGAATCGACTCCTCATTCCTGCCCCGTCTTGCAGTCAGGCAAGCCGAACACACTCTGAGTAGGGCATGAATGCCTACAGTGTTTAATAAATAAATGAATGAAAATAATGTCCTTTATGGCTGAGTATTCAATAAATGATCACTTGGACGGTAGGTGTGTGGGTGTGGGAACATCCCTGGGCGCCCACCCTAATGAAATGTGCTGCGAAGCCTGTGGGCTTGCTTACCTTGCAAAGTGCCCATTTCTTTCCCTCATCCCAGGGACTGCAGGTTTCGGGGACCCCTGGCCTCATTTCCCTTTCTGGGAGGCTTTTGGTGGGTCTAAACAGGGCCTCCTGAGAGGAAAACAAACTATTACTCCCCTCTCCTCTTTGCACTCTGCACATGCTCCCCACAGAAGTTAGAAGGCTGGAAAGGGGGTAATGGGAAGTCAGGCCATAAAAGAACCGTTTCTTCTACAGCTTAGAATAATCCATTGCTAGGTTGATTTGGCATTGCGAAAGTGGAAAAAAAACAGCGACATTCTGCTGATCTATTAGGCTGTTGTTGTTTTCTGCTGCCCGAGTAAAAACAGGGCGGATTTGCCCCGGTGGCGTAAAGGAAGTTGGCTTCAGCTACTGCTTGACTTTTAATTCGACGCCACCCCGTGTGCCAGGCAGGCGCTGCGCCCACAGCCGGACTTTGAACGTGAAACAGTGGGAGTCCCCGGGCCAAGGCCGAGCCTCCTTCCCCGGCCTTCCTCCAGAGGCTTCACCCGCCTCGCCGGGGCCCCCCTCCGGCCTCTGCCCTCCCGCCTTCCGACGCGGAGTCCCGACCAAGGCGCAGAGCGGGGAGACTTTCTCTTTCCCTTTCCAGCGACCCGCCCACTTGCGGCGGATCTGCCCAGCAACCACCGCAGGACACAGCCCGATTTTTTTGAGTGGTCGAATATTTCCCCCCTCGGCCAATCCCGAGGCTTCCTCGGCGGAGAGGGCGGAGCGTTCTCCCCCCCACGCCCAGTCAGGGGGACTCGAGGGAGTCCGGAGCCAAGGATGCTCCTCGCGCGTCGGGCCGGCCATGGAGCGCTGCTTCTCCGTGTTGCTCCTGGGGGTGGTGGGGCCGCCCTGCTCCGGTAAGTCCCTCTGCGGGAGAGTAAACTGCTCTGGGGAGGGGGGAGCGCCGAATTCACCACCAACCTCTTTGCAATGCGTTTATTTGAGACGCAAGAAGGGGAGGCAGGGAGCCCCCCGTCCGTCCCTCCCTCCCCCCAATGTACTGACTCCGGTTTCGTATTGTTCTGGAGTGTCTCCCCTCTCCCCAAAGCCAGCTTGGGATCTGGAGCTAAATATGAAGAGGCAAGGCGGCGGGGGCGTTGTCGCTGTCCCTAAATTATGGGCGTCCTGCCGCCTTCCCCCTCAAAAGTTTACTCCGATCTGACTTTTACGCCTTCGGATGTGGCTCCTCGTCTGAGTTCAGACGACACGCTAATTAACCGTTGTTTCCCATTCTGTTGCTATTACGTGCCCCCCCTCCACTTGTCGTCCGAATTCCGCCCTGGTCCCCCAAAGACTTAACTGCTGCTTTTGTTGACGTGGGAGTGGGGCTGCCTGGGGGGCACTTGGAGCTTCACCCCATGTACCTGTTTCCCTCGAATTATACCCCAACAGTGCATCGCTGTAGCCGTTGTTGCTACCGGGCGGCTAGATCCTTTGCATACCAGGAAATGGGTTTAAGGGGGGAAATGTAAAAAAAATATATCAAGGGATGACCCAATCCGATTCAAATTTGGTATGCTTAAAGCGCTCCTTAAAATCTATTACTGTGCCGATTTTGATGTTTCTATCTTTAAAGCTTACGCAGATGTAAGCCGTTGTTTAATTTTTCTCAAATCCTGCTCCTGCGTCCCAGTGGCCGCTGGGATGATACCCTCGGAAGCTAGTTATCAAAATACGGCCTCAGAAAAAACTAGTATCAAAATACGGCAAGGCGTCTGCCTTTGAAGCAAAATTAAAGCAGGACGCAGGGGAGGACTTCACAATAAAAGCAGATTATAAGCTGGAAAACTTCGGAGTCCTTTGCACCCAATTCGCAGTGATTGCACAGTATAACGCTGGTGTGATAAAGCTCTTCGTCGTCTTGGTAACTTTTCTGTGCAGCAGCGGTGTAGTCTCAGCCATGATGTGCGAGAACCAAAGAACTTCTTAGAAACCCCGGTCAGGCTTCTTCCTTCTCGACCTCCCCCCCTCCCTCCCCACACATCCCAATTTCTCTTGGTGTCTCCCCCCCCCCCCCCCGCCATATCCCTTCTCTTGTTCTCTCCCTCCCCGCCTCCACCAATGAGTGGCTGGGCAGGGATTTCCAGTCTTAGAAACGTTCTTCTGCCTACACAGCACTCCTTAGATCCAACTCAGTTCTGTCTGAAATGGCCAGAAAAATTAGATATTTCAGTAAGGAGGGAAAAGAGAGCAGTCAACTTTTCACAGTGTGGAAGTTTTCTGACTTAAATAGGGACATAGGAAGCTGCCTTATAGTGAGTGAGGGCGTTGGTCTGTTTAGCCTAGTATTGTCGACACTGACTGGCAGCAGCTTCCCAGGGTTCCAGGCAGGATTCTTCCCTCGCCCTCCCTGGAGAAGCCGGGAATCCAATCTTCCGCATGCGTACTAAATGTGGCGTCCATGAAGGCATCATTCCATCAGCGGCCGCCTCTGGCAAGCTTAATTTTTCAGTGTTGCATTTGTTGTGGGACAACCTCCCAGCTCTGTCTTTCCAGTTGGTCTCTGCAAAAATGCAGCCGAGGAGAGATGTGGGCTGGCACCAAGGTTGGTCACCCCCCCTCTCCCTTATCGATTAGGGATGAAGATAAGCCACAGTCTGCAGAGGGTTTTTTAACCCATCATGCATTATTGTGTCATGTAGCTGTGACTCTGGGTTATTTTGGCTGGCTACAGAGCTGTGTGGCAAAACCAGGCAAAACAGTGGCCACTCTGCTCTTTGCTGGCTTACTAATTAGGAACACGGTAAAGAAACCAAGCGAGCCCTTTAAAGGAGGGAGGCTATGGGGTTTGGTCTCAATCCTGCAAAAAAACCCAACCCTGCCAATGTTACAGGCATCTCCCCTTTTTTGGGCACTTGACGGGGGCCAGGGGTTTGGGAGTCAAGTGACACACCGTAACTTAATAGCCTACTCACAAGAGCTGGAAGAATGACAAGGGCTTTAAACTGAATCTTACCAGATGTAAACCTCGAGGCAACAATGGATGAAGGCCAATGCACCACAGTACAGAGAACAGCTCCAATAGTGCCCCAAAATAGTGTCTGCAACAAGGTAGGAACAAAGCCAGACTATAGAACTCAGGGTCTTCGATGTCTATATACTAATGTCCAGAGCGTGGGAAACAAACAGAACGAACTTGAACTCTTATTACATGAAGGCAAATACGACTTGATAGGTATAACTGAAACTTGGTGGGATGACTCCCATGACTGGAATATAGCAATTGAAGGATATAACTTGTTCAAAAAGAACAGAAGACATAGAAAGGGAGGCGGAGTTGCACTATATGTTAAAAATACCTATCCCTGCACAGAAATACAGGCGGATCAGACTGGGAGCCCCATCGAGAGCATCTGGATTAAAATAAATGGGGCTAGGAATAAAAAGAACATGATAATCGGAGTCTACTACCGACCACCCAGTCAAGGAGAAGAAGAGGATGAAACCTTTGAGAATCAAATTGCCAGTGTTTCAAGGAAGTCTGATGTAATAGTGATGGGGGACTTCAGTTACCCTGATATCTGTTGGGAGACAAATACTGCCGAAAGTGACCCCTCTAAGAAATTCCTGACATGTGGGGGTGATAACTTTCTCCTACAGAAAGTGGAGGAAGGAACCAGACGATCTGCAATCCTTGACTTGATATTGATCAATAGGGATGACTTAGTGGATAAAACGGCAGTTGCGGGAACTCTGGGGGAAAGTGACCACATCATACTTGAATTCTTGATTATAAAGGAAGCAAAAGCTGAATGTAGCCATTCACGTACTCTGGATTTTAGGAAAGCTGATTTTAATAAACTCAGAACTATGATAAGTAAGGTCCCGTGGCAAGGGAGCCTAATGAGAAAAGGACTGCAAGATGGGTGGGAGTATTTTAAAAAAGAAATTTTAAAGGCACAATTACAAACAATTCCAACAAGGAGAAAAGGTAGAAGACAACAGAGGAAACGAATGTGGCTCCACAAAAAGCTTAGAGATGACCTGAAAACAAAAAAGGATACATATAGGAAGTGGAAGGAAGGCCAGGCTACAGGTTAAGACTTTCCTCTTTGCCCAGGCATATGGCGGCACATCTTAATCACCCACATGTTTAGTTTTTTAAACGGTTTTTAATGCTTTATGTGTGTATGTTCTGTGTTTTAGAATTTTAAATTTTGTATACTCATTTTTATCTCAATTTTAGAATTTCTGTAAACCGCCCAGAGAGCTCTGGCTATGGGGGCGGTATATAAGTGTAATAAATAAATAAATAAATAAATAAATAAATAAATAAATAAAAGAAGAGTACAGACAAGTGGCGCAGAAGTGCCGAAATGGCGTCAGGAAGGCTAAAGCTGTGAATGAGCTGAGATTAGTGAGGGATGCTAAAAGCAATAAAAAGGCTTTCTTCAGATACATAGAGTAGTAAAAGTCAGAGGAAAGAAATGGTGGTTCAACTGCTTAATGAGGATGGCAAATTGATAACAGATGACAAAGAAAAGGCTAAAGTGTTCAATTCCTACTTTGGCTCAGTCTTCTCCCAAAAGCGGGTCTATGACCCCCCTGGAAAAAGTGAAGCAGAAGTTGAGGGGGCAGGATTGCAGTTTGAGATTGATAAATGGTCAAAGAACACCTAATTTCCTTGAATGAGTTCAAATCTCTAGGGCCCGATGAACTGCATCCTAGAGTAATGAAGGAGCTAGGGAAAGAACTCTCAGAACCTTTGTCCATTATCTTTGCAAAATCATGGATGATGGGTGAGGTGCCGGATGACTGGAGGAGGGCTGATGTTCTCCCTATCTTCAAAAGGGGCAAAAAGGAGGAACCTGGGAAATACAGACCAGTCAGTCTGACATCCATCCCTGGGAAAAATTTGCAGCAGATTATAAAGAAGTCAATCTGTAAACACCTTGAAATCAATGCAGTGATTACTAGAAGCCAACATGGATTTGTCAGGAACAAATCCTGTCAGACTAATTTGATCTCATTATTTGATCAGGTAACCTCCCTTGTGGACTGTGGGAATGCTGTGGACGTCATATATCTTGACTTCAGCAAAGCTTTTGACAAAGTACCACATGGCATTCTGATTAACAAACTAGCTAAAAGTGGGCTAGATGGAACAACTATTAGGTGGATTCACAGAATGAGACTACCTGACTCAGCAATACTACAAACGAGAAGGATCTTGGAATTGTTGTCGATCACAAGCTGAATATGAGCCAACAGTGCGAAATGGCTGCAAGAAAGGCAAATGCTATTTTGGGCTGCATTAATAGAAGTATAGCTTCCAAATCACGTGAGGTACTGGTTCCTCTCTATTCGGCCCTGGTTAGGCCTCATCTAGAGTATTGCGTCCAGTTCTGGGCTCCACAATACAAGAAGGATGCAGACAAGCTGGAGCATGTTCAGAGGAGGGCAACCAGGATGATCAGGGGTCTGGAAACAAAGCCCTATGAAGAGAGACTGAAAGAACTGGGCATGTTTAGCCTGGAGAAGAGAAGATTGAGGGGAGACATGATAGCACTCTTCAAATACTTAAAAGGTTGTCACACAGAGGAGGGCCAGGATCTCGTCTCGATCCTCCCAGAGTGCAGGACACGGAATAATGGGCTCAAGTTACAGGAAGTCAGATTCCGGCTGGACATCAGGAAAAACTTCCTGACTGTTAGAGCAGTACGACAGTGGAACCAGTTACCTAGGGAGGTTGTGGGCTCTCCCACACTAGAGGCCTTCAAGAGGCAGCTGGACACCCATCTGTCGTGTATGCTTTGAGGTGGATTCCTGCATTGAGCAGGGGGTTGGACTCGATGGCCTTTTAGGCACCTTCCAACTCTACTATTCTATGATTCTATGATTTGTCTGATCATGTGGCGAATTACAGAAGCTTATTAACCCATCATAGGCTATTGTGCTGTCTGAACACTGCCATTGAATAGGAACTTAAAATAAATGTAAAAGTATAATTTATTCAGACAACAGTTACAAATGTACTGAGTTTACTGTTAAAAGTTTTAAAATATGATAATTTTATGAGCAAATCAAGTTTTACATAAAATAACTTTAGGAACAGAAAGGTTATTTTATGTTCCTAAAGCATCCCTTCCCAATCTGGTGCCCTGCAGATATTTTGGACTATAATGTCCAGCATTCCAGATTATTAGTCATGCTGTCAGAGGCTGATGGGAGCTGAAGTCCAAAATATCTGGAGGGCACCAGGTTGGGGAAGGCTGACCTAAAGCAACAAAGTGACTTTAGATCTTTCCCCAGAATTTCTTTTTTTTTCTTAACGCCCTTGGGGGGAAAACATTTTTTTTCCTCATAGCCTCAAAATTTCCAGAAACTTTATGTTACTAGCTGGCACCAACAGGAAAGGTAATAGTGAAGACAGAACCATAGAATAGTAGAGTTGGAAGGGGCCTACAAGGCCATCGAGTCCAACCCCCTGCTCAATGCAGGAATTCACCCTAAAGCATCCCTGACAGATGGCTGTCCAGCTGCCTCTTGAAGGCCTCTAGGGTGGGAGAGTCCATGACAACCTCCCTAGGTCATTGGTTCCATTGTCGTACTGCTCTAACAGTGAGGAAGTTTTTCCTGATGTCCAGCTGGAACCTGGCTTCCTGTAATGAAATGCTGAAATGTAGTTGTTTTTTGGTAAAAGATTCTCCTGCCAGATATGTCACTGCACACATCAGAATTCTTTTTTTTAACCAAAAAAATAAAAAGAAAGAAAAAGAACAGTAACACTAAGAGCCCAAATGGAACAGTAACACTAAGAGCCTAATTTTAAACAAATTTGCAATCCCTTTAATGGATCCAATGGTACTACTTTAAGTAGGCAGGAGTGACAGTTTGACTTGTGGCTTTGGTGGCATGGAACCCAGACCAAGATAGATTCAGAGGGACAACACCGCTTTCTGGTAACGTGAAATTTGTGACATGGCTTAGCCATGCATTTTCTCACCTTCTATGGCTATTAACTTCTCTGATGCTTCCAAAATAGGACTGGTTATTTGAGGCGTTTTACTAGGAAGAACAGCAGTTTTTACGAGGCTGTAAAACTCTGGCAGATCAGGAAATGCATGCCCTTCTTTTGGGATACTCGAAAGAGCCCTTTTGTATGGTCCAGCAGCACCAGCAGTAGTTGCAGTTGGTAACTGGTACGTTGAAATGCTAGTGCCATAGAATGTAGTTTCAGACGTAGAAGACGACAAGTTGTGGTCAATATTGTCGTACGCACTCATCGTGAATAGCCCTTCCTTGAAATTTGCAGGACAGAGGACTCCCTCCTTGGAACATTCTACTGCAACTTGAGAAAGTCCTGTGGTGATTTCAGTCAAACGGTTGTGTGAAATGGGCAATCCTAAATTGTGATCTTAGTTAATGAGAGTTTTATCTCAGGTTCTGGTGTACGTAGACAAAGCCTTATAAATACAAAGGGGTGGTTCATACGTTTTCTTCTGCCGGACCTGATTTCCAGTTGGACCATTTTTTTTGTGATTGAAAAGTATTAACTGAGCGATGGTTAAAGCTGGTTGTGTAGACTTGCTGTCTTTCACTTCAGTACTACCTAAAGCAATAAATATAATGTTGCAAGCAAACCCGAGGGATTTCTGGCAGTCAGTATCAAAACTTGCACTGAAATTAGTAGTACAGTGAAACACCTCTTTGCTTAACCTCATAATAAATCTTTGGGATGTTATGACATCGGCATCAATGTCTTCGGGTGCTACATCATGGGAAATATTTGTATTATCTTGAACTAGAACGTACTCTTTGCTTGTCTTCTCGGCCTGAAGTTGAGGGAAATGGTAGAGAAGTCTCTCTCTAAATCTGGTTGTATGAACTTCTGGTTGTGCATCCAGTCCTGTGAGCTCCACCAGTTTTGTCCTGAATATTTTTAAAGTACTCCCCATAGGGAATATGTACTCTATATTTTCAGAAACCAGTTTTTCATTTATAAATGATGCAATGTGTGCGAAAGCCATGGACTGACAGACAGTGTCTTCATTGACACGTTGCTTTGGCTTTTGCAGTTCTACAGACCTTGCTTCGTGGCATAGGTTGGCCATGCATCTGACACGGTACTTAGCTTCCAAAGCAATTCAATTCGTACCTTCCATTATAGCATGAAGATCAGTGTTATCAATGAGTGATGCTTTTTCACAAACATATTTCCTTTAGTGCATAAAAGACCAAATATTGTCCGTAAGTCTTGGAGGTGGTGTGGACGCATGACGTGTCTTGCGTGGCGTCTGTGATGATGATTCCCCACACGATTGTGGTTCATTTTGAATTGTTACCGCCTTCTTACAAGACTGTGAACATTTAACTGCATGGTTCAGATTTTTTGTGTTGTACTTAAGTGAACATTTTTTATGCCAACGTGCCTGCCTTATGTCTTTCAAAGGTATGCTGCGTTCCTTCTCCTTTGTCAAAATATTCAATTTTTACTTCATTTGTTAATCTTCCAAGTTCTTTAAATTTCACTAGATTCTCTGATAGTGTCTTGTACACGGCACTCTGTTCACCTGAATAAAAATAAAAAGACTTGTTACTTTTGAAAAGTTTAAGCTCTCTTAAACTGCGGTAGATGACTAAAATGTTTGATTAGTGAAGAGTTTTTAAAGAATAAAATTAATGAATAAAAATGTTCTTTTTTAATTAGTGCAATCAAAAATAGTTTTTTAAAGCAAATTTATTAAAATACCTACTTTAAAATAGTACCATTGAATTTTTTGACCAAAAAAAATTATAAAAGACACCTCAACTGCTTATCTACCCCATTTTTAAAATAGAGTCCACCATTTTGAAAGATGGCCGCCATATTGATTTCTAATTTTTGGGTGTGTGTGTGTGTGTCCCTATCTTAAATGACTTATTTAGGCCTAAAGGTTTACCTTCTTACCACAAATTGCCGGATCTTAATGGGTTTTTATGCGATCAGCCCCCACTAATCAGTGTTTCATTGGGAATGGCCCAAAACTTTGGGAGGTCATAAAATATCCAGTTCTTTATTTTTAAGTGTGCCCTGTGGGCGTCATGTGTTAAAGTACAAAAGCAGTGCTTTTGATTGGAAACAATGCTTGTGCATCTCAGCTCATGGTGGTTTATGGTATGGGGTCTTACCGGTCTTTCCATCATAGTAATATATGGTACGGAGTATCCCAAAGCTTTTCTTCAAGATGCAGAGGCAATCAGTTATTTACGCAGGCTGCTCCAGCAGCTCTGAATTGAACTGGAAGCCAAGAACCAAGATGAGCCTCATAGTTAGGGACAGATGTGGGCGGCCGTTCTGACAACTGGTCATGGGTGTCTGTGCTGTCCCCATGCCTCTGCCTGCCAGGAGAGATTTGTTAACAGTCTTCCTGAACCACCCAGAGAACTTCGGCTATTGGGCGGTATAGAAATGTAATAAATAAATAAATAAATAAATAAGAAAGCCATAAAGACTGAACTCTTCCGGCAGGCCTACCCGGTTGAATTTTAAGATGCCTTTTGATTATGTTTTACTTTAATATGTTTTTAATCAGTTTTTTGTATTTTATAGTGTTTTGTGTTTCGTATTGTTCCCCACCTCGATCTAGAGGGAGAGGCGGGTAAGAAATAAATAAATATATCGTTGTTGTTGTTATGTGCCCCTGTGTATAGACATTTTTCAGCCAGGTTAACGCAAACCACTTCTTTAAATCCAACAATCCTTATTAAACAGTCTTCTTTAACAAACAATAAAGAATGGTAACTTACATTCTACAAGAAACTAAAGAGGTAAACTAGGGAGAAATAGGTATAGGGTGACCATATTTTGGAAACCAAAAAGGAGGACAACATGGCCGTCCCAAGGGGGCGTGCCCACCAACATGCCCAGCCCCCAAGGGGGCGTGCCCACCCAAACATGGCCTTGGTCACAGGTCTGATTTCACAGCATACAATTAAGACAAACCTGTTTTACATAACATCTTAATGTTAAAATCACTGGAATAAAAAGCGAATGAGACATTCACTGTATCTGAAATTAACTTCACTCATTCTTACTTTTGTAGCTTTTGCTGTACTTGAAGCTTTTGCTGTACTCCGTGTGATACAGTCTCTTCCCTCAAATATCCTTTTTGACTGCAAATCCTTCACTGGATGACCATAGTCTCACCTTTCCTAACATTTAACACTCTTTCCACATCACCTTTCTCATATCCATACTCACAGATTCAGCATACTGCAACCACTGAACAAATGGAAGTAGTTGACAAGTACAGAAAAATCTAGTACAACGAACAAGCAAACAAGCATTCAGAAAGAGTATAAACTACTGTTCCCCTGCAGACATTAGCCATGGAACAAAATGGATTAAAGGCTAGCACCTCTTAGCTTGTTTCAACTTCAACCAGTGATAACAGTCAAAAACAACAAAGAAAAACACATCTACCTCATTGACATAGTAATACCTAATGAAAAAATTGTTGCAGAAGAGGAAAAGAGAGAGAAATATACATCAGTGGCTATGGAAGTTAAAGAACTATGGCAACAGGAAAAAGTTACAATTATTCCGTTAGTCACATCAGTCACCAGCATCACATTATTATTATTTTTTTATAGAAGACCTTCAGAAATTAGGCTGACCAAAATACATGCACGCCAACATCCAGAAAGTAGTCATACTTAAAACATGTTCAATAGTCAGAAAAATTCTGAATCAGTAAAAGACGGCATGACTTGGCAAAGCCCATCATGTTCACCTACAAAAACCACCATGAGCAAGAAAAGAGAGATAAATGACGATGAAGATGATGATGTTAATAATGGCAACCCTGTTAATTTTTAAAAAATATTTTTAAGAAGGATGAACAATTATCAGCAATTTTTACAAAACATACATCAGGCCAATTATATCAAACAAATTGGAGAGGAAGGTCTGTGGGTCAAAATGCATTATTTAATAGGACTATCACCTCCAAACCATCCCCCCCACTCACAAACAGAAAACTACAGCCCTCCCCCAAACACACACTGCAAACATGCACATGCATCCATTCACTCAAAGCAAGGCATCCCATTCAGCACACACACACACACACACACACACACACACACACACACACAAACTCTGGATCAGCCATTCCAACACACACACACACACACTCACTCAAACACCCCATGCACCCCTACACTCTCTCTCACACACACACCCTTCAGTCTTACCTCCTCCTTCTTCTTCTTCTTCTTCTTCTTCTTCTTCTTCTTCTTCTTCTTCTTCTTCTTCTTCTTCTTCTTCTCTGCTCCTGGTTTCTTCTCGCCTTTTGCTGGGCCGGTGCAATTGCGCTGACCCAACAGAAGGCTAGATCGGCCCTGGGAGGGCTGGGAGACGTGTTCCCGGAAGTCCAGGAAGGCGTCTCCCGGCTCCTCTCCTCCAGGGCCAATTTTGGGCTTCTCCTGCGCTGGCATAATCACGCCAGCGCAGGAGAAGGCTGAAATCGGCGCTGGGGGCGGGGGCTGGAAGATGTGTTCTGGAAGTCTGGGAAGGCGTCTTCCACACTTTCCCCCAGTAAATTAGGGCCAAGTCCCGGTTGCCACGGAGACGGCCGTGACTCCAGGGTTTCCCGGTGCATCTGGTCACCCTAAGTATGAATGCTGGCTAAAAGGGGGCGGGTAAAAAAAAAAACCTTCGCTCTGCCAGGTCCTCTGGGCCTCTTCTTGCCTCTTTGCTGTCTAGGCCTAAAATGCTAGACCACCATGGCTTCATGTGGCTTCTGAATGGGGTCGAAGGAGCTGCTGGAGGGAGGACAGATGGATGGAGGCTGAGGGGAATCCTCAGTTCTGGCCCTCCGCTAATTCTGCCCCTTTCTTTTTTCCAGGCTCCTCCTCCCACTCCCTACAGTACTTCTACACTGGGGTATCAGAGGCCAGCCAGGGACTGCCCAGGTTCGTGGCTGTGGGATACGTGGATGGCCAGCCCATGGACCACTATGATAGCAACACGAGGAAGAAGGTGCCTGCAGTGCCCTGGATGAGGAAGGTTGAGAGGGATTATGCTGAGCTCTGGAGAAACTCGAAAAGGCGGAGCAGTGAGTTGGTCTTCAAACAGAGCCTGGTGAACCTGCAGAATTACTACAACCAGAGTGATGGTGAGTGGATGATGGGACTTGGGGCACTGCTTTCACTTCCTACCAATACTCCTCTCCCCCAGGGGCTGGAGAGGGCTGTTGGGAGGGAAGAGCGAACGTCTTCTCAGCAGAGAAACGCCGAATAAAAGGATATTTCAGCAGGTGTCATTTATTTATTATTTATGCATTGCATTTTTATACTGGCCAATAGCCGAAGCTCTCTGGGTGGTTCACAAAAATTAAAAACATTCAAAGTAGAAAACAAACAGTATAAATGCATGATATAAGACGCAATATAAAAGCTCAACCCATTTGTATGCATGCAGCACCTGGTGAAATTCCCTCCTCATCACAACAGTTAAAGCTGCAGGAGCCCTGCCCTCTTTTGTATTTGGTCACACTAGTATAGCTACCACTGCATAAATGAGTTCTTACCCTTCAGTCAAATTAAGAATAAAATATAGGCTCAGATAGTTTCAGTTATGTCAGAAAGCATCAGGACTGCACAAACGCAGTGAAAGATCCTTATTGAGGGCCCTGCTACATCTCCACATAGCAAAGGATGAAAATATCATTATAAAAGATTGCACCATTGGTGTATATTTTAGAGAGAGCTAAGTGAACTGAATTTTTTAAAAATACAGACATTAAGATGCTCAAGATGTGGATATTGGGCCCGATAAAAGTGCAGTTACGGGAACTCTGGGGGAAAGTGATCATGTCATGCCTGAGTTCTTGATTTTAAAGGCAGCAAAAGCTGAGGGTAGCCGTACGTGTACTCTGGAGTTTAGGAAAGCTGATTTTAATAAATTCAGAATTATGATAAGTAAGGTCCCATGGCAGGTGACCCTCATGAGAAAAGGAGTCCAAGGTGGGTTTGTGTTGTGGGGAAGGATTGACTGACTGATTCAAAATGTATATCCTGGCGCCTTCTAGATTATGAAAACATGGTATATAATTTAGAATAAAATGAATATCACCAAAAACGTTAAAATACAGAATAAATAAAACTGAATGAACTGTCTTTATAGGTTTTTTGATCACTGCATCAGTTGGGGCTGTGCCAAGTGAGATATTTTTGGTAACACGAATGGGGTTGAGTGGCACAGTTTTCTCCTCACTGCCTACAATCTTTTCCAAACATCTTGTTTTTAGATTTGCACATCTACGTTGTTGTTGTTGTTGCTGAGAAAGTCAGGAGTTGGAAAGATCATCTCCCGTAGTCTAGTTCGATCATGAACTGCATTAATGACAATGAAAGGGTGTTTTGGCAGTGCCATGAAAAGAATCTTGTGCAGATGGGGGCCCTCTTCAGTAGATTCTTCCCAGAGGACCTGAGTGTGCAGGGCGGATTGTACTGGAGAAGGCGATCCCGCAGGTAGCCTGGACCCAAACCATGTAGGGCTATAAAGGTGATAACCCACACTTTGTACTTCGCCCGGAAACTAATTGGCAGCCAGAGAAGAGATTTTAAAACTGGTGTAATGTGGTCACCCCTAGGGGTACCAGTGACCAGCCTGCCTGCCCTATTTTGAAGTAGTTGAAGGTTCCGGACTAGGCACAAAGGTAGCCCTATGTAGAGTGCATTGCAGAAGTCGAGCCTCAAAGTTACCAGTGCGTGCGCTACCGTCTTTAGGTCTTCTGACTCTAGGAAGGGATGCAGCTGGCGTATCAGCCGAAGCTGTTAGTAGGCACTCCTGGCTGCCACATCTGTCTGGGCTGTCATTTGGAGCGACGGATCCAGAAGTTGGCCACTGTGTGAACACCGTGCTGGACTAGACGGACCCTCGGTCTGATCCAGCATCTGGGCTCTTCTTCTTATGTTCTTATACAGCCAGATTGTTCTCGTTCCATCCTTCATATTTAGCCCCAGTGGCTCAATTTTTAATTAATTCTACAGTCTGTTATTGTACTGTACGACTCCATTGAAATAAGTCATTCATGAATTGAGTCAACTCGATTAGGCAAGAGTAGCAGCAGGATACAACCCTAATTTTAATTTGGGAAATGTTAACAAAAGAGAGCTTCGGCTATTGGGCGGTATAAAAATGAAATAAATAAATAAATAAATAAATAAATAAATATAAAATAAAAAGCCCCGTAATGTTTGCATCTTTTCTTACAATGGCAAAGAAGTTTTGAGGCTAGGAGTGAATCATAAGCTGGATAATGGGCTCCCTCATTACAGTACAGTCATCACCTGTAGCCCCCTTGGCTTTTGGGAGACATTTGGGGGTGGGGGGACGACCCAGGATTGGCTGGGGCTTCTGGGAACAGCAAGGAAGGCTGCCTGGATTCGGATGAGAGCGTGCATGGCGGCCGTTTTGAAATGGGGCAAACCTCCATTTTGGTCAGCCCCTCTGGTCTTGGGCACCATGGAACACATTTCTTGGAAACACCTCCCACCCACCCGGCGCAAGGTCTCTCCTTCCAGATCCAGGTTATGGGATGGGTGGGTGCAGGGCAGAGAGCTGAGCAGAAGCCCTCTTTTCTTTGGTGGACCAATGAGGGGGGGGTCATGCCTCTTGGCTTTGCCGTTCTCATCCTGGGCCTCAAGGAACCTTAGTGGGGGGAGAGGGGGAAACACCAATGTTGCTATAACAAGATCCCCCCCATGAAAAAAGTTCCGACCCCACCCCCTGAGGTGTGCAAAGACCAGAGTCACAGAGGCTGGGACGGCCCTGATCTGACCCAGGAGGGTGGGGTTATGTGTGGGGTGGGGGCCCCTCCCTTGCCTTCTGAGGGGGCGGGGAGGGGCTGGTTTTGATTGACAGGAGCACCCCAGGCAAGGGGGGCCGGGGGGGGAATGTCAGTCAGATCAAGGTGGGTGAGAGAGAAAAGGACACGGAGAGAGAAAGTGGAGGGATTGAGCCTCTCTGGGTTTAAGGCAAGGTGACCCAAATTGAAGCTGCCTGCCAATGTACAGCTTCACCCCCCCACATACACAAAAAAACCCATGGCAGTTATTATGATGTTGGTGGGGAGAGTTGGAGGCCTGTCTGATGCTTTGGGGAGACATTTGGGGGTGGGGGGGACGACCCTGGATCGGCTGAGGCTTCTGGGAACAGCAAGGAAGGCCGACTGAATTCAGATGAGAGCGTGCATGGCGGCCATTTTGAAATGGGGCAAAAAAAAAACCCCATTTTGGTCAGCCCCTCTGGTCTTGGGCATCATGGAACACATTTCTTGGAAACACCTCCGCCCCTCACCCGCAAGGTCTCTCCTGCCAGGGAGCAGATCCAGGTTGTGGGGTGGGTGGGTGCAGGGCAGAGAGCTGAGCAGAAGCCCTCTTTTCTTTGGTGGACCAATGAGGGGGGGGTCATGCCTCTTGGCTTTGTCATTCTCATCCTGGGCCTCAAGGAACCTTAGTGGGGGGAGAGGGGGAAACACCAATGTTGCTATAACAAGATCCCCCCCATGAAAAAAGTTATGTTTCTCTTTCGAGGGGGAGGGGGGAGGATCCTGGGGGTCCCCACCCCACCCTCTGAGGTGTGCAAAGACCAGAGTCACAGAGGCTCTGACCCAGGAGGGTGGGGGGATGTGTGGGGTGGGGCCCCCTCCTTTGCCTTCTGAGGGGGAGGGGGAGGGGCTGGTTTTGATTGACAGGAGTACCCCAGTAAAGGGGGGCGGGGGGGTGTCAGTCAGGTCAAGGTGGGTGAGAGAGAAAAGGACACGGAGAGAGAAAGTGGAGCGATTGAGCCTCTCTGGGTTTAAGGCAAGGTGACCCAAATTTTAGGGCTCAGCAGCTAATAAGGTAATTCACCTATTCTCCGGCAGCCTCTTCCTTCTAGGAGCCGGAGAGAAAGAAATCTTGTCGGAGCCTCTTTTGTGGGGCTTCATGCCCGGAGGTGGGGTGGGTGGGTGTGAAATGGCTGCCCCCGCCCTGGTTTCCCCCACCTCATCTCTTCTCCTTCTTCCCTCCTCTTCCAGGGTTTCATACCTTTCAGCTCATGTACGGCTGTGAGCTGAGGGGAGACGGGGGCAAAGGAGGATATATACAGTTTGGCTACAACGGGAGGGATTTCATCGCCCT
Source organism: Elgaria multicarinata webbii (assembly GCF_023053635.1). Lineage (NCBI taxonomy): Eukaryota > Metazoa > Chordata > Lepidosauria > Squamata > Anguidae > Elgaria > Elgaria multicarinata. Next base: position 164,804,685 of record NC_086173.1, read on the forward strand.
GGACAAGGAGACCCTCACCTGGACGGCCGCCGATACCCAGGCCCAAAGAAGCAAGAGGAAGTTGGATGCTGACAGGGCAGGTAACCAATACCAGAAGTCCTACCTGGAGGAGACCTGCATTGAGTGGCTGCGGAGATACCTGGACTACGGGAAGGAGACTCTGCTGAGGACAGGTGTGTACATTGGGGGGGGGAATAAGGGGTCTGTGGGGAGTAGCGAGAGACTGGCGGGGGGGGATTCCATCTCTTCTTCATCCCAGTGTGAGACCCAATCCACACATAACAAAGGGGGCACATCTGGGGCTGCCCCCCTTCAGACCCCTGCGGGGGGAGGGGTTTTCTGTACCCTCCAGATTTTTAAAATGAAAATCCCTGCAAGTAGAAAACTAGCACAATGTACAGAGAAATGGGGGGGGGTCAACTTCCTTCACTTTACCCTCTAAGTGTTGCAGTTACAGTGAATTCATTTAATTTTACTACTGAGGCGCCTTCCAATATATGGCCTCCCCCCCCACCTGTGGCCTGAAGTGGTCCAGCCCACCACCACCACACCTCCCTCCTCCACTTTGACAGATCTGGCCTGAAACACACGATCCAAGCAGATCCCCTGGTCAGGCTTGGGCTGGGCCAGTTCTGTCCAGACTGCGTGTGGGGAGGGAGCTGCACATGTGGGTCCTCCCCCCTGTAGCCAGAACCCCCTCCCTGCCCATGGAGAGCTGCCCCTGCCCTTTTCTTCCTGCCCCAAAGGAGACCCTCCCTCTCCCCTCTCCTCCCCCCCCTCCTGCGAGTGACAGGCTGAGGTCTCCCCTCCTCTCCCCCCCTCAAATCACTCCCTTGGGGGCAGGATCCTTCACTGCTCTCCAGAGGAGTCCCATGTCCACCTGTGGCCCATCCCAGCATTTGCTCATCTGCAGGGAACAGAGAGGATTATTGCAAAATGGTAGCCTCCCCTCCTATGGAACTCCCTGCCTCTGGAGGTCAGGCAGGCGCCAACTTTGTATTCCTTTTGGCGCCTCCTGAAAATGTCATCGTTCCAGAGACAGTTGTGAACGGCTAAGACTCATACAAAGCCTGACAAATCCCCTTGCTTTGAGGTCTTTCAAAATCTCTTGGGGGTTCAGTCTTTGCAGTAGGACCAGATGCCCCCAAGGGGTGTTTTCCTGCTCTAAAGAGCAAAGCATCCATCCTGCCAGGCGCTGGAGAGGCTCTGGGTTAACTCCGAGGCTGCTTCTTTTGCAGAGCGCCCCGTGGTGAAGGTGACGAGCCAGGCGGAGCATGACGGCACGGAGACCCTCGTCTGCCAGGCCCACGGCTTCTACCCCAAGGCCATCGAGACCACCTGGAGGAGGGACGGGGAGGTCATGGACCATGCAACCTTCCGCAGGGACGTCGCCCCCAATTCGGACGGGACCTACCATGCCTGGCTCAGCATTAAGGTCGACCCCAAGGATCGGGACCGCTACCGGTGCCGTGTGGGGCATGACAGCCTGCTGGAGCCTCTGGACTTTGCTTGGGAGGAGACCGGTGGTGAGAGACTGGGGGTGGTGGAGGGTCTTCATTGTGGTGGTGGTGGGGATTAGTGAGAGGGGAGGACTCTAGGAGGTGCATTTTCCCCATTGAAGATGGAGACGTAACCCCACCCTCAGCAGAATCACAGACTGCATTACAAACCCCCTCCTTTTCTTGGATAGAAACGAAGTTTTTAGGATTTTGTAGATTTCGACACCCTTGTCGTCCTTCCTGGCCGGAACCTGCTGCCTTGGAGGCCGTTAACTGACATTGCGCCCTAGGGAAGAGCTCTCGGTCTTTGTCTCTCTCTGCAAGACTGAGTGGCTCTGAAATCACGAGATTTCTGACCGAATTTATATTATTGGAGGCAAACATGTCAGCAAAATGGGAGGAGTCAAGCCTTGTTATGGCTCCTCCCTTTGGGAAGAGACCCTCCCCCACCTCCCAGCCCAGCCCTGCAAGGACTTTTGCAGACTTTCGCAGGGGATGATGGGTTGGGGGGTGGGCTGTTCCTTGGACCTCTCCCCTTCTGACAACTGCAGCGTCTTCTCCCTCTGTTGACCCCCCCCCCCCCAGGCCTCATGGGCCATCCGGGGCCTCCCCCATCCCAGCAGAAGGGTGTTTTGGGGGGTTCCCTTCAATCTCTTTGCTCTTTCTCTCCATTCACCTTTAGCATCCAACTTGGGGCTCATTATCGGGTGTGTGGTGGGGGCTGCCGTTGCCCTGCTGGTAGCTGGGATCGTTGGGATCTATTTCTACAGTGAGTATAAATGTTTCTGCTGAGTTTATCTGTCTTTTGTGAGGGGAGGGAGGAGGTTCAATACAGTCCAGGTCTTTGAGGCAGGGCTGGGCTTCTGAGTCCCCCCCCCCCATCTTTCATTCAGACCTCATATTTATTTATTTATTTATTACACTTATATACCGCTCCCATAGCCAGGGCTCTCTGGGCGGTTTACAGAAATTCTAGAATTGAGGTAAAAACAAGTATACAAAATTTTAAACTCTAAAACACAGAACATACACACATAAAGCATTAAATGCTTCATGATGTGCATCTGAAGAGTCGCCCTTCAGATCCAATTGTGTCTCAACTCCATCTGATGTTTGGAGGGTTCTGCCTCCACACCAGGCCTGGCCCAGGACAGGTTGCTGCCTGAAGCAAGACCCCCCCCTCCCGCTGCCTCCCCCCCTCCACAAGGCCTCCCCCCCCACAAGAAGCAGTCTCTTGCTCACCCCCTGCCTTGCCTTCCCTCCCCGCCACCCCGGCTTCCTTCCCCTCGCAGGGGCCCACGTGCTGCCTGTAAGGTCTTTCTGCCTTCGGGAGCCGTGCAGCATCTGCATGTCTGGCAAAGTATCGGCAGAGATCCCAGGACTTCTTGTGATCTTAACTTCCAGGCCATTCGTGGGCCTGTGCTAGGGCAAGTCAGGCAGCTGGCCAGCAGGGCAGGGGAGGCCAGGGGTGCAGTTGGGTGGGGGCGAGGGGGTAACGGCTGCTTCTGGATCCTGCCCACTGGCTGCCTGGCCGGCCAAGAAGGTGGGCAGCTGGACCAAGCGGCGGCCGAGCCTTCCGGCCCTGCTCCACCCCACTGGCGGTGAGAGGTCTCCTAGTTCTCTCCCTTTCAAAGTGGGTTGAAAAGCAGCGCAGAAAGCTTAGAATAGGAGTCAAAACACCCCCACCCCCCCACCCGGCTTCTTCAGGTGCTGCCCTGAGCTCTCTTCCAGGGTGGTTCCAGAGGGAAGGACCAGAGGCATCAGCAGTGACTTTGGAGCAAACCCGGCGTCTGCTCGATGCGTGGAAAGCTTTTGTACTAATGGCCATTTCTTGGAGCGCCTGTGAGACCCCCTACTTTGGAGGCTGTGAGGAAGGGGTGGGAGAAACATCTGCCGGGGGCCCTTCGTCAGGGCAGAGGGTGAGACTGGATGATCTCTGGGGATCACGTTGAGTTCTGACTCTGATTCTTTCTTTGCAGAGAAACATCAAGATGGCTACAGAGCAGCATCAAGTGAGTGATCCCTTCCTCTTTGCCCGTTTACTCCAATTCGGCCTAAGCCTTGGGTGGTAAATGAGGACGTAGGGGGATGAGTTCAGTCTCCAAGCTGTGTCTCCAAGCCTTCGGCTGCCCCTGAAGCCACAGAGGAGGACCTCCTGCTACCATCACAGTTCTCTTTCCCTCCCTGAGAAGGTACCTGGGAAAGGTGGGTCCTCATTGGTGTAAAGCCGGGCTCCTCCTCCTGTGTGTAGATCCTGAGAAAGGATCCTTGTCCCAAGGAATAAACGACAGAGAAGGATCCAGGCTGAGGGATCCAGGCTCTCATTTTGCTTTCTTGGTTTGTTTCAATGGATTTTTTTATTGATTCATTTATTTATTTATTACATTTCAATACTGAGCTGTAGCCAAAGCTCTCTGGGCAGTTTACAGAAGATGAAAACATGAAACATTAAAAATCGATATACAGAATTTTAAACCATTGAAACCTCAAAACAGACCACATACAAAGACCACATCCTTTGGAAAACAACTTCGAACTCCCAGCCCGACCTAAAGACAAATCTGGGGTCGATTAAAACTCAACATCTGCTGTTAAACAGCTGAGAGAATAGAAAAGTCTTGACCTGGCGCTGAGAAGGTGACCATGTTGGCACCAGGCAGGGCCCCCCTCCTTCACTGCAGATATTTTCAGGGAGCCTCAAAACGATCAAAGCTCTAAGAAGTCGTGGTTGGGAGAGGAGAGGGCAGGAAGGAAGGAAAGAAGGCAGATCTCAACCGAGGAGGGATGATCTCTTTGTGACCTTCAGCTTTGGCTGCTTGGTTCAAATATGGACGTGAATTTTGCACCCGCAGTCACCCTCCGCCTGCTTTGCTGTCCCCCTTGAAATTTAGAGACTGGGCTGCCTCAGGTCTCTTAGTTCCTGCCTGTCCGCTCCCTTCCTGCCTCTGCTCTTCTATACGGCTGATGGGTCTCAAAGCAGCTCTTAGCTGGGGTCACACATTTGAAGTGTTTTTTATGCCTGCCCTTATGGAAATCACGGCTGGATCACACTCCCGACTGAGAAGCTCCACGTTACAGCTGCCCAGGGTTTGTTTAACCTCCCACCACACCCTCTCCCACTGAACTGAAGGCTCCAGAGACGCTCTCCATCTGGGTGGATGGAATTGGAGTTCATTGGGGGAAGAACAATCCAGACCTGTAACCTAGAATCAAACCCTGCATTCTAATTCTGGCTTCCCTCACCCACAACGACCCCCAATTCCAGATCCAGACATCCCAGGAAACCACTCAATGGGGGCAAGCCCCAGCACGCTTGCTCGCTCGCTGCCACTCATTCAGGACAACCCAGGGTTTAAAGAAGCCACGGGTGGTTGTGACATGCAAACCAGCTCCTGTTCCCAGAACCTGGGGGAAGGAACTCTTTGCACCCAGGGGACTCCCTGCCCCATGCTTTTTTCTCCTGGTTGCAGACCCTTCACGGCTCCATACAGCTCGAAAGAGCAAATAGGTCAAAAGAAGGGGCTGGATTTGAGGAGCCTTTGCCAGCTCTGAGCCTCCTCCCTCTCCCCATTCCTCCGTCCTTTAACCCACTGCCCACTCCGCAACGCCTTCTCTTCGCCACCCAGTCCCATCGAAGGACAGGAGTGTTGAACGGTTTGGGTAGCTGTGGAACTCCCTGCCCCAGGAGGTTCGCTTGGCCTCCTCTCTGCTGGCGTTTACAGGGAGGCTCCATTGTCTGGGAGGAGCTGCGCCTGCATTGTAGTTTCTGAGCAGACGCGGTCCTCGTTCACATTCTTCCTGAGCTGTATTTCTTTATTTACTGAATTTTTATATCCGCCCAACAGCCGAAGCTCCCTGGGCAGTTCACACAAATTAAAACCATTCAAAGCATAAAACAAACAGTATAAAGACATGACATAAAATACAATATAAAAGCGCAACCAGGATAAAATCAGCAGCAGTGCAGAAATACAGATTTAAAACAGCAAAGTTAAAATTGAATTTATAGACTGTTAAAATGCTGAGAGAATAAAAAGGTCTTCGCCTGGCGTCTAAGAGAATACGATGTAGATAGATTCCAGGCGAACCTCCTTAGGGAGCTCATTCCACAGCAGATGTCTGGTTTGAAGACATGTGTTTTTGAGAGGCTTTTGCTGTTATGCAGAGCCCTGTGCGCCCCTGGACGCCACGTAGGGTTCCGGAGGGCAGGGAAAGGGGTAAGAAAGGGGGCTGCTTGTGGTCTTCCCCAGCGGAGCATCTGGGGCTTCACTGTGGGAACCGACTCTAGACTAAATCAGCCAGGAGTGCCGACCTTGGGTCCAGGGGCCGGATTCCCCTGGCCAAGAACAATGCAGTGGGTTGGGTGGCGTCAGGGCTGTGCCCATGAGTCCCCCCTCCCTCCCTCCTCCCTCCCCCTCCCTCCTCCTGCCTCCCCTCCTTCCTTCCTCCTGGAAACTGCAGGTTCATTTAGGAATAGATTTGGTTTGGGTACACATTTAATTTTTCCCACGTGTCTCTTTTTGTGGGGTGTTTCTGTGGCTGGCGCAGTTGGTCATATCGGAGTGGAAAGTGTGTTTGCGTCTGAGAGTGAAGGACAGAAGGAGCCCAGCACGCCCCCCCCCCCCTCCATCCCTTCCCCTCCACCCAGTTTGGCATCAGACCCTCATTCCTTTTCTTTTCTCTCCTTTCCAGCAAAGGACCAAAACTCCGACAGCTCCGGTGAGTGTGAGGGAATCCCACGCCAAAAGGGCAAGAGGAGTTGTGCCTCCCCCTGAGGCTGCTGGGGAGGAGAGAGACACACACACACACCTGTTGTCCCTCCCAGGCCCGTTCTGCTTGACTTCCCCCCTCATACCTTCGTCCCTCCACCCTGGTTCGCAGTCTGCCAGCCCCACTCATTCTGTGCCCTGATCCAGGCCAGGAGACGGCAGGGCTGCAGTTGACTAAAGCGCCCCCTGGGCTCTGCCCTGAGAAGCACGGACCTCTGCAATGCCATAAAGCCAACATGGGGGGGGGGACATTTCTGGTGGCACAACCTGGCCTCCTCGCAGAGGTTCAGGAAGGCTGGGAGGTGTCTCCCCCCTTGAAGATGGAAAAGCACGCCACCCTCCCTGAGTTGTCCATCAGACACGTGTTACTTAGGGTGGGGGCTAACGCTGGTGTTTCCTTCTCTCCAACGCAGGGAGCAACCCGGCCATCTAGGAGCCCCCAAGCAGGTGAGTGGCAGAGGAGGGGGCGTCCTTTGTGGGAGGGGTCCGGGAGTGAGCAGGGGAAGGAGGAGCCCTGCAGGGGGAGGAAGCGCTGGGCTGCAGGACGCTTCCTCTCCCTGGTCGCTCCCTTCCTCCTGGCGCTGGGAAAGGGAGAACCTCCTGCAGCCAGACCTCACCCCTTCCCTACCGAGGGAACAGCCGCCATTCCGAACAGGAAGAGGAAGTGGCGCCATTGCTGGAGCAGCCGGGCTTTGATGGATTCGCTTGAACGCATACACTTATTAAACAGAGCACTGCGCGTCCTCACAGGGCAGATGTAGACACTGTGAAATCCTGGTCCTCTCCTAACTCTGAAGCAGGTCTGGATTCTCCAGGGTGGGGGTGGAGGAGGCACAAACGCTTCTAGTTATGGGGACAAAGTGATTTGCCTCAGAAGGGTGTGTGTGTGTGTGTGTCCTGATAGCCTGTGCAGGAGATTCTCCCACCCTGACCTTGGCCACAGCTCACATCGCTGCCCAGTGCTCTCTCCCTCCGGTGATTCCTGGCCAGCCCCTTCCCCTGGGGCTGCAGCCTCTGCTCCTCCACCTGGGCGAGAGATGCTGAGATCCCTCCTTCCGCCCAGCATCAGTCTGGATTGGACTCCTGGGGCTTCGTCCTCTTGGCTTCATCCCAAACAGAATCTCCCGGTTTCTCTCTCTCTGCAGCTTGACTCTGGGGGAGACTCTTCTCCCGATGGAGGAAGACAAGAGGAAGAGAGGATCCATCCATGAACTGAATTCTATCAAGTCCTTCTCAGGGACTTCTTCAGCCTGTTTCTGATTGCAGAGAGCTTGGCTTGGCGTGATTTGCTTTCTGGCACAGCTGCTGCCTCAAGTCGCATTTGCCCCTTAGCTTTTTACCCCATAAAAGATATCTTAGTTGATTAACACACTAGGGGTTTAAATCAATTGTTGGGAGATCAAATTGGTTAACGCTGCATGAAGTTGCCTAGGAGAAAACAGCAGCTCTGAAGGAGGGAAATGCGGCCTTTCTTTTTAGATGTCACCTGCAGAAGTGTCCCAGGGCACCATCTCAGAAGAGGCAGATCTCCTGCTTACGAGAGGAAACGAGATGGGGGGTGGAGGGAGGCCCTCCTTAAGATGCCGCCTTCCAATTATACCTTTAAGTTCTTCGGGAGGGGACCCTGCACTTGAGGGGCATTTTTTTAATCAAAGTGTTTAATTAACCTATCTAAACAAAGCAACTAAATATTGCATCCCTAAAAATTCAAAATTATGCCTCCAGTATTAGGCTGCAACTGATTTTTTAAAAATTACAGAGATATGCAGCAGGAAATTGCCAAAGTGTCTGTTTCCTCATAGAATCATAGAGTAGTAGAGTTGGAAGGGGCCTACAAGGCCATCGAGTCCAACCCCCTGCTCAATGCAGGAACCCACCCTAAAGCATCCCTGACAGATTCTTGACCAGCTGCCTCTTGAAGGCCTCTAGTGTGGGAGAGCCCACAGCCTCCCTAGGTCACTGGTTCCATTGTCGTACTGCTCTAACAGTCAGGAAGTTTTTCCTGATGTCCATCTGGAATCTGGCTTCCTTTAACTTGAGCCCGTTATTCCGCGTCCTGCACTCTGGGAGGATCGAGAAGAGATCCTGGCCCTCCTCTGTGTGACAACCTTTGAAGTATAAGGGCCGTCTTTGTTTCCTGAAGGCTTCCATTGGATGGCCTTGTTCTTCAGTCCCATTCATTTCAATGGGTCCCCAACATTGGAGTCAACCTGAATTGTTAACTAGTTGAACTTCGTTTTTCCAAGATCGAGAGTGTTATTAACAGGCTTCTGAAAAAGGTGTTTGAATTGATTATCTCAGGGTGCGATCTTACGCATGCTTAGCCGTGAGTTGGTGAGCTTTTTCTCTCTCTAAACATGCATAGGATTGCACCCTAAACCTCTTTTTAGTGACATAGAGATCCGTTGTTAACATATTTTGCATTTTGATTGATGCTAATGGATGTAAAACATTTTAATAACCCTGCCGAGATGGGCCAAATTAAAGGGATTTATTTTCCTCCCTCCCGTGCTGTGGCTTTTGTTCTTGGGCGTCAGAAGACTCCGGTTGTCTGCAGAGCCGGGTTTTGCCACCCTCTCGGCTGGCCACTCCAGGCCTCCGCCAACAGGGCACCACGTTTGCTAACACCAAAAAGCCAGTGTAAAGGTTTTGTGGGTGGGAAGTAGGTCGTTGCAAGAGCTAAACAGACCCGAAACACTTGTTTTTTGTTGAAAGAATAAAAAAGGCATCATGAAACAGGCAAAAAGCGAAAGCGCCCAGGAGTCGGAGACCCCCAGCCTCACGGCAACTTGTGGAACTGCCCGAGGACTCCGGCCCCAGCCCAGGCTGCAACTGGCGATGGCTCCCCCAAATCCCTCCCAGCCCTGCTCCTGGGGACCCGTTGGACTGGATGTGCTGGGGAGGGAATCTGGGGTGTTCGCCATGCAAAGCCCCTGTGGGGGCCCCTCCTCTCCTCCTCCAGGCTTCGTGGGGCTGGTAAGGAGAGCAGCAAAGTCCGCTTCCGCACTGGTGGACTCGGGTCGAAGCCTTGTGCATGGGTGGACAGTCCTGAGTGCTGCTCCCCTCACTTTAAATGAATTTATTACTGCATTTATAGCCCACCTTTCTTCCCCTTGCAAGGAATGCAAGAGGGCTGGCACGGTCCTCCACTCCCTGCCCCACTTTAATCCTCACAGCAACCCTCTGAGGTAGGTTTGGCTGGGAGTCAGTAGCGTCAGAGGCATAAATGATGAGGTGAAGACAGTAGCAGGGTGAGTAAATATATATAACTATATCAAGGATCTGGGGATCACTGGTTGTGTTGTACATTAGGTGCGTCTTTAGTTGATTCTACACAGGGTGGATTGCTTTATTATTATATTTATTTGTATCCCGCTTTTTGCCCAATACTGGGCCTCAAGGCGGCCTTACAAAATTTAAAGTCAAGCTCACTCGAATCCAAGACTTAAATCGGCCAGAAAAAAAAGGATTGATTTAAATCACGTGTCCCACTGAAACTTTTTCATGTATTTTCTGAACAATGGTGTAAATCTGACCACTAAGCAGTGTTAATTTCCGAATAAGAGTTTTATTTACACTTTTTCAATCTTCCAAGGAGGCCTTTGCATTTTTCCCTCCCACTGTATGTATTTTGCACGCTTCTCTTTTTCTCCTAGAGAGGGAAGGGTTTGCACCCACGACAGTTTGAGGCGAAGAGCACAATCTTCTTCATGTCTCCTTAGAAATTCCTTCCATTGAGGTCAATGGGGCTTATTCCCAGATCAGTGGATAGAGGATCACAGCCTTAGGATGGGAATGCAGGCACTGGGCAATTTTGTCTTCTCTTTTTCATTCCAGTGTTGCTGTTTTTGGCTTCACTCTGTCTTGGCCCAAAGTAGCAAATTCCAAAGACTTATAGATCCAAACAAGGTTTCATAGTAAACTTTTAAAGATCTAATGTTTCGGATTTTAGTAAGCATTCGGGTTTTATTGTTTATCCACACTCCTATATTTTGTCTTTCTTAATTCTTTTACCTTGCTTGGCCCAACTCTCAACGGAACAATATTCCTACCTAGCTTGTACCTGTGACTACAGGCAGAGGAACTGAAAGGCCAGAAGATTCAAGAGCTAATAGTTAGGCCAGACAGAGCTATTTTCATGAAATGAAAAACCGAAATGAATTGCCCATGTCTGATTGGAAGAAAACTTGATTTTCGTGAGGCTGTCAGGGTAGGTTTAGCATGTTTAGGGTGGGATTTAATTGCAACTATGCTATTTTTTTAAAAATTGCAAGAGAAATGTAGTGTTTATTGATGACTTTAAAAAAATCTGATGTTTATTTTTTAAACAATACCTTTTTGAATTAAAATAATTCCATTTTCCTTTGAATCATTCATTTTATTCACCACAATTCTACACTAGCACTTTTCTGCAGAACGGACCTCCACAGAGTGAATGAGGGAGGTTTGGGAGAAATTTGGAGCTATAAAGATGGTTTTACTTTGAGCATATAAGTTAATTCTGCTGCTGTTCTTACATGGAGTTGTTTTCACATCTGTGGTTTACCCAAAACGTTTGGACACTATTAACTATAAAATAAACCCACTTTATGTTCCTGAAGGAAATCCAGGCCTGTACTATTTTCTAGCCAGAACCCGTGTTGATAAAGGGCTGGAATGCCCAACGCCTCATGGGAAATGCTTTATTTCACAAGGGATTCACCCACCTTGGCTAGGACACAGCAGGGCCCCTCATGGACCGGAAGAATGTATCGGAAGAGATACAGGAGCAGGGCTTGTCTGCACGGCTTCAAATATGGGATGAATGCGTGGTGGGGGCTTGTCCCATCCTGGGAAAGGCAGCCTTGCACAAACGGCGTGACCCATCTCTGGGCTGAATAGTTGGGAAGAGAATGAATTGCCGAAGCTTCCCTGGAATCCCACGCTCTTGTAGACAGGGAGGCCTTATTTGCGGTTCAACACCAGCTCTGGATTTGAGTGGGGTGAAGATGCCCCAGGGGACGTGTCCAAATGGTTTATTTGCAAGAGCCTGACGCGTTTCGACCTGTTTCTTATTCTGAAGCTTTTTTCACAGGCCTGTAACATTAATAATAAAAAAGAAATGAGACAACCTTGTTTTACGCAATTTTATTTTTTTTATGCAATGCGCAATTTCCAGAGGCTCCCAAATTATCCCCCCGTTGTGTCAATGGCAGCTGCCCATGATGCAACAGGGGAAAGTGCCGTTTCGGCAGGGGCTGCAGGTGCCTTCCGAGCCCTGGCCGGTCCACACCGAGCCCGAGAAGAGGCCCAAGTGGCCCGACAAATGGGGGCAGGCGCCGGAGAGTCCACCCTGCCCTCTTCAAAAGGGACTCAAAAATGAAGTGTTTTCTAAAGGAAGCGTCTAATCTGCATGTCGAGGAAATGTCTGTGCCACAATTTGAACTGGTTCTCTTTCGAAGGGGAAATCTAGCCGTTCCCACTTCCCCCCTGTGCTGTTACATTTCCTCCTGCAGCCGCTCTACCAGGAAAGCGGAGCCACCTGGGCCCTGTTCACTTAAGAAACCCAAAGCATGTGAAGTAGTAATCTAAAGACCCAAAAGATGAAATCTTTGAGGGTGAAGCTCCTGTTGAAGCTGGGTGCTTTTTATTGCAATCCACCACCTTTGTAATATGGAATAAAAGAAAGAGGCATTGAATATGGTGGGATTAATTGATGAGTAAACATTCATAGGCTTGCGCTGTGAGTAAATTCTCCCCACCCACCATCCCTGTCCTAATTCTCTGAGGAGAAAAAAGGAAGACGTGGAGAAGGTACGGATTAATTCTTTCCTCCCCCTCTCATTTTTCCTGGCCAAAAGGCGAAAGTCTTCATTATCACACCTTACCCATAACGTGGGTGGGGGAAGAGATGAAAGTAAAGCAGTTCTACCCAGTCTGCCAGGTATGGAAGCCATTTTGTGCAGGCCAGCTGTGAAGAAAAAAGGGACTCAAAACGGTGTCGTCCTGTATTATAATAATAATAATAATTTTATTTCTTTATTACCCACCTCTCCCTTTGGATCGAGGCGGGGAACAACATTAGTACAATACAATATAAATCAAATACATAAAATTAATTAAAAGAGCATATGAAACCAATACAATATCAAAATAACAATCAAGACATCTTAAAATTCTCGGTTTAAAATTCATCTGGGCAGGCCTGCTGGAAGAGGTTAGTCTTTATAGCTGTCTTAAACTCGGAGAGAGAATTAAGTTGACGCGTCTCCTCCGGCAGGCCTTTCTAGAGTCTGGGAGCGGCAGAAGAGAAGGTCCTCTGGGTCACAGTTATTAATCTAGTTTTTGCTAGCTGAAGTAGATTCTTCCCAGAGGACCTGAGTGTGTGGGGCGGATTGTACGGGAGAAGGCAATCCCGCAGGTAGCCTGGACCCAAACCACATAGGGCTTTAAAGCTCATGACCAACAATTTGTACTTTGCCCGGAAACTAATTGGCAGCCAGTGGAGCGATTTTAATGTTGACTTTAATGTTGTTTAGAGCCTCCTCCAGGTTTTTAGGGGCCCCTGGGCAAGACACCCTCAATAAGCCCCCTCCCTTGATTTTCTCCCTACTGTTGTCACCAGCTGCTGTTGGTTGTAACAAGCGAGCTGCAACCACGGTGAAGAACCGGAACAGCTGCTGGGGAGCGGGGCCTTGGCAGGGGCCCAACCATGCCTAGCCTTGATGGGAGCCCTGGTCCCGCTGGAAGCGACCACCCCAAGTGGCTGTTTGGCTGGTGTAAGTGCAGAAACACCCGGTCATGCGGCTTGAAGGTTATTCGCTGTTTCAGCCTGAATGGAAAAGGTCTCAGGTTCCAGCCCCAGCATGTCCAGACGGCTACATGACTGCAGGTCGCAAGAGCGGGAAAGGCTCCTGCCTGAGGCTTTGGGCAGCCCTTGGCAGAGAGACTGAACAGCAGTGGGCTGGATGGATAAGGCAGGTTCATGCACCCCCGCGTGACTCCGATGCTTTTGCGGGAGGCTGCTGCTGCATCTGGCAGGTTCTGTCTGTCTCACGCTTAGCTGGGGCGTCAAGCTTCCTTCAGGGAGCCAAACGGTGGGATCTGGGCCCAAAACGCTGCTGGCAAAACATCCGGCCTTTGCTCGGAGCTTTTCCTTACACAGAGGGAAGTTGGACCTGAGGTTTCCAACTTTTGGGGTGCAGCTTCCTAACTGCAAAAGTGTCAGTCTCCTCCCAGGCCCCAGGCCTCCAGATTTTTTGCAAACCGCCCAGAGAGCTTCGGCTCTTGGGTGGTATATAAATGTAATAAATAAAGAAATAAAGAAATTTAAGGGACCCCACGCCATGGAAGGGCAGTGTAAACCAGAGGGAAAGTGGGTGATGGCTGGAAAGTGCTATTGTAGGGGGTAGCATCAACAGAGACCAAGCTGGCCCAGGGATTTAATACCAGCACAAAATAAAATGGTATATACAAGAACTTGAGAATAACGGAATAACGGGCTCAAGTTACAGGAAGCCAGATTCCAGCTGGACATCAGGAAAAGCTTCCTGACTGTTAGAGCAGTACAACAATGTAACCAGTGACCTAGGGAGGTGGTGGGCTCTTCTCCCACACTAGAGGCCTTCAAGAGGCAGCTGGACAACCATCTGTCAGGGATGCTTATTATTATTATTATTTATTTATTTATTTATTTATTTATTTATTTATTTATTTATTTATATAGCACCATCAGTATACATGGTGCTGTACAGAGTAAAACAGTAAATAGCAAGACCCTGCCGCATAGGTTTACAATCTAATAAAATCATAGTAAAACAATAAGGAGGGGAAGAGAATGCAAACAGGTACAGGGTAGGGTAAGCAGGCACAGGGTAGGGTAAAACTAACAGTAGAAAGTAACAGTAGAAGTCTGCACAACATCAAGTTTTAAAAGCTTTAGGAAAAAGAAAAGTTTTTAGTTGAGCTTTAAAAGCTGCGGTTGAACTTGTAGTTCTCAAATGTTCTGGAAGAGCGTTCCAGGCGTAAGGGGCAGCAGAAGAGAATGGACGAAGCCGAGCAAGGGAAGTAGAGGCCCTTGGGCAGGCGAGAAACATGGCATCAGAGGAGCGAAGAGCACGAGCGGGGCAATAGTGTGAGATGAGAGAGGAGAGATAGGAAGGAGCTAGACCGTGAAAAGCTTTGAAGGTTAACAGGAGAAGTTTATATTGGATTCTGAAGTGAATTGGAAGCCAATGAAGAGATTTCAGAAGCTTTAGGGTGGATTCCTGCACTGAGCAGGGGGTTGGACTCAATGGCCTTGTAGGCCCCTTCCAACTCTACTTTTCTATGATTCTATGATAAGACAATGTTTCAGTGCTATAGATAGTACTATTTACTTCAATGATTAATAAATAGCCTGAGGCAACCTCACCACCCCTCTAAGTCCCCCAACAAAACAAAGACCTTCATCACACCAGCGATCTATCGCACACTCGCCATGCCTCGTATGCAGTTTTGCAACCTGGAACTCACACGTCGTCGTCCACATCCTGCACCCATTTCGCCTCTTCCCCTCCATGTTTCTTTTCTTTTTGGAGTGTGGAAAGTCTGGATTATTTTCCTTCCCTGTGAAATAAATGCTCTCCTCCCTCCCATGTGTTTCTGTGGCTGAGTTCTATCAACCATCCCGTTCTTTGTTGGGGGGCATGTGTGTCTAAGGGGGATCTCTCTAACAAAAGAGGAGGGTGGGGTGGTTCTCCACTCAACCATGAAGGGGGGGGGAGAGAGGCCCCATTTAATTCTATGTTCTTACTCCTGAGTAGGCATAACCAGGGGTACATTTTCACCTTAAAAGAAATGCAGAAAATGCACCGGGATGGGGGGGGCGGGGTTCATCCTGTGAAGCTTCGCAGTTAAAGACTTGGTGGGTTTTTTTTAGAAATGGAGCCAGGCAGTGCATATTCAGTCCTCCACCCCTATAGTTTGCTGAGTGGGTCCATCCTACTTTCGGTCCTCCAGCACAGCTTATAAGGATCCTAGGGAGAGCACTGTGTGTTCTTTTTCTTTCCCCCACCCTTCTCCTAAGTTTTACAGTGCAATGACACTTAATTGAAAGGAAGAAAGATAGACCAGTCCATTGACATGTACGGGGTTGACTTTCCCTAATCTCTTAATCCCTTAGGTACACCATTGCATCATTACACAGCTTTGCATGATCAAAGTAAAGGAAAATAGATCCTTCACAAATGCAAACAGGTGGACTTTCGCATTGGTGGACTATGGGGAAAGGGTTTAAGAGGGGAACTAAAAAATCCCTAAAAAATCAAGGGATGAACCGATCTGATTCAAATTTGGCATGACTAAAGTCCTCGTTAAGAGCTATCCCCATGTCAAGTTTGATCTCTTTATCTTTAAAAATTACACAGATGTAAGCATTTTGGTCACCTTGGAGCAAAGGAGGGGACCTGACCGCCTTTCCAAAAGAAATTAGTTAAAATGATTGTTCATCTGCCCACCCTTTGAAAGGAGCAAAACAAACCTTCGCTCCTCCTCCCCTGCAAACCTTTCCCCAAGCCAAGGGGCAGCAACAGTCTTGGCCCACGGGCTCCCTCCTCCTTCCTACAAATGGCCTCCCTTCCTTGGAGTTTATTTAATATTATCTTCGGGGAAAGTGCAGTGTGTTGTTTTATTGTAATTGTGCAGTTTCAGGCTGCTGTACTATTGTATTTGCGCAGAAATAAAGAAATATTTTTTTAAAATAAAAAATTAACTGCAGGGGGAAGGAGAACTTAGGGGGGCAGGGTGTGAAGTTTTGCCAACGTAGTAGTGCTCCAGGTGAAAAGATACATGAGCTGAAATGGCGCAGCAACATACAGACATGAAAGTGCCCAGTGCTCCACTCGCTAAGGAAATGGTGGGGGAAACTGCGGACAAAAATCAGATTAAAAAAGTAGGTGTGACTCCAAAGCCTCTCTCTCTTTCCGTTCTATTATGCTCATTGCAAATGTCAGAAGGCTGGAAGGAAAAGCTGGGGTCTCTTTGCGGTGCGTGTACTTTGAGGCGCGATATGGGGAGGCCAGTTCGCTCGCGAGTCGGGGACCTAGGGAGCCTTATACCCCCATGTCTTGGGGGTCTTTTAGTCAGTACGACCCATGGCCCATGAGAGGTATGCAGACCTTTTCCACTTTGTGCATGCTCACTGCAAATGTCAGAAGTCTAGAAGAGTGGTCGAAGAAAACCATACAAGCCATTAATATAATACTTGAAACTATTACTGTTATTTATCTATAATATTTCTATACCGCTCAATATCTAAAAAAGATTCCAGAGCTGTGAACAAACAGCAAAAGAAAGATTAGAAAAGCAAATTAAAATTGTTCAACTTAAAATAAAGGACCAGAAAAAAAGGAAAAGGAAAAAAGGAACAGTGGCTATTACTACTGTTTATTGAATTATTTATGTAGTACATTTTTAATCTGCCCGATAACTAATGTTGTAATCCACCCAAACAAATTAAAAAAGAACAACCTAAAATGCCATTTAAAAACAGTCAAAATATAAAATGAAATTCAAATATTTTAAAGAACAAGAATTGAATACAGTATACTACTGTTTCACAACGACAATCCATTACTAGAGAGATTGGGTATTGCTGAAAATGAAAAATAAAGATTGATAATCTGTTGATTGATTTATCTGCAACTCCCCCCCTTTTGGGCCAAATTAACGCCATCCGTATGCCAGGCGCTGGACCGTCATTAGCGTTGCAGACAGAAAACTCCATCGCGATGCCCATTGAGCCCTCCAGCCCCTGCCATGTATTCAAGAATTCCCCCCCTTCCCCAAACGCGGACCCTGCGAAGGGGATTCCCGAAAGGCCTTCAGCGAGAATACTTTCTCTTTCCCTTTCCAGCGCTTACAGCTTGCGGCTCTCGATCTACCCAGCAACCACGCTCGAAATCAAAATATTTATTTCCTATTGGTCGCATATTTTCCCCTCGGCCAATCCGAGCTCGTGCTCCGGTTCTTCTGGGCGTGAGCCACCCCCTCCTTCGGGAGCGAGGAGAGAGGTGCGAGGAGGTTTTAGGTCGTCGGTAAACACGAGAAGGAGAAGCGCGAGAGACTTCGGGATTGAGACCAAAATGTGGCCTGCCTTCCTCGTGGAGGTGGTGGCTGCCTTCCTGCTGCAGGGCTGCTTGGGTGAGTCTCTCCGGGGGCGGCCAGGATTTGCAAGCCAGGAGGGGTCGGGGTGGGGTGGGGGGAGAGACCGCGAAGGGGTGTCCCTTGGCTGTCCATGTAATGTTTGTGCAGGTTTCCCCCCCCCCCATAACGTAATCTGGACTCACTCCGTTTTCCGATCCGCTTTCGCCCCCGCTGAGCGCCCACTGCGCCTGCTGGTGTCACAACGCGCTGAAAATGTCATAATGTTTCGTCTGATCAGATCTACACCAAGCAGGAGATGACACTTTGAAAACGGTTTGAAAACTTTATAAGGAGTGTGTCCTGGGCCCCAACTGTTGTTACTACTGTTATAAACCGGTTTAAAACAGTAGTGTTTAAAACAATACCTGATGGAACGCCTCTCCCGACATGAACCTACCCGTACACTGCGCTCAACATCTAAGGTCCTCCTCCGAGTGCCTACTCCAAGGGAAGCTCGGAGGATGGCAACAAGGGAGAGGGCCTTTTCAGTGGTTGCCCCCCGACTGTGGAATGATCTCCCCGATGAGGCTCGCCTGGCGCCAACATTGTTATCTTTTCGGCGCCAGGTCAAGACTTTTCTCTTCTCCCAGGCATTTTTAACAGCATTTTAACAGCATTTAACAACGTTAAGTTTGTTTTTAATGGACCCCACAATTGTTTTTAAATGGATACTGTTGTTTTTATACTGTTTTTTATGTGTGTGTTTTAAATTGTATACTTTTTAATGTTTACTATTCTTAAATGTTGTAAACCGCCCAGAGAGCTTCGGCTGTGGGGCGGTATATAAATGTAATTAAATAAATAAAATAAATAATAGTGTAGAGATCCTGCCCAGGTTTTCGTAATCCCGGAAAGCCAGCTTGGCATGGGGCTGCTAAATGCAAGGCGAAAATGGGGACGGGAGCTGGCGGTAGATGGGTCTCTTTCAGGCCGGGGTGGGGTGGGGCGGGGCGGCAAAGGGGGAACAGACCCCCCAAATTTCCATTCCCCTCAGATTCCTCTGAGCGCCCCTAGTCTCTTTCTTTCCCTGGGTTACGTGCTTGGATGAAGGGATCTACCCCCCCCAACTCCAAATGTTAGTCAAATATTGTGCCTTTAGGCGGAATTCCTCCTCTCCTGAAGACTTGGATATTTCCCCCTTCCAATTTCCCCTTTAATTCCCTCCCCCCCCCCCGTTAAAAAGGCTCCGCAGAGGCCACCATGTAGGTCACCTGCCACCACTCCGAAGCTATCCCAGGGTAAAGTGCCCTTGTAGACGATCAGTCTTTTTCTCCGGCCTTTTAGTATTTGTTTATTTATTAATTTATTTATTACATTGATATACCACCCCATAATAATAATAATAATAATAATAAAATATTTCTTACCTGCCCCTCCATTCTGATCGAGGCGGGGAACAACAATAAATGATAAAATACATAAAACTGAATTAAGAACATAATACACATTGTTAAAACATCCTAAAAACACCCTTAAATTCCACTGGATAGGCCTGCCGGAAGAGCTTGAGAGCGTTCTCAAATGCTAATAGACTGTCTAGTTGAGGCCATTCCACAGTCTGGGAGCAGCAGAAGAGAAGTTCCTCTGAGTAACAGTTGCCAAAGCTCTTTGGGCGGCTTACAAAGATAAAAACATGGAACATTAAAAACAAATATATAAAATTTTAAACGATAAGAAGCATAGAACACCCCCCACATCCCTTAAATACCCCCATCGCTTATCTTGTTCTCTCCATGCACACCCCCCCCCAAAAAAAAAACCCACCTGAGGATTGGACTCAGCCTGGAGTTTGGGTCTGGGCATAAATTTTCCTTGCAAGAAACATTTCTCTGCACTGTCTGGACTCTACAAATCTGGCTTGGCTCTATGGGCAACAATTTAATTAATTAATTAATTAATTTAAACATTCATGGGCTGCTTTTCAGGGCAGGAGATCTCCAAAGGCAGCATACAACGTTAAAATACATATGATAGAATTCGTAATTAAAAAAAACACACCAAAGGAATGAAGGGTGTAATCCTATGTATGTTAGGCAGAAAACGTCCTACAACTCCCAGAATGCCAGAACCAGCATTGGAGTCTCCAGCAGCACAAGACTGCAGCAAAGGGGGATCATGGGGGGCTGTTGGGGTTGATTATTGCCCCCCCCATCCCTTAGGTGTCAGGTGAAGGAGAAAAAAGTCATGCAACAATGTCCCCTGGTGAATGTGGACGTTGTTCGTTTCGTCTAAAGATGCATAGGGTTGTGCCTGAAACACATTTTGTATTTTTCTGCTCTTTAAAGAATATAGTCTAGCTGCATTTTTCGCTGTTCTCACTTTTTTTGTTTTGTTTTTCTATTGGCGTGGACATTGGCGTGGACATGATTTCATGGATAACTGTGGCGTTACACCCCACAAGTCAGTTCCCAAATGTATGTCTAGGGTTTGTAAGTCTGTGGTGAGTTTGGAATGTTGGCCTGAGTGGGCGGAGTCAGAATGTCTGGGGAGGGGGAGGAGTCATATATAAGGGAAGGACTGAGGGGATTGTGAGGGACTTTTTAGGTGCTCTTAGAGTCCTTAGGGCTCTCTGTGGTTTAGCTCTCTGTGTTTAGAGTACTTGGGTCTGGAGAATTTGAGGTTCAGGGTAGAGAGTGGTGTCTTTAGAGTGTGGTGTGCACATAGTTGATGTATATTAATCAATACAGATAATAATAACGTTCAAGAGTGATTGTGTGAGAAAAAGGAAAGCGCGTATGTGAATGAGTGAAAGGATTGGATGAAAGGTTTCAAAAAGGTTTTTAAATGTTTTATTTGAAACAAAGCTTGTGAACTTTTAAAAATAAATTTTAATCATTTTGTTTTAACTATCACAAAAATCCCACGTGTCTGTTTGGCATTTAACATCTGAAGTTTATTCATTTAGCACCCACTCTGTCAATAATTCACCTCAGCACATATCATTCACAGCGTTTTATTTTATATATTGAAATCCTTCTCCATTTAACCCCTTTCTCCACAGTTTGGAGGAAGGTGGTTTTTATCCCTCGCCTCAGGCGTATCAAGCGGTGGTGCTTGGCCTTGAGCAGGGAGTAGCCGCGGCCAGGCTTGGTGTTCAGAGCCTGTGTCGTGGCAATAACGCCCTGGACAATTCATAAATAAAGCAGTAAATAAGGTATATTGGTGCCTGAGGAGAAAGATTAAAGTGGTGTGCTTCACCACTAAAATAACCAAAAGAACAGCCATTTTGAATAAAATCTGTCACTTCTCAGTCTTTTTATTTACGGGCAAAACCTGTCATCTGGGGCAGCCCCATATTCTGGCATGTGGTAGGTCTGGCTAAGGGGGCAGCGGTGTTCCTTGTGTGTGGTTCGTTTTATTTTGAAAGGGCAGGCCTGGCCTGGGTTTCCTCACTTTGGGCACATTGAATTCATTTTGGAGTTCTTTGTGTTCTTCTTGCTGCAGAGATGAACTTCTTGTGCTTTTAACTGAGATGAAACCAAACGCAGACTTTTTCAGAGCTCTTGTGTTTTGAATGGGGGTCTTGGAAGTGGTTTCAGGCCTCCGTTTGATGTTGACTGAAAGCGGAATTGGAAGAAGAGATTATAGTGACTTTGGAAAGCCACCGTCTTTTGATCTGTGTGTAACAGCAGCACTTCCTGCGTTTTTAAGACTTCTCACTCAAAGCATTCAACTGTTTTTAGTTGGGTTTTTTCGTACTTCTGTCGTGAGTCTCACTGCAGTTTTTGAAAGCCAGTGAGTGATGACACCCTCACGGCCTGGTGCTTGAAGGGGTTCAAAGCGCATTGAACATACAGTTCTCCGAGTTCATTGTTCAGTCCGTCAGTCCCCACCTGGGATTGCGGTGAGGATAACAGAGGATGAAGCTGCATTTTGTGTGTGTGTGTGTGTGTGTGTGTGTGTGCGATAGTGGTGCTGGTAGAATAGGTGTCAGAAAAAAAATACTGTGTTGTGCTATCCAAATCTGTGACAGAATCTACAAGCTGAAGTTTCAAGACACTCATGTGTTTTTTCACAGATGGAAAGTGCTATGATACGCTCATCCCTTTGCCATTTCTGATAAAGTTAAAGAAATTGGGTGGATGTACTGGTTCATATGTAACGGCTACCTAAGAGTTAAATAACCCATAGTTAGCTGTGGCTACGCTGGAGCTTTCTTGCTCACTGACTCCATGTGTGCTGGTTGCTTTCGCTTCGCTTCGGCTTTGTTGCTTCCGCTTTGTAAACAACTCAGGAACAGCAATAGTTGGAATCTTCTAGAGCTACTGGATCTATAACTTTCTGGAGGGAGGCCTCCCCACAGTCCTCATGGTGCACACTCAAAGGATCCTGCCCCCCTGCCTCCCCACTCAGTTTCTTCTTGACTGCTGCAGCTTCATTGGAACTTTCTATCCTAAAATTCCTCCTTGAAAAGCGAATTCTCTCTTGTCTCCCAGCTTTCCTTTCTTCTTCATTCAGACCTTTTTTCTGATTTGTGTCATTATATACAATTCATCATGGTGAATTTTAATCACACAAGATGTGGAGTCTCCACAATATCAGGGTCTCTCCTCAGAATGAAATGCTGAGATTACCATCTCTGGCTGTGGATCAGTTAGATGAGTTGAGACCCCTACTATGTATTTATTTATTTATTTACAGCTTATTTATTCCCCTCTTCAGGCAGAAAAGGTTCCCAGAGCCAGTCTATAAAGATAAATAATAAGAGAGTCCCTGCCCTTAGGCTTACAATCTAAAAGACTCAACAAAAAAGGAAAAGGGATTATGAGAGAGAAGAAAAAGGCAACCTCAGGCACTGGGGCTTGGCCAGCATGGCCAATGGTCCTGAATACCGGGAGTCAACGTCCAAAACATCTGGAGAGCCACCTCCTGCCCACCCCTGAGCTACACAACATCCTAAACCCCGCTGTCCATCAACAGTGAAGGGTTTAGGATTGCACTGTTATTAAATAAGGTATTTGGGTGCCTGAGGAGATAAAATGAAAGCAGTGCACCAAGTTGAAACAGGATCTCTGTTCAAATCGAACCCTTTGCCACCTTTTATAACACGCAAAACCTGCCGCTTTGGGGCAGCCTCCCCTTCGGCCATAGGGCAGGCGGGGCAAAGGCTGGAGGGGAGAACCGGTCTGGGTTTCCTCACCTTGGGCATGTGGGGCTCCTTTTGTGGCTCTGTGGGTCCTGGCCCAACGCAGGGGAGCTTCCTGTGTGTTGTTAATTGAGATGCCATCAAGGGCAGGTTGAACAGTGCTCTTGTGCTTTCAACTGGGGAAGCCCCCAGAAGGCCCAGGCCTGGGCTCTCAGAAATCATTTCAAGTTGACTCTGTCATCTTTTGTTGTTGGCTGAAAGGAAGTGGAGCTATAAGAAGAGGGTGTAGTGATCTGAGAAAGCCACAGACTTTCCAGGGGTGTGCAGTTAAAAGCCGAATCGACGGTGGTTTTAAGATTCTCCCCACTCAAATCATGCAACAGTTTTTAGTTTTAGTTTGGCTCTCACCAATCCAAGGACCCTGTCCACATCATCGGACTGTACAAACTGAAAAGAATCCAATAATACTGGACAAGCAGGTGCCAAAGTTACATCCACTGGGTCTATGTCAACAATAGCATCCAAGTCAGAGCGGATCCGAGCAAGTTGGTCTGCAAAGTGCTGGGCAAATTGGTCACAGCGGTCTGTTGAAAGGTCTGAAATCTCCTCTTGGGGGCCAGAGTGTAGAAGGCCCCTGACCACCCGAAACAGCTCTGCTGGATGGTTATTTGCAGACCTCCCCTGCTTATTGCAGACGATCTGTTTCGTTTCTTCATCAGATCACTCTTAACTCTGGGCATGTTTAGCCTGGAGAAGAGGAGACTGAGGGGAGACATGAGAGCCCTCTTCAAATACTTGAAAGGTTGTCACACAGAGGAGAGCCAGGATCTCTTCTCGATCCTCCCAGAGTGCAGGAGACGGAATAATGGCCTCTAGTTAAAGGAAGCCAGATTCCAGCTGGACATCAGGAAAAACTTCCTGACTGTTAGAGCAGTACGACAATGAAACCAGTGACGTAGGGAGGTTGTGGGCTCTCCCACCCTAGAGGCCTTCAAGAGGCAGCTGGACAACCATCTGTCAGGGATGCTTTAGGGTGGATTCCTGCCTTGAGCAGGGGGTTGGACTTGATGGCCTTGTAGGCCCCTTCCAACTCTGCTGTTCTATGATTCTATGAATGATAATTTTATGAACAAATCAAGTTTATACATAAAATAACTTTAGGATCAGAAAGGTTGCTTTATGTTCTTAAAGCAGCCCTTCCCAAACTGGTGCCCTCCAGATGTTTTGGACGATAATGTCCAGCATGTCAGACCCGATTGGTCATGCTGCCAGAGGCTGATGGGAGCTTGTCCAAAATATCTGGAGGGCACCAGGCTGGGGAAGGCTGTCCTAAAGCAACACAGTGACTTTAGTTCTTTAACAAGCACTAACAAAATAAGTGTTGATTATTTTTCCATTTCCCCCAGAATTTCTGTGTTTTTCCTAGCCCCCTGAGGGGAAAAGCTTTTTTCTCATGGTCTCAAAATTTATGTCACTAGCTGGCACCAACAGGAAGAAAGTTAATAGTAAAGGCATAGAATCATAGAATAGCAGAGTTGGAAGGGGCCTACAAAGCCATCGAGTCCACCCCACTGCTCAATGCAGGAATCCACCCTAAAGCATCCCTGACAGACAGATGTCCAGCTGCCTCTTGAAGGCCTCTAGTGTGGGAGAGCCCACAACCTCCCTAGGTAACTGATTCCATTGTTGCACTGCTCTAACAGTCAGGAAGTTTTTCCTGATGTCCAGCCGGAATCTGGCTTCCTGTAATGAAATGCTGAAATGTAGGTGGGTTTTTTTGGTAAAAGATTCTCCTGCCAGATATGTCACTGTAGACATCAGAGCTGTTTTTTTTAACAAAAAAAGAAACGGAAGAGTAACTCTAAGAGTCGATTTTAAAAGGATTTGCAATCCCTTTAAAATGCAAAAACTAGCTAGAGGGGCCTCTGAGCTGGTTTAGCTGACTTACCTGTTGGTTGGCAGGGAGAGGCCAAAGGATTATGCATATCTCAGCCCCTCCCTGCCCCCTTGCTCTCAGTTGCTTTCTGCACTGGGGGGAAGGTGGGGGAGGGAAGGAAGACCCATGATCCAACCTCTCCCTCCGTGCACGGCCGTGGAGGTTCTCTGACACCCCAGAGGCTGTCTAGGGCCCATAGGATCCCTCTCTAAGACAACCAGCATCCGCATAGATTATGAGACCGTTCCGGTCTCTGCTTTTCTGAGCTCCCAAAAGAAATGGAAGAAGCACAGGGCAACAATTCCATGATCCCCTGTAAAAAAACCGAGGCAACCAAGCGTCGCAATTCCACGGTAAATGCCTAATGCGGAAGCCCCTGAAAATACACCAGAAGCCCCGTCTTTGCTTGTCCAGCAGAGCTCTCTCGAAGACCCACTAGCTGCATTGATGAGGATGAAGATTTTCAAATATATCTTAAACTAGCAAAAAATCCCGTCGTACGACAGGTGTATTTATTTTGTTAGCACTTCTTTTAGCCAGTTCCCTCATTGCTGCATCTTCCACAACAGTTTGTTACGTTTTGGGGGCCTATTCACAATTTTCTCATTGTGAGGAGGAGCAATCTTTCCTCTCCCTCCCAAGGAGTTGCAACTCCCCCCTTCTCTCTCTTACTTCTCAGATGTAACTCTTACGTTCCCCCTTCTTTTCCCTTAGTGCCCCCTTCCTTCTTAACTCCCTGCAGCCCTTTTACCTGCTGGTCCTTCCCACCCGTCCCTCCTTCTCCCCCTCCATATCTCCTGCCTGGGGAATCCTCCTTGCTTGGACGGATCCTCTCTCCACAACCCAAGTGCCGCCTGCTGTAGGACGGCAGAGCCCGTGAAGGTGGGTGGTCTGACGGGGTCTTCCTATGCAGGGCCCCTAACTCCGCCTCCTCTCTGTGTCTCCTTCCCAGGCTCCTCCTCCTCCACGCACTCCCTGCGCAATTTCTACACGGGGGTCTCAGAGCCCGGAGGGGGGATCCCCCGGTTCATCGCTGTGGGCTACGTGGACGACCAGCTGTTTGTTCACTATGACAGCGACACAAGAAGAGAGCAGCCTCGTGTCCCCTGGATAAAGAAGGTGGAGAAGGACGATGCCCAGTACTGGGATAGGCAGAGCCAGATCTTGCATGGCTGGGAGCAGACATTCAGAGCGAGTGTGGAGAATGTACGGAACTATTACAACCAGAGCAAAGGTAAGTAGAGGATGGGGGGGTGCATGGATTCTCCTCCCACACCCCCAAGATTCATCCCTTTCAGGGGTAGTAGAGCTGAATACTGAGAGAGAGAGAAAGGAAAGGATGGGGGGGGGCTGCTCCTAGGAGAAAAATTGGTTCCCCCCCCCACTTTACATATCCACAGCCTCCCCAGGTCCACTTGACTACAACTAGAGGAGGTGGGGAGGGAGCAGAACAGAGCAGAGCCCCTCCCTTCCCCCACCCCCACCCCCACTCTCATCTAAGCAGGAGCACCAGAGGGGAAGGGGTTTTTTAGACAGAGCGAAACCCCTCTTATTGGAGTGATGAAGGAGGGGGCTGGGTGGGAAGCATCCTGCGCCCTTCCTCTGTATTTTTTCTTTCTTTCAGTAAAAAAAATCCTCCAGCCTTTTAGTTCCAGCAAAACATGTTGCTAGTATAACTTCTGCTCACTTCCTCTGTGAGACCCACCTGCTCCCACCCTCCCATATTTGGACCAATGAGTGGAAGAGGTGACTCTCAAACACGTAACACTGCTTTCATTTCAAATAGCCTTAATTAATTAAATATTTTAATACTGCTTTCCCCCAGTGTTTTAAGCCAGTTACATAAAACAATAAAAACATCTTTTTTAAAATAAATAAATAAATACTAATAATATGACAATGCCGACCCAGCGTGTGGTTGCTGTAAAAAGGCAAATGGGTATAAAGGCGTTTCAAGGTGAGCCGTGTTATCCTGGGTCCCTCCGGCCTCCCGGGCCCCAATCCCTGCTGCGCAGCAACAGCAGTGCCCTCCGCCTGGTGGCCATATCTGGAACTGCAACTCTTCCGTCCAGCCAGGACCGTGAGGCCTCAGGAATCGATCCCATCCAGGCTGGCTCCAGGTAACTCCTGCTCCAAGCTGCGTTTCTCAGCCTGTGCAACTTGCATTTATAAGCAGCCACCACAGACGCCTAAGGCCTGGCCTGGTACCTGCTCTCTGCCCTTTAGTTTATTACTTACTTATTAAAAACCATGTATGCCCCACCGTTTGTCCTAGAAGTTTAAGGCAGCTAAGAGTCAAAATTAAATATAACAATTAAAAATATCCTAACAATTTAAAACAAAACTAACTACTAAATAGGAAAACAGCAGCAGGAAATAAAAACACACACTGGTCAAAATATTTATAATATTCCAAAAAGCAGAGTCAGATTAAAACAGCAAGTTAAAAATGGCATATTAAATTTCTTCCGAAAATGGAAGATCTTTACCAGCTCCCAAAAAGTCTTTCATGAGGGGGTGAGATGGAGACTCAGAGGAGAGCTTCAGAGCCCAGGGGCAGCTGTGGAAAAGGCCCTGTCCCTCATCCCAGTGAAGTGTGTCTCTGGGGTTCTTGGGCCGTACAAGAGGGCGCCCGGGGATGATCTCAACAGGTGGGCTCAGGGAGGGGAATGTGTTCCTTCGGATATCCTGATCCTAAACCCATGAGGGCTTTGAAAGCCATCACCAATACGTTAAGCCTGGAAGCCAATTGGATGCCAGTGCAGCTGTTCCAACTTGCTCCCTATTGACAGTCCAGGTGCTGGATTCTGGACCAGTTGTAGTTTCCAAATACTCTTCAAAGGCAGCCCTGCATAGAATTGCACTGCAATGATCCAGACGTGATATGATTAAGGGTAACCCTGGCCAGGCCTGCATTTTCCAGGAATGGGTATAGTTGGCGCATCACCCCCAGCTCAGCAAAGGTATTCCGGGCGACAGCTGAGACCGGGGCGTCCAAGGTCAAGGCTGGGTCCAGCGGAAGCGACAGACCTGATTTCTCAAGGGGGGCCTATTCCACCCAACACTGGCTGAACCCCAATTCTTGGATGGGCTCTGCTAGCCATATGAGCACCTCTAAGTCATCTGCCCAGCCACGAGCCTGTCTTTAGACGACGTCTCTCTGCCTCCGGCCGGCCCTCTGGTTTTTGTCTGCCCAACCCAGCCCTCAGTGCCAGCCCATATCTTGACTGCAGTCTTCTGTCTCTGACCCATTTTACCCTCACCTGCCTTTAGCGGAATCAGGCCCCAGACGCAGCCTGGCATCTCGTGTCCATGAGGACACTTTTGACTGAACATGCGCAGAGTCACACAGTGAATCACCTAATGAAAAGACAGAGGGAGGGAGGGAAGGAGGGCGTCCAAATGAACACAGGTCTCTCTCTTATGCTCCTGCTTTCACTCCTGACCTCATTCAGACCCATCAAACTCATTAAAGGTGAAAAAAGTGGGAAATGTCCACCAAGTCCCCTGAAACCTTTCCGGACATCGTCCCCCAAGGCCCAACAGACCACACGGGGCTCCATGGGATGGGCAAGGGAGCAGCTGTGTTTCCCAGGCCGACCTCCACTTTCAGGCCTCCTCCTGCTGCTGCTGCTAGTGTTGCGCTAAGCAGCACAGTCGCCCTCCCAACCCGGCTCCCGCCAACACACGACACAACGCTGCAAGGTATTTGAGTGTAAACCCAGCTGCTGCCCTTACTGCAGCCTGTGAAGCAAGCCAGGTGGAGCCTGAAGGAAGTCTGCAGCCTGGGGGCTAAACTAGACGCTACGTTAAATGCAGAGCGTCTAGCGGAGTCTGGCTTTTTTTGTACTCTAGCGTAAGCACACAGGGCCCCGATCCAGATTTATTTATTTATTTATTGCATTTCTATACCGCCCAATAGCCGAAGCTCTCTGGGCGGTTCACAAACTTACTTATAGTACTTAAACAGGGAAGAGTGAAGCCCAGGTAAGGATCCTGCACCCCAACAGCACTCAAGGATGGCCTGGCTGGGCCCGGGCTGCTTCTCCCTCTTACCCTCCGCAGTACCAGCAAGAGCAGGGCAAACCCAGCACAGACACAGGGGCAAGTGCAAGAGTCCCCCCCACACGAGGTGGAGGCTGGATGAGGCCTAGGTGGTCTGAGTTCCTTCTGGCGATGGAGCCGGTTGCTCCCCTTCGCTGCGGAGGGACTCCATATACTTCCGCATCTTCACAATCCTCCACGGTGACAAAGGGCTTCAGTTCGTCCAGCTTCAGCTCCAGGGATCCCCTGTACTCATCGCTAGCAGCCAGGTCCTGAATGTCCTCCTCCAGGAGAAGAGAGGCCATCTTGCCCCCCATGGCTCACATGTGCTGCTTCAGCTAGCCAGTGCCTGTGCTGAGGATCAGCCGCGTACTTGAACAGGTGGGGATGCTTGATGCAGAGTCTGCCTCTGGTCCCTCCCATCCCAAGGGCCTTGTTTGCTCTTGATCCAAGGACAAAGGCAGTGGCCTCCGTGGTCTGCAAAGGATTCCACTTGGAACCATCTCTCTGCAATGGCTCAGAGGACATGGCTTTCCACGTGCTCACTCCCAAAGTCCCTCGTTCATTCGACTGGCTCTGTCCTGGAGGCCGCCCCTTCCTCTTGTGGGGGATGAGACTTCTCCGCCCAGCCACATCTTGCCCTGGGTTTGCCCAGAGGTGAAAGAAAGGGGTGGGGGAACCTCCATTAGCCCCAACAGAAGTTCTTTGGGGAGCAGGCAGGCCTGTGGGTGTTGCCATGCAATCCAACCCACGATCAACCGGTAGACGCCGAATGACGCTCTGTCTATCCCAGCTGCAGAGAATTGTGAGGCCTCACAAAAATGTTAGACTTTATTAAGACCTAGGACTGAAACATCTCACAGGGAGCAAATGCCAGGCAGGCAGGCAGGCAGGTCCTTGGGCAAGTTTACAGACTGTGGTGGGCAGGGCAGAAGAGAGGCGCTGTTCAAGTGTAAATGCTTCTGCTGCTGCTCCTTCTCCGCTGAGAACAAGGAAGGAATCCAAGTGGGGATGTAAAGAGTTTTAGGCCCATGGAAAATCCCCCCACCTGCCAGGTCCCGAGACCCCAGTGCCCACCTTCTCACGCACCCTGGTTCAGGCTGCCTGCCTTGCTCCTGCCCCCTCTAGTGCCCTGACCCACAGTCTGGGGCTGCTGATGCCAGGCTGCCGGCAAGACTGGGCAGGGTCGCCTCAGGGCACCAACCGCCAGCAGTCGCCCCTTTTGGATCCGAGCCCATGATGGGATGGCGATGGTTCCTCTGGAAGAAAACGCTCCGAGCTCAGCTTTGGTTCCTTAACGCTGAAAATGTTGGATGCGCAAAATAGAAGTAGGATGTGGGAAGCAGCAGAAACGAGGCTCCCCAGGGACAAGCTTTGCCCAAGATGAAATATTCACAGCATTATTATAATGCTTTTAAACCAAAGTCAATGCACAAAACAAAATGGGTTTAAGAAAATAAGTGCAATACAAGGTCCAAATGGAGCTACAACTATGCATACGGAGATAAAATTTAATGAAACAACTAATCCATACTGTTAAGCATAAAAAGTGATAATAAACACTTAATTTAAAATGTTAATGATTTAACACACAACAAAATTATACCAGAAGTAGTCCGCAAAGCCTAGATAGGAACTACACAAATCACTTTTTCTACTGTTCAAATGGAAGGCTACATACGTCCACCTGTTCCATATGTGTTTCGACCACAAGGGTCTTCGTCTGTAGGATAAGAAATTATTCAACATTATAGCCCAAAGCATAGAAAATTTTGCTTAACTAAATTGTTCCATTCAGACCTGCAAGGCAAAACCAAAAACATGTTTTTACATATTTCAGAGATAGGAGGGAACGCTAAGACCCCCTTCCTTTCCTGATGCATCCATGGCTTTAAAATTTGTGCCTTTAAAATTTCTTTTTTTAGAAACTCCCACCCACCTTGGACTCCTTTTCTCATTAGGGTCACCTACCATGGGACCTTACTTATCATAATTCTGAGTTTATTAAAATCAGCTTTCCTAAACTCCAAAGTACACGTACGGCTACCCTCAGGTTTTGCTGCCTTTAAAATCAAGAACTCAGGCATGACATGATCACTTTCCCCCAGAGTTCCCATAACTGCCACTTTTATTGGGCACAATATCCACATCTCCATCATCTTAATGTCTGTATTTTTAAAAAATTCAGTTCACTTAGCTCTCTCTAAAATAAAGAATATCATGTCTCCCCTCTAAAAGATTGAGCAGGCCCTCTGCTCAATCTAAAAGATTGAGGGAAGACATGAGAGCACTCTTCAAATACTTAAAAGGTTGCCACACAGAGGAGGGCCAGGATCTCTTCTCGATCCTCCCAGAGTGTCGAGGAGTTCCTCAAGTTACAGGAAGCCAGATTCCAGCTGGACATCAGGAAAACTTCCTGACAGTTAGAGCAGTATGACAATGGAATCAGTTACCTAGGGAGGTTGTGGGCTCTCCCACACTAGAGGCCTTCAAGAGGCAGCTGGACAACCATCTGTCAGGGATGCTTTAGGGTGGATTCCTGCATTGAGCAGGGGGTTGGACTCCATGGCCTTGTAGGCCCTTCCAACTCTGCTATTCTATGATTCTATATACCAACAGTGCATTCTTTTATAATGATATTCTCATCCTTTGCTATGTGGAGATGTAGCAGGGCCCTTAGTAAAGATCTTTCACTACATTTATGCAGTCCTGATGTTTTCTGACATAACTGAAACTATCTGAGCCTATATTTTATTCTTAATTTGACTGAAGGATCAAACTCATTTATGCATTGGTAGATGTTATCGTTCTAATATCTTGCATTCCGGGATAAAGATTCTTCCAACTAAACATCAACATATATGTTAATAAAACCACAATAAGTAACATTAAGTCCTCAGGATCCTTTCCGCAGGTGGGGGAGGGAGGGGTGGAGTGCAGCTGGATCCGGCCCTGAGGTCTTCCTTGCCTGCTTCCCTCTTCATTGCGAGTTTAAAAAATTAAAAATTGAAAGACCAGATTTTGATACAAAGTTCAGTCCAGAGAGGAAAAAGGCCTTATAAATAACCCACCAACAGGTAGGAGTATTTTCTATATTCATTCCACGCATCCCAAGCTGTGACGAAAAGAGAGTTTTGACTGTTTACAATAGCTCAGATCTCCGGACTCTTTTAAAACATTACATGTTTCCCCCTTGCTCACCAGGCAAGCTTCTTCTCATCTAGTGGGAGAATACATGACAATATTAACTGCAGAAATCTTACCTGTTTCCTCCCCCCAAAATAAATGTAGCTAATATACTGTCTCACTAGTTTACTTTTTTTCAAAAAAAGAGATCACATTCTGTCACTTATAAAAAATCTTGGCAGAAAATGAAGTTTAACTGCTGCAGTTTTTTATAACCACTGTTGCTTTAAAGACGCCTGTTTGTAACTGCCGTCCTCTGATGTCTGCCAGGCCTTCCTCCCTAGTAAGTGGGGTGTCCAGAACTGCACCCTAAAGATAAATTCCTGGAGGAGGCGAAGGCGATCCATGGCTACTAGCCCTGATGGTTGTGTGCTACCTCCAGTATCCGAGGCAGTAAGCCTGGGTGCACCAGTTGCTGGGGAACATGGGTGGGAGGGTGCTGTTGCACCATGTCCTGCCTTGTTGGTCTCTGGCTGATGGCTGGTTAATAATAATAATAATTATTATTATTATTTCTTACCCGCCTCTCCGTTTGGATTGAGGTGGGAAACAACAATAAGTATAAAATATGTAAAACTGAATGAAAAACATTGTATATATTAAAAACAACCTAAAATTCCACTGGATAGGCCTGCTGGAATAGATCAGTCTTTATAGCTTTCTTAAATGCTGGTAGACTGTCAAGCTGACGCGTCTCCTCCGGCAGGCCATTCCACAGTCTGGGAGTGGCAGAAGAGAAGGTCCTCTGGGTAATACTTGTCAGCCTAATTTTGGCAGGCTAAAGTAGATTCTTCCCAGAGGACCTGAGTGTGCGGGTGGATAGTACGGGAGAAGGCGATCCCGCAGGTAGCCTGGACCAATGTAGGGCTATAAAGGTGATAACCCACACTTTGTACTTCGCCCGGAAACTAATTGGCAGCCAGAGAAGAGATTTTAAGACTGGTGTAATATGTTCCCCCCTAGATGTACCGGTGGCCAGCCTGGCTGCCCTATTTTGAACTATTTGAAGTTTCCGGACTAGGCACAAAGGTAGCCCTATGTAGAGCGCATTGCAGAATTCGAGCCTCGAAGTTACCAGTGCGGGCACTACCGTCTTTAGGTCTTCTGACTCTAGGAAGGGGCGCAACTGGTGTATCAGCCGAAGCTGATAGTAGACACTCCGGGCTGCCACATCTAACTGGGCTGTCATTTGGAGGGACGGATCCAGAAGTTGGCCACTGTGTGAACACCGTGCTGGACTAGATGGACCCTTGGTCTGATCCAGCATCTGGGCTCTTCTTCTTATGTTCTTATACGGCCAGATTTTTCTCGTTCCATCCTTCATATTTAGCCCCAATGGCTCAATTTTTAATTAATTCTACAGGCTGTTATTGTACTGTACGGCTCCATTGAAATAAGTCATTCATGAATTGAGTCAACTCGATTAGGAAAGAGTAGCAGCAGGACACAACCCTAATTTTAATTTGGAAAATGTCAACAAAAAGCCCCGTAATGTTTTCATCTTTCCTTACTATGGCAAAGAGGTTTTGAGGCCCGGAGTGAACCCTAAGCTGGATAATGGGCTCCCTCTTAAGTGCAGCCGTCACCTGCAGCCCCCTTGACCCCAGGTTGGAAAGCTGGAAAACCTTTTTCCTCTCGTCATCCAAGATCACTGCAGGAGTTAACATCAGCGGCAAAGGGAAAGAAACAAAGGCCGCCTCCTATGGGTGTAGACGCCATCAAATGTATAGAAATTACTTCCGATTAAGCCTGAGTAGGATCAGGCTGCAGGAACGAACGGCTTTTTGCTAAAACGAAGGCAGGAAATTGCAAGGATCAATGCAACCAGCCCTGACACCCACCCACCCACCCACATATATACCACTTGCCTGAACTGCTGCTGCTTTCACTGTGCTGCTGGTGCTGGATCCAGCTGCGGTGCAGGGTGGGCAGGTGAATGGGTGCTGAGCGCAGGGAAAGGCAGCAGACATCCCAAGGAGCAGGCTCCCATCCTGCCTCCCTCCCTCCCTCCCCACCCCCAAATTCCACAGCTAAGAAGCAGCAGCAGCAGATGTGTTGGGCCCACGTTCAGCCCAGAAGGTTCGTGGACAAGTCAGCAGGTGATTGGGGGGGGGGGCTTGGCGGAAGGGAGACCCTGCCTGAGTATCAAGTCTTCTGTTGCTGATGATGTCGCTCCTGTTTTGCTGAGGCCTGAGAGGGAAGCCAGGGGGGCACGTGAAGAGAGATTTGGCCCTACCAAAGCTCCGAGCCTCCTGGATCCCAACCCCAGCGCATCCCCACTGCCTCCTCCTCACCCACACCCAGGCGCACACACCTGTTCCAGTCCGGCCTCCTTCCCTGCCGCCCCTCCTTCCACTGCCCTGACTCGGTAGTGATGCTGCGGAGGCCAGGCTGTCAGCAAGGGTTGGCCGATTCCCCGTCCGAGGGCCACTCAGCCGTGTTTGCTGCCCCTTTGCCCCAGAGGATGTGGGCTGGCTCAAGTGTCCTCCACACAGGCACACACACACGGATTGAGACCTTGCTCTGCACTTGAGCTCCTGTGAGACAGGAAGGCAGGGAGGAGACCAGGGGCAGCCTCAGGTGTATGGGAGGAAGGCAGGCAGGAAGAACCCCTGAAGTCCCCTGGTCCAGGTTCTGCCCACTCCAGGGCTCACGGAAGTATTAGGATGTTCTGGGAGGCTTTTCCCATAGGAGTGGGGGGGGGATCCCTTTGAGAGGATGTGTCCTTCCCACAGCAAGGCCTTGCTTGGGGCCACAACCTCGTGGGAAAGCTGAGCTCTGTTCAGCCCCTAGAATCATAGAAAGCAGAGCTGGAAGGGGCCTAGAAGGCCATGGAGTCCAACCCCCTGCTCACTGCCCAGAAAGGGGTCTTCAGAAATGATCAATATCAGCCTTTGATTTTCACCATTGTGCCTTAAAGCTGAAAACGAGGTGTGTGTGTGGGGGGGGAGAATAGATTAGAAGAAGAATATGGGAAAGGGCCAAACAGGAGCTCCCCAATGACGAGCGTTGTTCGAAATGCGATATTCCCCACAGAGCGCAGAACGCACCAGTGGGACCCGTGCTGTGAGAGAAGGGTCAGTTCAAGTGGGGAATTCTGGGCCTCTGCAATGGGTCCCTTGGAGGGGGGGCGCCTTCGCAATGAGGAAGCTGCCTGCCAATGTACAGCTTCACCCTCCCCCACAAAAAAACCCCATGGCAGTGATTATGATGTTGGTGGGGAGAGTTGGAGGCCTGTCTGATGCTTTTGGGAGACATTTGGGGGTGGGGTTACGACCCTGGATCGGCTGGGGCTTCTGGGAACAGCAAGGAAGGCCCACTGAATTCGGATGAGAGCGTGCATGGCGGCCGTTTTGAAATGGGGCAAACCTCCATTTTGGTCGGCCCCTCTGGTCTTGGGCATCATGGAACACGTTTCTTGGAAACACCCCCACCTCTCACCCGGCGCAAGGTCTCTCCTTCCAGGGAGCAGATCCAGGTTGTGGGGTGGGTGTGAAATGGCTGCCCCTGCCCTGGTTCCCTCCCTCCCATCTCTTCACCTCCTTCCCTCCTCTGTGTGTCTCTTCCAGGGTTTCACTCCCTGCAGCGGATGTACGGCTGTGAGCTGAGGGGAGACGGGAGCAAAGGAGGTTATGACCAGTATGGCTACGACGTGAGGAACTACATCGCCTTCGACAAGGAGACCCTCACCTGGACGGCCGCCGATGTCCCGGCACAAAACACCAAGAGGAAGTGGGAGGCTGAACCTGCCATTGCCCAGCGTAAGAAGGCCTACCTGGAGGAGGAATGCATTGAGTGGCTGCAGAGATACCTGGACTACGGGAAGGAGACTCTGCTGAGGACAGGTGTGTGCATTGGGGGGGGGGAATAAGGGGTCTGTGTGGAGTAGGGAGAGACTGGCCGGGGGGGGGGGCTTCCATCCCTCCTTCATCCCAGCCTGAGACACCATCCACGCACTACAAAGGGGGCACATCTGGGGCTGCCCCCCTTCAGACCCCTGCAGGGAGGAGGGGTTTTCAGTACCCTCCAGATTTTTAAAATGAAAACCCCTGCAAGTAGAAAACTAGCACAATGTACAGAGAAATGGTGGGGGAGGTGCCTGGATCTTCTTCCCTTTCCCCTCTATGTCTTTTAGTTGCAATGAATGCATTTATTTTTACTACAGAGGCACCTTCCAATATACGGCCTCCCCTCCACCTTCGGCCTGAAGTGGTACAGCCCCACCTCCTTCCTCCACTGTGACAGATCCGGCCTGAAACACGCGATCCGAGCAGATCCCCTGATCAGGCTTGGGCTGGGCCAGTTCAGTCCAGACTGCCGGTGGGGAGGGGGCTGCGCGTGTGGGTCCTCCCCCCTGTTGCCAGAACCCCCTCCCTGCCCATGGAGAGCTGCCCCTGCCCTTTTCTTCCTCCCCCAAAGGAGACCCTCCCTCTCCCCTCTCCTCCCCCCTCCTGCGAGTGACAGGCTGAGGTCTCCCCTCCTCTCCCCCCCTCAAATCACTCCCTTGGGGGCAGGATCCTTCACTGCTCTCCAGAGGAGTCCCATGTCCACCCGTGGCCCATCCCAGCACTTGCTCATCTGCAGGGAACAGAGAGGATTATTGCAGAATGGTGGCCTCCCCTCCTGTGGAACTCCCTGCCTCTGGAGGTCAGGCAGGCGCCAACTTTGTATTCCTTTCGGCGCCTCCTGAAAACGTCGTTCCAGGAATTCTTCCCTTGATGACCAGCCACGGTTCACTTTGCACTTTGCTTCTTTAAAAACCCATTTTAAGGTGTTTTATTCTGTGTTTTACTTTATCTTATCTTATCTTGTACACGGCTCCAAAATTTTGAATAGGGAGCGGTATATAAATATTGTAAATAAACAAAATGGAGGAGTGGAGAGCATCCAGGATTCCTTCAAACACACATTTTTCTGCAAGGTTGTTACCCTTGAGGACGCCCAAAGTTCCCGTTTTTTTTCCAGGATTCAGGATTCAGGCTCTTTGGGCTGAATGTATCTGAACACGTGCAGACTGTTTTTTATTTTCTGATAGAACATTGTCATTATAAGAATATGGTGCCCCTGAGCATGTGTGGACTGCCCCATCTGAATTTTGTTCACTTTATAACCATTTCAGATTCCTTCCTAGAGACAGTCGTGAACGGCTAAGAATCATACGAAGCCTGACGAATCCCCTTGCTTTGAGGTCTTTCAAAATCTCTTGGGGGTCCTGCAGGGTGTTCTTTGCAGTAGGACCAGATGCCCCCAAGGGTCGTTTTCCTGCTCTAAAGAGCAAAGCATCCATCCTGCCAGGCGCTGGAGGGGCTCTGGGTTAACTCCGAAGCTGCCTGTCTTGCAGAGCGCCCCGTGGTGAAGGTGACGAGCCAGGCGGAGCATGACGGCACGGAGACCCTCGTCTGCCAGGCCCACGGCTTCTACCCCAAGGCCATCGAGACCACCTGGAGGAGGGACGGGGAGGTCATGGACCATGCGACCTTCCGCAGGGACGTCGCCCCCAATTCGGACGGGACCTACCACGCCTGGCTCAGCATCAAGGTCGACCCCAAGGATCGGGACCTCTACCGGTGCCATGTGGGGCATGACAGCCTGCTGGAGCCCCTGGACTTTGCCTGGGAGGAGCCTGGTGGTGAGAGACTGGGACTGGGGTGGAGTCTTCATTGTGGTGGTGGTGGTTAGTCAGAGGGGAGGACTCTGGGAGGGGCGTTTTCCCCATTGAAGGAGGAGGCGTAACACCACCCCCAGCAGAATCACAGACTGCATCACAACTCGCCCCTTCCCATGTGTGTTCTTGGATACAAATGAAGTTATTAGGATTTTGTAGATTTCGACACCCTTGTCGTCCTTTCTGGCCGGAACCTGCTGCCTTTGATGCCATAAACTGCCATTGCGCCCTAGGCAAGAGCTCTCGGTCTCGGTCTCTCTCTGCAAGACTGAGTGGCTCTGAAATCACGAGGTTTCTGGCAGTATTTATATTATTGAAGGCAAACATGGCAGCAAAACGGGAGGAGTCAAGCCTCGTTATGGCTCCTCCCTTTGGGAAGAGACCCTCCCCCACCTCCCAGCCCAGCCCTGGAAGGACTTGTGCAAACCTTCACAGGGGATGATGGGTTGGGGGGTGGGCTGTTCCTTGGACCTCTCCCCTTCTGACAACTGCAGCGTCTTCTCCCTCTGTTGACCCCCCCAGGCCTCAGGGGCCATCCGGGGCCTCCCCCATCCCAGCAGAAGGGTGTTTTGGGGGGTTTCCCTTCAATCTCTTTGCTCTTTCTCTCCATTCACCTTTAGCATCCAACTTGGGGCTCATTGTCGGGTGTGTGGTGGGGGCCGCCTTTGCCCTGCTGGTAGCTGGGATCCTTGGGATCTATTTCTACAGTAAGTACAGCCGTTTCTGCGGAGTTTATCTGTCTTTTGTGAGTGGGGGGAGGAGGTTCAATACAGTCCCGGTCTTTGAGGCAGGGCTGGGCTTCTGGGTCCTGCCCTCTCCCCCCACCTTCCATTCAGCCCTCATGATGTGCATCTGAAGAGTCGCCCTTGAGATCCAATTGTGTCTCAACTCCATCTGATGTTTGGAGGGTTCTCCCTCCACAACAAGCCTGGCCCAGGACAGGTTGCAGCCTGAAGCAGGACCTCTCCCCTTACTGGCACCTCTCCCCCCCCCCCAAGAAGCAGCCTCTTGCTCACCCCCTGCCTTGCCTTCCCTCCCCGCCACCCCTCGCCGCCCTGGCTTCCTTCCCCTCGCAGGGGCCCACGCGCTGCCTGTAAGGTCTTTCTGCCTTCGGGAGCCGTGCGGCGTCTGCATGTCTGGCAACGTATCGCCAGAGATCCCAGGACTTCTTCTTGTGATCCTAACTTCCAGGCCATGTCTGGGCCTGTGCTAGGGCAAGTCAGGCAGCTGGCCAGCAGGGCAGGGGAGGCCAGGGGTGCAGTTGGGTTGGGGCGAGGGAGCGACGGCTGCTTCTGGATCCTGCCGACTGGCTGCCTCGC
Organism: Elgaria multicarinata webbii; assembly: GCF_023053635.1. Classification (NCBI taxonomy): domain Eukaryota; kingdom Metazoa; phylum Chordata; class Lepidosauria; order Squamata; family Anguidae; genus Elgaria; species Elgaria multicarinata. Next base: position 164,843,352 of record NC_086173.1, read on the forward strand.
CAGCCAAGAAAGTGGCCAGCTGGACCAAGCAGCGGCCGAGCCTTGGGAGTGGGGGGCAGGGCGCCGCTCCCCTCCTCCTCGGCCCCCTGCTGCCCCCGCTTCCTCCCGCTTCACGGTTTGGCTGGCCCTGCTCCACCCCACAGGCCGTGAGAGGTCTCCTGGTTCTCTCCCTTTCAAAGTGGGTTGAAAAGCAGCACAGAAAGCTTAGGATAGGAGTCGAAACACCCCCACCCCCCCACCTGGCTTCTTCAGGTGCTGCCCTGAGCTCTCTTCCAGGGTGGTTCCAGAGGGAAGGGCCAGAGGCATCAGCAGTGAATTTGGAGCAAACCCGGTGTCTGCTCGATGCGTGGAAAGCTTTTGTACTAGTGGCCGTTTCTTGGAGCGCCTGTGAGACCCCCCAACTTGGAGGCTGTGAGGAAGGGGCGGGAGAAACGTCTGCCGGGGGCCCTTTGTCAGGGCAGAGGGTGAGACTGGATGATCTCTGGGGCTCACGTTGAGTTCTGATTCCGATTCTTTCTTTGCAGAGAAACGTCAAGATGGCTACAAAGCAGCATCAAGTGAGTGATCCCTTCCTCTTTGCCCGTTTACTCCAATACGGCCTAAGCCTTGGGTGGGAAATGAGGACATAGGGGGATCAATTCAGTCCTGTCTGTGTCTCCAAGCCTTTGGCTGCCCCTGAGGCCACAGAGGAGTTCTCTTTCCCTACCTGCCAGCATCACGGTTCTCTTTCCCTCCCTGAGAAGGTACCTGGGAAAGGGGGGTCCTCATTGGTGTAAAGCCGGGCTCCTCCTCCTGCGTGTAGATCCTGAGAAAGGATCCTTGTCCCAAGGAATAAACGACAGAGAAGGATCCAGGCTGAGGGATCCAGGCTCTCATTTTGCTTTCTTGGTTTGTTTAAATGGATTTTTTTTATTGATTCATTTATTTATTTATTACATTTCTATACCGACCCGTAGCCAAAGCTCTCTGGGCGGTTTACAAAAGATGAAAACATGAAACATTAAAAATCGATATACAAAATTTGAAACCATCGAAACCTCGAAACAGACCACATACAAAGACCACCACATCCACTGAAAAACAACTTCGAACTCCCAGCCCAACCTAAAGACAGATCTGAGGTCGATTAAAACTCAACATCTGCTGTTAAACGGCTGAGAGAATAGAAAAGTCTTGACCTGGCGCTGAGAAGGTGACCATGTTGGCACCAGGCAGGGCCCCCCTCCTTCACTGCAGATATTTTCAGGGAGCCTCAAAACAATCAAATATCTAAGAAGCAGTGGTTGGGAGAGGAGAGGGCAGGAAGGAAGGAAGGAAAGAAGGCAGGAAGGAAGGAAGGCAGATCTCAACCGATTGGTGACCTTCAGCTTTGGCTGCTTGGTTCAAATATGGACGTGAATTTTGCACCCACAGTCATCCTCTGCCTGCTTTGCTGTCCCGCCTTGAAATTTAGAGACTGGGCTGCCTCAGGCCTCTTAGTTCCTGTCTGTCCGCTCCGTTCCTGCCTCTGCTCTTCTATACGGCTGATGGGTCTCAAACCAGCTCTTAGCTGGGGTCACACATTTGAACGGCAGTGGTTTTTATGTCTGCACTCATGGAAACCACGGCTGGATCACACTCCCGACTGAGAAGCTCCACGTTACAGCTGCCCAGGGTTTGTTTCACCTCCCACCACACCCTCTCCCACTGAACTGAAGGCTCCAGAGACGCTCTCCATCTGGGTGGTTGGAATTGGAGTTCATTGGGAGAAGAACAATCCAGACCAGTAACATAGAACCTGCATTCAAATTCTGGCTTCCCTCACCCACAACAACCCGCAATTCCAGATACAGACATCCCAGCAAACCACTCAATGGGGACTGCAGCACGCTCCCACTCATTCAGGACAACCCAGGGTTTAAAGAAGCCGCGGGTGGTTGTGACATGCAAACCAGCTCCTGTTCCCAGATCCTGGGGAAAGGAACTCTTTGCACCCAGGGGACTCCCTGCCCCATGCTTTTTTCTCCTGGTTGCAGACCCTTCACGGCTCCATACAGCTCGAAAGAGCAAACAGGTCAAAAGAAGGGGCTGGATTTGAGGAGCCTTTGCCAGCTCTGAGCCTCCTCCCTCTCCCCATTCCTCCGTCCTTTAACCTGTTGGGTAATCACTGTACTTATATGTGCTGTAAGTTACAGACAGTACTAGTGAATAGCAGAGTATACAACGGCTCTTAGTTAGGACACAGCAATGACCAGTAAATATAAGGCAAAGATTCTTTGTGGTTATAAAAATAAATCTTTTACTGACAGATATAGTTATGGCAAATATGTACATATTAATACTCACACATTTTCACAGAAATACAGCTTACATCAGGGATCACAGCAATGAGTGGTGATGAGAAGAGATATAAATCTCTCTATATATATACTTAACAATGGTTCAAAACACTCTCTTTTATAGACAGCTCTGTACAAATGATGCAACCACTAATTGGCAATCATAGAAAAATAACACTATGCAATAGTCTCTCCTCTCTCTCCTCCCTCTCCTCTCTCTCCTCCTCTCTCTCCTCTCTCATCTCACACTATTGCCCCGCTCGTGCTCTTCGCTCCTCTGATGCCATGCTTCTCACCTGCCCAAGGACCTCCACTTCCCTTGCTCGGCTTCGTCCATTTTCTTCTGCTGCCCCTTACGCCTGGAACGCTCTTCCAGAACATCTGAGAACTACAAGTTCAATCGCAGCTTTTAAAGCTCAACTAAAAACTTTTCTTTTTCCTAAAGCTTTTAAAACCTGATGTTGTGCGGACTTTATACTGTTAGTTTTACCCTACCCTGTGCCTGCTTACCCTACCCTGTGCCTGTTGGCATTCTCTTCCCCTCCTTATTGTTTTACTATGATTTTATTAGATTGTAAGCCTATGCGGCAGGGCCTTGCTATTTACTGTTTTACTCTGTACAGCACCATGTACATTGATGGTGCTATATAAATAAATAATAATAATAAAATAATAATAATAATAATAGTCCAATTATTCAATAACTGTCCACCTGCAAAGTTGACCTTTAAGTGATTGTCTTCTGCTGACTCCTCACTTCTTCCAGGATTTGGAGGACATTACAGAAATAAAGGAAAAGATAAAAACAGAGTCCATTCCAGGACTCAACATAACCCACTGCCCACTCTGCAACTCCTTCTCTTCGCCACCCAGTCCCATCGAAGGTCAGGAGTGTTGAACGGTTTGGGTAGCTGTGGAACTCCCTGCCCAAGGAGGCTCGCTTGGCCTCCTCTCTGCTGGCGTTTACAGGGAGGCTCCATTGTCTGGGAAGAGCTGCGCCTGCATTGGAGTTAATGGTTTCTGAGCAGACGCGGTCCTCGTTCACATTCTTCCTGAGCTGTATTTCTTTATTTACTGCGTTTTTATATCCGCCCAACAGCCGAAGCCCCCTGGGCAGTTCACAAAAATTAAAACCATTCAAAGCATAAAACAAACACTATAAAAAGATGGTACAAAATACAATGTAAAAGCACAACCAGGATAAAATCAGCAGCAGTGCAGAAATACAGATTTAAAACAGCAAAGTTAAAATTGAATTTATAGACTGTTAAAATGCTGAGAGAATAAAAAGGTCTTTCCTTGACGTTTGAGAGAAGATGGTGTAGATAGATTCCAGGCGAACCTCCTTAGGGAGCTCATTCCGCAGCAGATGTCTGGTTTGGAGACATGTTTTTTGGACAGGCTTTTGCTGTTATGCAGAGCCCTGTGCGCCCCTGGACGCCACGTAGGGTTCCGGAGGGCAGGAAAAGGGGTAAGAAAGGGGGCTGCTTGTGGTCTTCCCCAGCGGAGCATCTGGGGCTTCACTGGGAACAGACTCTAGACTAAATCAGCCAGGAGTGCCGAGCTTGGGTCCAGGGGCCAGATTCCCCTGGCCAGGAACAATGCAGTGGGTTGGGTGACATCAGGGCACTGCCCATAAGTCCCCCCTCCCTCCCCTCCTTCCTCCTGGAAACTGCAGGTTCATTTAGGAATAGATTTGGTTTGGGTACACATTTAATTTTTTCCACGTGTCTTTGTGGGGTGTTTCTGTGGCTGGCGCAGTTGGTCATAGCGGAGTGGAAAGTGTGTTTGTGTCTGAGAGCGAAGGACAGAAGGAGCCCAACACGCCCCCCCATCCCTTCCCCTCCACCCAGTGTGGCATCAGACCCTGATTCCTTTTCTTTTCTCTCCTTTCCAGCAAAGGACCAAAACTCCGACAGCTCCGGTGAGTGTGAGCGAATCCCACGCCAAAAGGGCAAGAGGAATTGTGCCCCCCCCCAGGTTGCTGGGGAGGAGAGAGAGAGAGAGAGAGAGAGAGAGACGCCCGTTGTCTCTCCCAGGCCCATTCTGCTTGACTCCCCCCTCATACCTTCGTCCCTCCACCCTGGTTCGCAGTCTGCCAGCCCCACTCATTCCGTGCCGGGACCCAGGCCGGGAGACGGCAGGGCTGCAGTTGACTAAAGCGCCCCCTGGGCTCTGCCCTGAGAAGCACGGAAACCCCTCCAGTGCCATAAAGCCAACATGGGGGGGGGACATTTCTGGTGGCACAACCTGGCCTCCTCCCAGAGGTTCAGGAAGGCTGGGAGGTGTGCCCCCCCTTGAAGATGGAAAAGCGCCCCCCCACCTGAATTATCTGTCAGTCATGTATTATTTAGGGTGGGGGCTAACGCTGGTGTTTCCTTCTCTCCAATGCAGGGAGCAACCTGGCCATCTAGGACTCCCAAGGAGGTGAGTGGCAGAGGAGGGGGCGTCCTTTGTGGGAGGGGTCCGGGAGTGAGCAGGGGAAGGAGGAGCCCTGCAGGGGGAGGAAGCGCTGGGCTGCAGGACGCTTCCTCTCCCTGGTCGCTCCCTCCCTCCTGGCGCTGGGAAAGGGGGAACCTCCTGCAGCCAGACCTCACAGGGAACGGCCGCCATTCCGAACAGGAAGAGGAAGTGGCGCCATTGCTGCAGCAGCTGGGCTTTGATGGATTCGCTTGAACGCATACACTTATTAAACAGAGCACTGCGCGTCCTCACAGGGCAGATGTCGACACTGTGAAATCCTGGCCCTCTCCTAACTCTGAAGCAGGTCTGGATTCTCCAGGGTGGGGTTGGGGGAAGCACAAACGCTACTAGTTCTAGGGACAAAGTGCTTTGCCTTGGAATGCTGTGTGTGTGTGTGTGTGTGTGTGTGTCCTCATAGCCTGTGCAGGAGATTCTCCCACCCTGACCTTGGCCACAGCTCACATCGCTGCCCAGTGCTGTCTCCCTCCGGCGATTCCTGGCCAGCCTCCACCTGGGCGAGAGATGCTGAGACCCCTCCTGCCGCCCAGCATCAATCTGGATTGGACTCCTGGGGCTTCATCCTCTTGGCTTCATCCCAAACAGAATCTCCCGGTTTCTCTCTCTCTGTAGCTTGACTCTGGGGGAGACTCTTCTCCCGATGGAAGAAAACAAGAGGAAGAGAGGATCCATCCATGAACTGAATTCTATCAAGTCCTTCTCAGGGACTTCTTCGGCCTGTTTCTGACTGCAGAGAGCTTGGCTTGGCGTGATTTGCTTTCTGGCACAGCTGCTGCCTCAACACACATTTGCATCTTAGCTTTTTACCTGATAAAAGATATCTTAGTTGATTAACACACTAGGGGTTTAAATCAATTGTTGGGAGATCAAATTGGATAACGCTGCATGAAGTTGCCTAGGAGAAAACAGCAGCTCTGAAGGGGGGAAATGCAGCCTTTCTTTTTGGATGCCACCTGCAGAAGTGTCCCAGGGCACCATCTCAGAAGAGGCAGATCTCCTGCTTACGAGAGGAAACGAGATGGGGGGTGGAGGGAGGCCCTCCTTAAGATGCCGCCTTCCAATTATACCTTTAAGTGCTTGGGGGGGGGGGGAACCCTGCACTTGAGAGGAGTGTTTTTTTAATCAAAAGTTTTTAATTAACGTATCTAAACAAAGTAACTAAAAACTGCAGCCCAAAAATTCAAAATTACACCTCCAGTATTAGGCTGTAATTGATTTTTTTAAAAAAATTACAGAGATATGCAGCAGGAAATTGCCAAAGTGTCTGTTTCCTCATAGAATCATAGAATAGCAGAGTTGGAGTTGTTAATGTATTTTGCATTTTGATTGATGCTAATGGATGTAAAACATTTTAATAGCCCTGCTGAGATGGGCCAAATTAAAGGGATTCATTTTCCTCCCTCCCATGCTGTGGCTTTTGTTCTTGGGCGTCAGAAGACTCCGGTTGTCTGCAGAGCCGGGTTTTGCCACCCTCTCGGCTGGCCACTCCAGGCCTCCGCCAACAGGGCACCACATTTGCCAACACCAAAAAGCCAGTGTAAAGGTTTTGTGGGTGGGAAGTAGGTCGCTGCAAGAGCTAAACAGACCCGAAACACTTGTTTTTTGTTGAAAGAATAAAAAAGGCATCATGAAACAGGCCAAAAGCGAAAGCGCCCAGGAATCGGAGACCCCCAGCCTCACGGCAACTTGTGGAACTGCCTGAGGAACTGCCCAGGCTGCCACTGGCGATGGCTCCCCCAAATCCCTCCCAGCCCTGCTCCTGGGGACCCTTTGGACTGGGTGTGCTGGGGAGGGAATCTGGGGTGTTCGCCATGCAAAGCCCCTGTGGGGGCCCCTCCTCTCCTCCTCCAGGCTTCGTGGGGCTGGTAAGGAGAGCAGCAAAGTCCGCTTCCGCACTGGTGGACTCGGGTCGAAGCCTTGTGCATGGGCGGACACTCCTGAGTGCTGGTCCCCTCACTTTAAAGGAATTTATTACTGCATTTATAGCCCACCTTTCTTCCCCTTGCAAGGAATGCCAGAGGGCTGGCACGGTCCTCCACTCCCTGCCCCACTTTAATCCTCACAGCAACCCTCTGAGGTAGGTTTGGCTGGGAGTCAGTAACGTCAGAGGCATAAATGATGAGGTGAAGACAGTAGCAGGGTGAGTAAATATATATAACCATATCAAGGATCTGGGGATCACTGGTTGTGTTGTACATTAGGTGCGTCTTTAGTTGATTCTACACAGGGTGGATTGCTTTATTATTATATTTATTTGTATCCCACTTTTTGCCCAATACTGGGCCTCAAGGCGGCCTTACAAAATTTAAAGTCAAGCTCACTCGAATCCAAGACTTAAATCAGCCAGAAAAAAAAGGATTGATTTAAATCATGTGTCCCACTGAAACTTTTTCATGTATTTTCTGAACAATGGTGTAAATCTGACCACTAAGCAGTGTTAATTTCCGAATAAGAGTTTTATTTACACTGTTTCAATCTTCCAAGGAGGCCTTTGCATTTCTCCCTCCCACTGTATATATTTTGCACGCTTCTCTTTTTCTCCTAGAGAGGGAAGGGTCCTCCTTACGACAAGCACCCGTGACAGTTTGAGGCGAAGAGCACAATCTTCTTCATGTCTCCTTAGAAATTTCTTCCATTGAGGTCATTGGGGCTTATTCCCAGATCAGTGGATAGAGGATCACAGCCTTAGGATGGGAATGCAGGCACTGGGCAATTTTGTCTTCTTTTTCATTCCAGTGTTGCTGTTTTCGGCTTCACTCTCTCTTGGCCCAAAGTAGCAAATTCCAAAGACTTATAGATCCAAACAAGGTTTCATAGTAAACTTTTAAAGATCTAATGTTTCGGATTTTTTTATCCATACTCCTATATTTTGTCTTTCTGTCTTAAATCTTTTACCTTGCTTGGCCCAACTCTCAACAGAATAATATTCCTACCTAGCTTGTACCTGTGACTACAGGCAGAGGAACTGAAAGGCCAGAAGATTCAAGAGCTAATAGTTAGGCCAGACAGAGCTATTTTCATGAAATGAAAAACTGAAATGAATTGCCCATGTTGGATTGGTAGAAAACTTGATTTTCATGAGACTGTCAGGGTAGGTTTAGCATGTTTAGGGTGGGATTTAATTGCAACTATGCTATTTTTTTTAACTGCAAGAGAAATGTAGTGAGTGTTATGACTTTAAAGAATCTGATGTTATTTTTTAAACAATACTTTTTTGAATTAAAAATAATTCCATTTTCCTTTGAATCATTCATTTTATTCACCGCGATTCTACACTAGCACTTTTCTGCAGAATGGACCTCCACAGAGTGAATGAGGGAGGTTTGGGAGAAATTTGGAGCTATAAAGATGGTTTTACTTTGAGCATATAAGTTAATTCTGCTGCTGCTCTTACACGGAGTTGTTTTCACATCTGTGGTTTACCCAAAACTATAAAATAAACCCACTTTATGTTCCTGAAGAAAATCCAGGCCTGTACTATTTTCTAGACAGAACCCATGTTGATAAAGGGCTGTAACGCCCAGCGCCTCATGGGAAATACTTTATTTCACAAGGGATTCACCCACCTTGGCTAGGACACAGCAGGGCCTCTCATGGACCAGAAGAATGTATCGGAAGAGATACAGGATTCCAAAGTTATCATATATTGAACAGAGAGTATTTGTTTTTTGTAAAGTTCTTTAAACCTTGCTTCAGATTCAGACTCATCCGGAATCATTACACATTCAAACCGTGGCTTGTATTTAGAATCATAGAAATGCAGCGTTGGAAGGGGCCTACAAGGCCATCGAGTCCAACCCCTTGCTCAATGCAGGAATCCACCCTAAAGCATCCCTGACAGATGCTTGTCCAGCTGCCTCTTGAAGGCCTCTAGTGTGGGAGAGCCCACAACCTCCCTAGGGAACTGGTTCCATTGCCGTACTGCTCTAACAGCCAGGAAGTTTTTCCTGATGTCCAGCCGGAATCTGGCTTCCTTTAACTTGAGCCTGTTATTCCGTGTCCTGCACTCTGGGAGGATCGAGAAGAGATCCTGGCCCTCCTGTTTTTTGTAAAGTTCTTTAAACCTTGTTTTACACATTCAAACCATGGCTTGTACTTGCCACACCTGACAGGCTCACCACTGACACGCTTGCTGGCCAAGCTACACCACACCTCTGCTGCCTGCAGGCTCTGCATGTGCATGTCAGGATGCTGGCAGGGAGTAGGGCTTGTCTGCACGGCCTCAAATATGGGATGAATGCGTGGTGGGGGCTTGTCCCATCCCGGGAAAGGCTGCTTTGCACAAACGGCGTGACCCATCTCTGGGCTGAGCAGTTGGGAAGAGAATGAATTGCCGAAACTTCCCTGGAATCCCACGCTCTTGTAGACAGGGAGGCGTTATTTGCGGTTCAACACCAGCTCTGGATTTGAGTGGGGTGAAGATGCCCCAGGGGACGTGTCTCACTCAGGAGTGCAAAAGAAACACCTCAGGATGCCAAATGGTTTATTCGCAAGAGCCTGACACGTTTCGACCTGTTTCTTATTCTGAGGCCTTCTTCACAGGCCTGGAACATTAATAATAATAAAAAATGAGACAACCTTGTTTTACGCAATTTTATTTTTTTTACGCAATGCGCAATTTCCAGAGGCTCCCAAATTATCCCCCCGTTGTGTCAACCGCGGCTGCCCATGATGCAACAGGGGAAAGTGCCGTTTCGGCAGGGGCTGCAGGTGCCTTCCGAGCCCTGGCCGGTCCACACCGAGCCCGCGAAGAGGCCCAAGCGGCCCGACAAATGGGGCAGGCGCCGGAGAGTCCACCCAGCCCTCTTCAAAAGGGACTCAAAAGTGAAGTGTTTTCTAAAAAAGTGTCTAATCTGCATTTATTTATTTATTTATTACATTTTTATACCGCCCAATAGCCGAAGCTCTCTGGGCGGTTCACAAAAATTAAAACCACAATAAAACACCCAACAGGCACAATTACAAAATACAGTATAAAAAGCGCAACCAGGATAAAACCACACAGCATAATCTTATAATTGATATAAGATTAAAATACAGAGTTAAAACAGTAAAATTTAAATTTAAGTTAAAATTAAGTGTTAAAATACTGAGAGAATAAAAAGGTCTTCAGCTGGCGACGAAAGCAGTACAGTGTAGACGCCAGTCGGACCTCTCTGGGGAGCTCGTTCCACAGCCGGGGTGCCACAGCGGAGAAAGCCCGCCTCCTAGTAGCCACCTGCCTCGCTTCCTTTGGCATGTCGAGGAAGTGTCTGTGCCACAATTCTACCTTGTTTGAAAGCCTTTTTCCTTCTTGTAATTTGAATTTGGGTAACACAGGCTTTATAAAAATATATACAATTAATTAATATATAATTTATTTCAGAAATAAATATTTATTATTTATATATATAAATAATATATATATTATTTATATATTATAAATATATGTCCTTAAAAATAAAAAGTTGGCAAAAAAAAAAGTGTGTGTGTGTGTGTGTGTGAAAGTAGCTCACCTTGCCTAGGGTGCAAAATAGTCTGGCACCGGCCCTGAGCATCCTTGGCTCCGGACTCCCACGAGTCCCCCTGAAAGGGCGTGGGGGGAAGAACGCTCCACCCTCTCTGCTGAGGAAGCCTCGGGATTGGCCGAGGGGAAATATTCGACCACTCAAAAAAATCGGGCCCAGTGTCCGGCAGTGGTTGCTGGGCAGACGGCGCAAGTGGGCGGATCGCTGGAAAGGGAGAGAGAAAGTCTCCCGGCTCTTCGCCTTTTCGGGTCTCCGCCTCGGACGGCGGGAGGGCAAAGGCTGGAGGGGGCCGCTGGTGTTTGCGTGCCTCTGGAAGAAGACCGGGGAAGGAGGCTCGGCCTTGGCCAGGGGACTCCCGCTGTTCCATGGTCAAAGTCCGGCTGTCGGCACAGCGCCTGCCTGGCACACGGGGTGGCGTTGAATTAAAAGTCAAAAAGCTGCAGAGAGAGAAAAATCCGGGGATTCTGTTTGGGATGAAGCCAAGAGGACGAAGCCCCAGGAGTCCAATCCAGATTGATGCTGGGCGGCAGGAGGGATCTCAGCATCTCTCGCCCAGGTGGAGGAGCAGAGGCAGCAGCCCCAGGGGAAGGGGCTGGCCAGGAATCGCCGGAGGGAGACTGCACTGGGCAGCGATGGGAGCTGTGGCCAAGGTCAGGGTGGGGGAATCTCCTGCACAGGCTATCAGGACACACACACACACACACACAGAGCCTTCCGAGGCAAAGCACTTTGTCCCCAGAACTAGAAGCGTTTGTGCCTCCCCCACCCCCACCCTGGAGAATCCAGACCTGCTTCAGAGTTAGGAGAGGGCCAGGATTTCACAGTGTCGACATCTGCCCTGTGAGGACGCCCAGAGCTCTGTTTAAGTGTATGCATTCAAGCGAATCCATCAAAGCCCGGCTGCTCCAGCAATGGCGCCACTTCCTCTTCCTGTTTGGAATGGCAGCCGTTCCCTCGGTAGGGAAGGGGTGAGGTCTGGCTGCAGGAGGTTCCCCCTTTCCCAGCGCCAGGAGGAAGGAAGCGACCAAGGAAAGGAAGCGTCCTGCAGCCCAGCGCTTCTCCCCCTGCAGGGCTCCTCCTTCCCCTGCTCAGTCCCTGACCCCTCCCACAAAGGACGCCCCCTCCTCTGCCACTCACCTGCTTGGGGGCTCCTAGATGGCCGGGTTGCTCCCTGCATTGGAGAGAAGGAAACACCAACGTCAGCCCCCACCCTAAATAACGCATGTCTGATGGACAATTCAGGGAGGGGGGGCGCTTTTCCATCTTCAAGGGGGGAGACACACATCCCAGCCTTCCTGAACCTCTGGGACGAGGCCAGGTTGTGCCACCAGAAATGCCCCCCCCCCATGTTGGCATTATGGCACTGCAGGGGTTTCCGTGCTTCTCAGGGCAGAGCCCAGGGGGCGCTTTAGTCAACTGCAGCCCTGCCGTCTCCCGGCCTGGATCCCGGCACGGAATGAGTGGGGCTGGCAGACTGCGAACCAGGGTGGAGGGACGAAGGTATGAGGGGGGAGTCAAGCAGAACGGGCCTGGGAGAGACAATGGGCGTCTCTCTCTCTCTCCTTCCTAGCAGCCTCAGGGAGAGGCACAATTCTTCCTGCCCTTTTGGGGTGAGATTCCCTCACACTCACCGGAACTGTCGGAGTTTTGGTCCTTTGCTGGAAAGGAGAGAAAAGAAAAGGAATCAAGGTCTGATGCCATACTGGGTGGCGGGGAAGGGATGGAGGTGGGGGGGCGTGTTGGGCTCCTTCTGTCCTTCGCTCTCAGACACAAACGTACTTTCCAATCAGCTTCGCCCAACTGCGCCAGCCACAGAAACACCCCACAAAAAGACACGTGGGAAAAAAGAGATGTGTACCCAAAACAAATCTATTCCTAAATGAACCTGCAGTTTCCAGGAGGAAGGCAGGAGGGGAGGGAGGAGGACGTCAGGGAGGGAGGGGGGGGAGGGAGGGGGGACTCATGGGCAGTGCCCTGACCCAACCCGCTGCATTGTTCCTGGCCAGGGGAATCCGGCCCCTGGACCCAAGCTCGGCACTCCTGGCAGATTTAGTCTAGAGTCTGTTCCCACAGTGAAGCCCCAGATGCCCCACTGGGAAGACCACAAGCAGCCCCCTTTCTTATCCCTTTCCCTGCCCTCCGGAACCCTATGTGGTGTCCAGGGGCGCACAGGGCTCTGCGTAACAGCAAAAGCCTGTCCAAGAAAACATGTCTTCAAACCTGACATCTGCTGTGGAATTTTTATTTATTTATTTATTTATTTATTACATTTTTATACCGCCCAAGAGCCGAAGCTCTCTGGGCGGTTCACAATGAGCTCCCTAAGGAGGTTCGCCTGGAATCTATCTACACCATCTTCTCTCAAACGTCAAGGAAAGACCTTTTTATTCTCTCAGCATTTTAACAGTCTATAAATTCAATTTTAACTTTGCTGTTTTAAATCTGTATTTCTGCACTGCTGCTGATTTTATCCTGGTTGTGCTTTTACATTGTATTTTGTACCATCTTTTTATAGTGTTTGTTTTATGCTTTGAATGGTTTTAATTTTTGTGAACTGCCCAGGGGGCTTCGGCTGTTGGGCGGATATAAAAACGCAGTAAATAAAGAAATACAGCTCAGGAAGAATGTGAACGAGGACCGCGTCTGCTCAGAAACCATTAACTCCAATGCAGGCGCAGCTCCTCCCAGACAATGGAGCCTCCCTGTAAACGCCAGCAGAGAAGAGGCCAAGCGAACCTCCTGGGGCAGGGAGTTCCACAGCGACCCAAACCGTTCAACACTCCTGACCTTCGATGGGACTGGGTGGCGAAGAGAAGGAGTTGCAGAGTGGGCAGTGGGTTAAAGGACGGAGGAATGGGGAGAGGGAGGAGGCTCAGAGCTGGCAAAGGCTCCTCAAATCCAGCCCCTTCTTTTGACCTGTTTGCTCTTTCGAGCTGTATGGAGCCGTGAAGGGTCTGCAACCAGGAGAAAGAAGCACGGGGCAGGGAGTCCCCTGGGTGCAAAGAGTTCCTTCCCCCAGGATCTGGGAACAGGAGCTGGTTTGCATGTCACACCCACCCGCGGCTTCTTTAAACCCTGGGTTGTTCTGAATGAGTGGCAGCGAGCGAGCGAGCGTGCTGGGACTTGCCCCCCTTGAGTGGTTTCCTGGGATGTCTGGATCTGGAATTGGGGGTCGTTGTGGGTGAGGGAAGCCAGAATTAGAATGCAGGGTTTGATTCTAGGTTACAGGTCTGGATTGTTCTTCCCCCAATGAACTCCAATTCCAACCAGCCAGATGGAGAGCGTCTCTGGAGCCTCTAGCGCAGTGGGAGGGGGTGAGGTGGGAGGTTAAACACACCCTGGGCAGCTGTAACGTGGAGCTTCTCAGTCGGGAGTGTGATCCAGCCGTGGTTTCCATAAGGGCAGGCATAAAAAACACTGCCTTTCAAATGTGTGGCCCCAGCTAAGAGCTGGTTTGAGACCCATCAGCCATATAGGAGAGCAGAGGCAGGAAGGGGCAGACAGGCAGGAACTAAGAGACCTGAGACAGCCCAGTCTCTAAATTTCAAGGGGGGACAGCCAGGCAGGTGGAGGGTGACTGTGGGTGCAAAATTCACATCCATATTTGAACCAAGCAGCCAAAGCTGAAGGTCACCAATAGATATCCTCCCTCGGTTGAGATCTGCCTTCCTTCCTGCCTTCCTGCCTTCCTCTCTCCTCTCCCAATCACCGCTTCTTAGAGCTTTGATTGTTTTGAGGCTCCCTGAAAATATCTGCAGTGAAGGAGGGGGGCCCTGCCTGGTGCCAACATGGTCACCTTCTCAGCGCCAGGTCAAGACGTTTCTATTCTCTCAGCCATTTAACAGCAGATGTTGAGTTTTAATCGACCCCAGATCTGTCTTTAGGTTGGGCTGGGAGTTCGAAGTTGTTTTCCAATGGATGTGGTCTTTGTATGTGGTCTGTTTTGAGGTTTCGATGGTTTTAAATTTTGTATATCGAATTTTAATGTTCCATGTTTTCATCTTTTGTAAACTGCCCAGAGAGCTTTGGCTACGGGTCGGTATAGAATGAAATAAATAAATAAATGAATCAATAAAAAAATCTATTTAAACAAACCAAGAAAGCAAAATGAGAGCCTGGATCCCTCAGCCTGGATCCTTCTCTGTCGTTTATTCCTTGGGACAAGGATCCTTTCTCAGGATCTACACGCAGGAGGAGGAGCCCGGCTTTACACCAATGAGGACCCCCCTTTCCCAGGTACCTTCTCAGGGAGGGAAAGAGAACCGTGATGCTGGCAGGAGGTCCTCCTCTGTGGCCTCAGGGGCAGCCGAAGGCTTGGAGACACAGACAGGACTGAATTGATCCCCCTATGTCCTCATTTCCCACCCAAGGCTTAGGCCGCATTGGAGTAAACGGGCAAAGAGGAAGGGATCACTCACTTGATGCTGCTTTGTAGCCACCTTGACGTTTCTCTGCAAAGAAAGAATCGGAGTCAGAACTCAACGTGACACCAGAGATCATCCAGTCTCACCCTCTGCCCTGACAAAGGGCCCCCGGCAGACGTTTCTCCCTCCCCTTCCTCACAGCCTCCAAGGTGGGGGGTCTCACAGGCGCTCCAAGAAACAGCCACTAGTACAAAAGCTTTCCACGCATCGAGCAGACACCGAGTTTGCTCCAAAGTCACTGCTGATGCCTCTGGTCCTTCCCTCTGGAACCACCCCGGAGGAGAGCTCAGGGCAGCACCAGGGTGGGGCGGTGGGGGTGTTTCGACTCGTATGCTAAGCTTTCTGTGCTGCTTTTCAACCCACTTTGAAAGGGAGAGAACCAGGAGACCTCTCACGGCCTGTGGGGTGGAGCAGGGCCGGCCAAACCGTGAAGCGGGAGGAAGCGGGGGCAGCAGGTGGCCGAGGAGGAGGGGAGCGGCGCCCTGCCCCCCACTCCCAAGGCTCGGCCGCCGCTTGGTCCAGCTGGCCACCTTCTTGGCCGGCCAGGCAGCCAGTCGGCAGGATCCAGAAGCAGCCGTCACTCCCTCGCCCCCACCCAACGGCACCCCTGGCCTCCCCTGCCCTGCTGGCCAGCTGCCTGACTTGCCCTAGCACAGGCCCAGACATGGCCTGGAAGTGAGGATCTCAAGAAGAAGTCCTGGGATCTCTGGCGATACTTTGCCAGGCATGCAGACGCTGCACGGCTCCCGAAGGCAGAAAGGCCTTAAAGGCAGCTCGTGGGCCCCTGCGAGGGGAAGGAAGCCGGGGTGGCGGGGAGACAAGACAATGCACGGGGTACACAAGAGGCTGCTTCTTGAGGGGGGGAGGCCTTGTGGAGGGGGAGGGGGCAGCGGGAGGGGGGGTCCTGCTTCAGGCAGCAACCTGTCCTGGGCCAGGCCTGGTGTGGAGGGAGAACCCTCCAAACCTCAGATGGAGTTGAGGCACAACTTGATCTCAAGGGCGACTCTTCAGTTGCACATCATGAGGGCTGAATGGAAGGTGGGGGGAGAGGGCAGGACCCAGAAGCCCAGCCCTGCCTCAAAGACCGGGACTGTATTGAACCTCCTCCCTCCCCTCACAAAAAAAGAGTTAAACTAAGCAGAAACGTTTATACTTACTGTAGAAATAGATCCCAAGGATCCCAGCTACCAGCAGGGCAAAGGCGGCCCCCACCACACACCCAACAATGAGCCCCAAGTTGGATGCTAAAGGTGAATGGAGACAAAGAGCAAAGAGATTGAAGGGAAACTCTAAAACACCCTTCTGCTGGGATGGGGGAGGCCCCGGATGGGAAAGTCTGCACAAGTCCTTCCAGGGCTGGGCTGGGAGGTGGGGGAGGGTCTCTTCCCAAAGGGAGGAGCCATAACGAGGCTTGACTCCTCCCATTTTGCTGACATGTTTGCCTCCAATAATATAACTACCGTCAGAAATCTCGTGATTTCAGAGCCACTCAGTCTTGCAGAGAGAGACCGAGACCGAGAGCTCTTCCCTAGGGCGCAATGTCAATTTACGGCCTCCAAAGCAGCAGGTTCCGGCCAGAAAGGACGACAAGGGGGTTGAAATCTACAAAATCCTAAAAACTTCATTTCTATCCAAGAACACACACGGGAAGGGGGGGGGGGGTTGTGATGCAGGCTGTGATTCTGCTGGGGGTGGTGTTATGTCTCCATCTTCAATGGGGAAAATGCCCCTCCCAGAGTCCTCCCCTCTGACTAATCACCACCACCACCACAATGAAGACCCTCCACCACCACCCCCAGTGTCTCACCACCGGTCTCCTCCCAGGCAACGTCCAGGGGCTCCAGCAGGCTGTCATGCTCCACGTGGCACCGGTAGAGGTCCCGATCCTTGGGGTCGACCTTGATGCTGAGCCAGGCGTGGTAGGTCCCGTCCGAATTGGGGGCGACGTCCCTGCGGAAGGTCTTATGCTCCATGACCTCCCCATCCCTCCTCCAGGTGGTCTCGATGGCCTTGGGGTAGAAGCCGTGGGCCCGGCAGACGAGGGTCTCCATGCTGTCATGCTCCGCCTGGCTCGTCACCTTCACCACGGGGCGCTCTGCAAGACAGGCAGCTTCGGAGTTAACCCAGAGCCTCTCCAGCGCCTGGCAGGATGGATGCTTTGCTCTTTGGAGCAGGAAAACAGCCCTTGGGGGCATCTGGTCCTACTGCAAAGACTGAACACCCTGCAGGACCCCCCAGAGAGATTTTGAAAGACCTCAAAGCAAGGGGATTCCTCAGGCTTCATATGATTCTTAGCCGTTCACAACTGTCTCTAGGAAGGAATCTGAAATGGTTATAAAGTGAACAAAATTCAGCTTGTCCTTGATTCTTCCCTTCCAGGGAGGGACGCTGCCCTCGCTGCTCCTCGCCTCTCCTGGCCACGTGGTCGCTTCCTTCCTTCATTAACCACGTCATGCCTCTTTAAAAAGGCCCTGCAATGGTGGCTGGGTCAAGTGGGAGGGGGGCCTGGGAGGGAAAGGAGGAGAGAAGGGAAGGAAGGAGGAGAGAAGGGAAGGAAGGACGGAGAAACCAGCAGCGTGGTGGGGAAGGAAGGAGGCCGCCTGCCGTGGAAGGAAGAGGGCACCACCTCCACACCCAGGAAGACCAGCAATCCCGGGACCCAGGAAAAGGGATAAAGCACTGCTTCTGGACAAACAGCAAAACTAGCGCCGCTCTTCCCAGAGAACTGTGGGCTGAAAGGGGGAGTTGAAAATACTTGATTCATATTGGTGTTCGTTCTTTTTCCTATTATTCACTAAATCTTCTTACGTGAAGTAAATTCTCTTAAATATCGATTTTGTTTGTCTCTGGAGTCATTGCCATCTGCCCCTCCTCATCCTAGTTGTAGAAACCCAAAAACATCCCAATCCCATTTCATGCTTTATGCGGCGTCCTCTTCATTTCTGGGAACCCAGCAAACGGCTCTGGAAAGGGCCAGGATCCCTGATAGTCCTCCGAGCGGCTCTGAACTGCGCCCTTGAGGGAGGAGAGGCCATCGCTCTCCTCTCCGCTGCAGATCTGCCAGGAGGGGAAGACGAGATCAGGGCGGCCAACAGGCCCAGCCAGGACTTCAAGGGGACGTAAAGCCCACAAGAGAAGTTATGGCGTCAGTGTTGGTGTATTTCCCCACTGAATCAATTTACAAAAGGTGGTATTCTTAGATGGGGCAGTCCACACATGCTCAGGGGCACCGTATTCTTACAATAACAATGTTCTATCAGAAAATAAAAAACACTCTGCACATGCTCAGACACATTCAGCCCAAAGAGCCTGAATCCTGGAAAAGAAAACAGGGGAACTTTGGGCGTCCTCAAGGGTAACAACCTTGCAGAAAAATGTGTGTTTGAAGGAATCCTGGATGCTCTCCACTCCTCCATTTTGTTTATTTACAATATTTATATACCGCTCCCTATTCAAAATTTTGGAGCCGTGTACAAGATAAGATAAAGTAAAACACAGAATAAAACACCTTAAAATGGGTTTTTAAAGAAGCAAAGGGCAAAGTGAACCGTGGCTGGTCATCAAGGGAAGCCTTCCTGGAAGGACGACGTTTTCAGGAGGCGCCGAAAGGAATACAAAGTTGGCGCCTGCCTGACCTCCAGAGGCAGGGAGTTCCATAGGAGGGGAGGCTACCATTTTGCAATAATCTTCTCTGTTCCCTGCGGATGAGCAAGTGCTGGGATGGGCCACGGGTGGACATGGGACTCCTCTGGACAGCAGGGACAGATCCTGCAAAGGGAGTGATTTGAGGGGGGGGAGGGGAGACCTCAGCCTGTCACTCGCAGGAGGGGGGAGGAGGAGAGGAGAGAGGGAGGGTCTCCTTTGGGGCAGGAAGAAAAGGGCAGGGGCAGCTCTCCATGGGTGGGGGAGGGGTTTCTGGCAGGGGGGAGGACCCACATGTGCAGCCCCCTCCCCACACGCAGTCTGGACTGGACTGTCCCAGCCCAGGCCTGATCAGGGGATCTGGTTGGATCGTGTGTTTCAGGCTGGATCTGCCCAAGTGGAGGAAGGAGGTGGGGCTGTACCACTTCAGGCCGCAGGTGGAGGGGAGGCCATATATTTGAAGGTGCCTCAGTAGTAAAAATAAATGCATTCATTGCAACTAAAAGACATAGAGGAGAAAGGGAAGAAAATCCAGGCAACCCCCCCCCCCCACACACATTTCTCTGTACATTGTGCTAGTTTTCTACTTGCAGGGGTTTTCATTTTAAAAATCTGGAGGGTACTGAAAACCCCTCCCCCCCAGATGTGCCCCCTTTGTAGTGTGCGGATGGCATCTCAGGCTGGGATGAAGGAGGGATGGAAGCCCCCCCCCCTGGCAGCCCCTCCTTCCTCCCCACAGACCCTTTATTCCCCCCCCCCAATGCACACACCTGTCCTCAGCAGAGTCTCGTTCCCGTAGTCCAGGAATCTCCGCAGATATTCAATGCAGATCTCCTCCAGGTAGTACTTCCGGTATTGGTTATC
This sequence comes from Elgaria multicarinata webbii, assembly GCF_023053635.1. NCBI lineage: Eukaryota > Metazoa > Chordata > Lepidosauria > Squamata > Anguidae > Elgaria > Elgaria multicarinata. The sequence goes on from NC_086173.1 coordinate 164,862,588, forward strand.
TGCCCTGTCAGCCACCCACTTCCTCTTGGTGTTTTGGGCCGAGACATCGGCGGCCGTCCAGGTGAGGGTCTCCTTGTCGAAGGCGAGGTAGTCCCTCCCGTCGTAGCCATACTGGCTATACCCCCCTTTGGTCCCGTCTCCCCTCAGCTCACAGCCGCACATCCGCTGAACGGTGTGAAACCCTGGAAGAGACGCACAGAGGAGGGAAGGCGGTGAAGAGATTGGGGGGGGGGGGGGAACAAGCTATATAAATAAATAAATAAATAATGATGCGTTTTAATTTTTGTGAACCGCCCAGAGAGCTTCGGCTATTGGGCGTTATAAAAATGTAATAAATAAATAAATAAATAAATAATAACAACAAGGGTGGGGGCAGCCGTTTCCCACCCACCCACCCCACCCCCGGGCATGAAGCCCCACAAAAGAGGCTCCGACAAGATTTCTTTCCCTCCGGCTCCTGGAAGGAAGAGGCTGCCCCAGAAAAAGTGAATTATCTTATCAGCTACTGAGCCCTAAACTTGGGGTCACCACCTTGCCTTAAATCCAGAGAGGCTCAATCCCTCCACCTTCTCTCTCCGTGTCCTTTTCTCTCTCACCCACCTTGATCTGACTGACATCCCCCCCCCCGGCCCCCCTTGCCTGGGGTGCTCCTGTCAATCAAAACCAGCCCCTCCCCCGCCCCCTCAGAAGGCAAAGGAGGGGGCCCCACCCCACACATTCCCCCACCTCCTGGGTCAGAGCCTCTGTGACTCTGGTCTTTGCACACCTCGGGAGGGGGGTGGGAACCCCCGGGATTCTCCCCCCTCCCCCTCGAAAGAGAAACATAACTGTTTTTATGGTGGGGGGAGATCTTGTTATTGCAACACTGATGTTTTCCCCCCACTAAGGTTCCTTGAGGCCCAGGATAAGAAAGGCAAAGCCAAGAGACCTGTCCCCCCCCTCATTGGTCCACCAAAGAAAAGAGGGCTTCTGCTCAGCGCTCTGCCCTGCACCCACCCACCCCATAACCTGGATCTGCTCCCTGGAAGGAGAGACCTTGCGGAGGGGGTGGAGGTGTTTCCAAGAAATGGCTTCCCTGTTGCCCAAGACCAGAGGGGCCAACCAAAATGGGGGGTTTGCCCCATTTCAAAATGGCCGCCATGCACGCTCTCATCCGAATCCAGGCGGCCTTCCTTGCTGTTCCCAGAAACCTCAGCCGATCCAGGGTCGTCCCCCCCACCCCCAAATGTCTCCCCAAAAGCATCAGACAGGCCTCCAACTCTCCCCACCAACATCATAATCACTGCCATGGGGTTTTGTGTGTGGGGTGTGTGTGAAGCTGTACATTGGCAGGCAGCTTCCTCATTGAGAAGGCGCCCCCCCTCCAAGGGACCCATTGCAGAGGCCCAGAATTCCCCACTTGAACTGACGCTTCTCTCACAGCACGGGTCCCACTGGTGCGTTCTGCGCTCTGTGGGGAATATCGCATTTCGAACTACGCTCGTCATTGGGGAGCTCCTGTTTGGCCCTTTCCCATGTACTTCTTCTAATCTATTCTCCCCCCCCCCCACCCCGTTTTCAGCTTTAAGGCACAATGGTGAAAATCAAAGGCTGATATTGTTCATTTCTGAAGACCCCTTTCTGGGCAGTGAGCAGGGGGTTGGACTCCATGGCCTTCTAGGCCCCTTCCAACTCTGCTATTCTATGATCTAGGGGCTGAACAGAGCTCAGCTTTCCCACGAGGTTGTGGCCCCAAGCAAGGCCTTGCCGTGGGAAGGACACATCCTCTCAAAGGGATCCCCCCCCCACTCCTATGGAAACAGCCTCCCAGAACATCCTAATACTTCCGTGAGCCCTGGAGTGGGCAGAACCTGGACCAGGGGACTTCAGGGGTTCTTCCTGCCTGCCTTCCTCCCATACACCTGAGGCTGCCCCTGGTCTCCTCCCTGCCTTCCTGTCTCACAGGAGCTCACGTGCAGAGCAAGGTCTCGATCCGTGTGTGTGTGCCTGTGTGGAGGCACACTTGAGCCAGCCCACAGCCTCCGGGGCAAAGGGGCAGCAGACTCGGCTGAGTGGCCCTCGGACGGGGAATCGGCCAACCCTTGCTGACAGCCCGGCCTCCGCAGCATCACTACCGAGTCAGGGCAGTGGAAGGAGGGGCGGCAGGGAAGGAGACTGGAACAGGTGTGTGCGCCTGGGTGTGGGTGAGGAGGAGGCAGTGGGGATGCGCTGGGGTTGAGGCTCGGAGCTTTGGTAGGGCCAAATCTCTCTTCACGTGCCCCCCTGGCTTCCCTCTCAGGCCTCAGCAAAACAGGAGCGACATCAGCAGCAACAGAAGACTTGATACTCAGGCAGGGTCTCCCTTCCGCCAAGCCCCCACCCCGCCCCGTCACCTGCTGACTTGTCCACGAACCTTCTGGGCTGAACGTGGGCCCAACACATCTGCTGCTGCTGCTTCTTAGCTGTGGAATTTGGGGGAGGGAGGGAGGGAGGGAGGCAGGATGGGAGCCTGCTCCTTGGGATGTCTGCTGCCTTTCCCTGTGCTCAGCACCCATTCACCTGCCCACCCTGCACCGCAGCTGGATCCAGCACCAGCAGCACCGTGAAAGCAGCAGCAGTACAGGCAAGTGGTATATATGGGTGTGGGTGAGGGCTGGTTGCACTGATCCTTGCAATTTTCTGCCTTCGTTTTAGCAAAAAACATACATTCCTGCAGCCTGATCCTACTCAGGCTTAATCGGAAGTAATTTCTATACATTTGATGGAGTCTACACACATAGGAGACGGCCTTCATTTCTTTCCCTTTGCCACTGATATTAGGTCCTGCAGTGATCTTGGATGAGGAGAGGAAAAAGGTTTTCCAGCTTTCCAACCTCTCTGCTGTAAAAGGGGTCGAGGGGGCTACAGGTGACGGCTGCACTTAAGAGGGAGCCCATTATCCAGCTTATGGTTCACTCCCGGCCTCAAAACCTGTTTGCCATAGTAAGAAAAGATAAAAACATTACGGGGCTTTTTGTTAACATTTCCCAAATTAAAATTATTGTTGTATCCTGCTGCTACTCTTTCCTAATCGAGTTGACTCAATTCATGAATGACTTATTTCAATGGGGTCGTACAGTACAATAACAGCCTGTAGAATTCATTAAAAATTGAGCCATTGGGGCTAAATATGAAGGATGGAATGAGAAAAATCTGGCTGTATAAGAACATAAGAAGAAGAGCCCAGATGCTGGATCAGACCAAGGGTCCGTCTAGTCCAGCACGGTGTTCACACAGTGGCCAACTTCTAGATCCGTCGCTCCAAATGACAGCCCAGATAGATGTGGCAGCCAGGAGTGCCTACTAACAGCTTCGGCTGGTACGCCAGCTGCGCCCCTTCCTGGAGTCAGAAGACCTAAAGACGGTCGTGCCCGCACTGGTAACTTCGAGGCTCGACTTCTGCAATGCGCTCTACATAGGGCTACCTTTGTGCCTAGTCCGGAAACTTCAAATAGTTCAAAATATGGCAACCAGGCTGGTCACCGGTACATCTAGGGGGGACCACATTACACCAGTCTTAAAATCTCTTCTCTAGCTGCCAATTAGTTTCCAGGCGAAGTACAAAGTGTTGGTTATCACCTTTACAGCCCTACATGGTTTGGGTCCAGGCTACCTGCGGGATCACCTTCTCCCATACAATCCACCCAACACACTCAGGTCCTCTGGGAAGAATCTACTTTAGCCTGCCAAAATTAGGCTGACAAGTATTACCCAGAGGACCTTCTCTTCTGCCACTCCCAGACTGTGGAATGGCCTGCCGGAGGAGACGCGTCAACTTAACGGTCTACCAGCATTTAAGAAAGCTATAAAGACTGATCTATTCCAGCAGGCCTATCCAGTGGAATTTTAGGATGTTTTTAATATATACGATGTTTTTCATTCAGTTTTATGTATTTTATAATTATTGTTATTTCCCGCCTCGATCCAAACAGAGAGACAGGTAAGAAATTATTATTTATTTATTTATTTATTATTAACCAGCCATCAGCCAGGGACCAACAAGGCAGGACATGGTGCAACAGCACCCTCCCACCCATGTTCCCCAGCAACTGGTGCACACAGGCTTGCTGCCTCTGATACTGGAGGTAGCACACAACTATCAGGGCTAGTAGCCATGGATAGCCTTTGCCTCCTACAGGAAGTTATCTTTAGGGTGCAGTTCTGAACACCCCACTTACTAGGGAGGAAGGCCTGGCAGACATCAGAGGACGGCAGTTACAAACAGGCGTCTTTAAAGCAACAGTGGTTATAAAAAACTGCAGCAGTTAAAGTTAATTTTCTGCCAAGATTTTTAATAAGTGACAGAATGTTATCTCTTTTTTTGAAAAAAAGTAAACTAGTGAGACAATATATTAGCTACATTTATTTTGGGGAGAGGGAACAGGTAAGATTTCTGCAGTTAATATTGTCATGTATTCTCCCTCTAGATGAGAAGAAGCTTGCTTGGTGAGCAAGGGGAAAACTTGTAATGTTTTAAAAGAGTCCGGAGATCTGAGCTATTGTAAACAGCCAAAACCCTCTTTTCGTCACAGCTTGGGATGTATGGAATGAATATAGAGAATACTCCTACCAGTTGGTGGGTTATTTATACGGACTTTTTCCTCTCTGGACTGAACTTTGTATCAAAATCTGGTCTTTCAATTTTCAATGTTTTAACTCGCAATGAAGAGGGAAGCAGGCAAGGAAGACCTCAGGGCCCGATCCAGCTGCACTCCACCCCTCCCTCCCCCACTGGGCCCCTGCCACCAGCTGCCCTGTGGGAAGGATCCTGAGGACTTCCCTGTGGGAAGGATCCTGAGGACTTTTTGTGGTTTTATTAATATATGTTGAAGTTTAGTCGGAAGAATCTTTATCCCGGAATGCAAGACATTAGAACGATAACATCTACCAATGCATAAATGAGTTCTTATCCTTCAGTCAAATTAAGAATAAATTAAGTCAATAAATTAATAAATTAAGTCAAATAAATTAATAAATTAATAAATTAATAAATTAAATAAATTAAATAAATAAAATTAAATAAATAATAAATAAACAATAATATATAAATAAATAATAAATAAATAATTATAAATAAATAAATAAATAATTATAAATTATAAATAAATAAATTATAAATAAATAAATAAATAATTATAAATAAATAATAAATAAATAATAATAAATAATAATAAATAAATTATAATAATTAATTAATTAATTAATTAAGTCAAATTAAGAATAAAATATAGGCTCAGATAGTTTCAGTTATGTCAGAAAACATCAGGACTGCATAAATGTAGTGAAAGATCTTTACTAAGGGCCCTGCTACATCTCCACATAGCAAAGGATGAAAATATCATTATAAAAGAATGCACTGTTGGTATATAGAATCATAGAATAGCAGAGTTGGAAGGGGCCTACAAGGCCATCGAGTCCAACCCCCTGCTCAATGCAGGAATCCACCCTAAAGCATCCCTGACAGGTGGTTGTCCAGCTGCCTCTTGAAGGCCTCTAGTGTGGGAGAGCCCACAACCTAGCTGATTCCATTGTCGAACTGCTCTAACAGTCAGGAGGTTTTTCCTGATGTCCAGCCGGAATCTGGCTTCCTTTAACTTGAGCTTGTTATTCCATGTCCTGCACTCTGGGAGGATCGAGAAGAGACCCTGGCCCTCCTCTGTGTGACAACCTTTTAAGTATTTGAAGAGTGCTATCATGTCTCCCCTCAATCTTTTAGATTGAGCAGGGGGCCTGCTCAATCTTATAGAAGAGAGACATGATATTCTTTATTTTAGAGAGAGCTAAGTGAACTGAATTTTTTGAAAATACAGACATTAAGATGATGGAGATGTGGATATTGTGCCCAATAAAAGTGGCAGTTATGGGAACTCTGGGGGAAAGTGATCATGTTATACCTGAGTTCTTGATTTTAAAGGCAGCAAAAGCTGAGGGTAGCCATGCGCGTACTTTGGATTTTAGGAAAGCTGATTTTAATAAACTCAGAATTATGGTAAGTAAGGTCCCATAGCAGGTGACCCTAATGAGAAAAGGAGTCCAAGATGGGTGGGAGTTTCTAAAAATGGAAATTTTAAAGGCACAATTTTTAAAGGCCTGGATGCCTCAGGAAAGGAAGGGGATCTTAGCGTTCCCTCCTATCTTTGAAATGTGTAAAAAAATGTTTTTGGTTTTGCCTTGCAGGTCTGAATGGAACAATTTAGTTAAGCAAAATTTTCTATGCTTTGGGCTATAATGTTGAATAATTTCTTATCCTACAGACGAAGACCCTTGTGGTCGAAACACATATGGAACAGGTGGACGTATGTAGCCTTCCATATGAACAGCAGAAAAGTGATTTGTGTAGTTCCTATCTAGGGTTTGCGGACTACTTAATTTTTATTCTGGTATAATTTTATGTTGTGTCTTAAATCATTAAAATTTTAAATTAAGTGTTTATTATTACTTTTTATGCTTAACAGTATGGATTAGTTGTTTCATTAAATTTTATCTCCGTATGCATAGTTGTAGCTCTATTTGAACCTTGTATTGCACTTATTTTCTTAAACCCGTTTTGTTTTGTGCGTTGACTTTGGTTTAAGACGCCACCTTTTATAATAATGCTGTGAATATTTCATCTTGGGCAACGCTTGTCCCTGGGGAGCCTCGTTTCTGCTGCTTCCCACATCCTACTTCTATTTTGCGCATCCAACATTTTCAGCGTTAAGGAACCAAAGCTGAGCTCGGAGCATTTTCTTCCGGAGGAACCATCGCCATCCCGTCATGGGCTCGGATCCGAAAGGGGCGACTGCTGGTGGTTGGTGCCCTGAGGCGACCCTGCCCAGTCTTGCCGGCAGCCTGGCATCAACGGCTCCAGACTGTGGGTCAGGGCACTAGAGGGGGCAGAAGCAAGGCAGGCAGCCTGAACCAGGGTGCGTGAGAAGGTGGGCAACGGGGTCTCGGGACCTGGCAGGTGGGGGGATTTTCCATGGGCCTAAAACTCTTTACATCCCCACTTGGATTCCTTCCTTGTTCTCAGCGGAGAAGGAGCAGCAGCAGAAGCATTTACACTTGAACAGCGCCTCACTTCTGCCAGCCCACCACAGTCTGTAAACTTGCCCAAGGACCTGCCTGCCTGCCTGCCTGCCTGCCTGGCATTTGCTCCCTGTGAGATGTTTCAGTCCTAGGTCTTAATAAAGTCTAACACTGTTGTGAGACCTCACAATTCTCTGCAGCTGGGATAGACAGAGCGTCATTCGGCGTCTACCGGTTGATCATGGGTTGGATTGCATGGCAACACCCACAGACCTGCCTGCTTCTCAAAGAGCTTCCATTGGGGCTAGTGGAGGTTCCCCCCCCCTTTCTTTCACCTCTGGGCAAACCCAGGGCAAGATGTGGCTGGGTGGAGAAGTCCCATCCCCCACAAGAGGAAGGGGCGGCCTCCAGGACAGAGCCAGTCGAATGAACGAGGGACTTTGGGAGTGAGCACGTGGAAAACCATGTCCTCTGAGCCATTGCAGAGAGATGGTTCCAAGTGGAATCCCTTGCGCATCACGGAGGCCACTGCCTTTGTCCTTGGATCAAGAGCAAACAAGGCCCTTGGGATGGGAGGGAGCAGAGGCAGACTCTGCATCAAGCATCCCCACCTGTTCAAGTACGCGGCTGATCCTCAGCACAGGCACTGGCTAGCTGAAGCAGCACATGTGAGCCACGGGGGGCAAGATGGCCTCTCTTCTCCTGGAGGAGGACATTCAGGACCTGGCTGCTAGCGATGAGTACAGGGGATCCCTGGAGCTGAAGCTGGACGAACTGAAGCCCTTTGTCACCGTGGAGGACTGTGAAGATGCGGAAGTATATGGAGTCCCTCTGCAGCGAAGGGGAGCAACCGGCTCCATCGCCAGAAGGAACTCAGACCACCTAGGCCTCATCCAGCCTCCACCTCGGGTGGGGGAGACTCTTGCACTTGCCCCTGTGTCTGTGCTGGGTTTGCCCTGCTCTTGCTGGTACTGCGGAGGGTGAGAGGGAGAAGCAGCCCAGGCCCAGCCAGGCCATCCTTGAGTGCTGATGCAGTGCAGGATCCTTACCTGGGCTTCACTCTTCCCTGTTTAAGTACTATAAGTAAGTTTGTGAACCGCCCAGAGAGCTTCGGCTATTGGGCGGTATAGAAATGCAATAAATAAATAAATCTGGATTGGGGCCCTGTGTGCTTACGCTAGCGTACAAAAAAAGCCAGACTCCCCTAGACACTCTGCATTTAACGTAGCGTCTAGTTTAGCCCCCAGGCTGCAGACTTCTCCAGCTCCACCTGGCTTGCTTCACAGGCTGCAGTAAGGGCAGCAGCTGGGTTTACACTCAAAGACCTTGCAGCGTTTTGTCGTGTGTTGGCGGGAGCCGGGTTGGGAGGGCGACTGTGCTGCTTAGCGCAACACTAGCAGCAGCAGCAGCAGGAGGCCTGAAAGTGGAAGTCAGCCTTGGAAACACAGCTGCTCCCTTGCCCATCCCATGGGGCCCCGTGTGGTCGGTTGGGCCTTGGGGGACGGTGTCCAGAAAGGTTTCAGGGGACTTGGTGGACATTTCTTACTTTCTTCACCTTTAAATAATTTGATGGGTCTGAATGAGGTCAGGAGTGAAAGCAGGAGCATAAGGGAGAGACCTGCGTTCATTTGGACGCCCTCCTTCCCTCCCTCCCTCTGTCTTTTCCTTAGGTGATTCACTGTGTGACTCTGCGCATGTTCAGTCAAAAGTGTCCTCATGGACACGAGATGCCAGGCTGCATCTGGGGCCTGATTCCGCTAAAGGCAGGTGAGAGTAAAATGGGTCAGAGACAGAAGACTGCAGTCAAGATATGGGCTGGCATCAAGGGCTGGGTTGGGCAGACAAAAAGCAGAGGGCCGGCCGGAGGCAGAGAGACATCGTCTAAAGACAGGCTCGTGGCTGGGCAGATGACTTAGAGGTGCTCATATGGCTAGCAGAGCTCATCCAAGAATTGGGGTTCAGCCAGTGTTGGGTGGAATAGGCCCCCCTTGAGAAAGCAGGTCTATAGCTTCCGCTGGACCCAGCCTTGACCTTGGAGGCCCCGGTCTCAGCTGTCGCTCGGAGTACCTTTGCTGAGCTGGGGGTGATGCGCCAACTATACCCATTCCTAGAAAATGCAGGCCTGGCCAGAGTTACCCTTAATCATATCACGTCTGGATCATTGCAGTGCAATTCTACGCAGGGCTGCCTTTGAAGAGTATTTGGAAACTACAACTGGTCCGGAATCCAGCACCTGGACTGTCAATAAGGAGCAAGTTGAAACAGCTGCACTGTCATCCAATTGGCTTCCAGGCACAATTTAACGTATTGGTGATGGCTTTCAAAGCCCTCACGGGTTTAGGATCAGGATATCCGAAGGAACACATTCCCCTCCCTGAGCCCACCTGTTGAGATCATCCCCGGGCGCCCTCTTGTACAGCCCAAGAACCCCAGAGACACACTTCACTGGGATGAGGGACAGGGCCTTTTCCACAGCTGCCCCTGGGCTCTGAAGCTCTCCTCTGAGTCTCCATCTCACCCCCTCATGAATGACTTTCTAGGAGCTGGTAAAGATCTTCCATTTTCAGAAGAAATTTAATATGCCATTTTTAACTTGCTGTTTTAATCTGACTCTGCTTTTTGGAATATTTTAAATAGTTTGACTGGTGTTGCATTTTTATTTTCTGCTCCAGGTTTCCTATTAAGTAATTAGTTTTGTTTTAAACTGTTAGGATGTTTTTAATTGTTATATTTGATTTTGACTCTTGGCTGCCTTAAGCTTCTGGGACAAACGGTGGGGCATACATGGTTTTTTAAATAAGTAAGTAATAAACTAAAGGGCAGAGAGCAGGTACCAGGCCAGGCCTTAGGCGTCTGTGGTGGCTGCTTATAAATGCAAGTTGCACAGGCTGAGAAACGCAGCTTGGAGCAGGAGTTACCTGGAGCCAGCCTGGATGGGATCGATTCCTGAGGCCTCACGGTCCTGGCTGGACGGAAGAGTTGCAGTTCCAGCTGTGGCCACCAGGCGGAGGAGGCACTGCTGTTGCTGCGCAGCAGGGATTGGGGCCCGGGAGGCCGGAGGGACCCAGGAAAACACGGCTCACCTTGAAACGCCTTTATACCAATTTGCCTTTTTACAGCAACCACACGCAGGGTCGGCATTTTCATATTATTAGGATTTATTTTATTTTTTAAAAAAGATGCTTTTATTGTTTTATGTAACTGGCTTAAAACACTGGGGAAAAGCAGTATTAAAATATTTAATTAATTAAGGCTATTTGAAATGAAAGCAGTGTTACGTGTTTGACAGTCACCTCTTCCACTCATTGGTCCAAATATGGGAGGGTGGGAGCAGGTGGGTCTCACAGAGGAAGCGAGCAGAAGTTCTAATAAAATCATAATAAAACAATAAGGAGGGGAAGAGAATGCACCAAACAGGCAGTATAAAAGTCATTTATAAAAGTATAAAAGTCATATTATACTGTTAGTTTTACCCTACCCAGTGCCTGCTTACCCTTCCCTGTGCCTGTTTGCATTCTCTTCCCCTCCTTATTGTTTCATTATGATTTTATTAGAATGTAAGCCTATGCGGCAGGGTCTTGCGATTTACTGTTCTACTGTGTACAGCACCATGTACATTGATGGTGCTATATAAAATAATAATAATAATAATAATAATAATAATAATAATAATAATAACAAATCAAGTTTTAAAAGCTTTTTCCTAAAGCTTTTAAAACTTGATTTGTTCTGACTTTTATACTGCCTGTTTGGTGCATTCTCTTCCCCTCCTTATTGTTTTCCTATGATATTATTAGATTGTAAGCCTATGCGGCAGGGTCTTGCTATTTACTGTTTTACTCTGTACAGCACCATGTACACTGATGGTGCTATATAAATAATAATAATAATAATAATAATAATAATAATAATAATAGCAACATGTTTTGCTGGAACTACAAGGATGGAGGTTTTTTTCTCTTGAAAGAAATACAGAGAAAGGGCGCAGAATGCTTCCCACCCAGCCCCCTCCTTCACCACTCCAATAAGAGGGGTTTCGCTCTGTCTAAAATCCCCTTCCCCTCTGGTGCTCCTGCTTAGATGAGAGTGGGGTTGGGGGAAGGGAGGGGCTCTGCTCTGCTCGCTCCCCACCTCCTCTAGTTGTAGTCAAGTGGACCTGGGGAGGCTGTGGATATGTAAAGTGGGGGGGGGGAACACACCAATTTTTCTCCTAAGAGCGGCCTCCCTTTTTCTCTCCCTCCCTCTCAGCACTCTGCTCTCCTGGCCCTGGAAGGGAGGAATCTGGGATGGGGGGGAGCAGAATCCATGCAGCCCCGCCCCCCGTCCTCCACTTACCCTTGCTCTGGTTGTAAAAGTTCCGTACATTCTCCACATTCACTCGGAATGTCTGTTCCCAGGCCTGCAAGATCTGGCTCTGCCTATCCCAGTACTGGGCATCGTCCTTCTCCACCTTCTTTATCCAGGGGACGCGAGGCTGTGCTCTTCTTGTGTTGCTGTCATAGTGAACAAACAGCTGGTCGTCCACGTAGCCCACACGGATGAACCAGGGCAGCCCCTGGCCGGGCTCTGAGACCCCCGTGTAGAAATAGCGCAGGGAGTGCGTGGAGGAGGAGGAGCCTGGGAAGGAGACACAGAGAGGAGGCGGAGTTAGGGGCCCTGCATAGGAAGACCCCGTCAGACCACCCGCCTTCACGGGCTCTGCCGTCCTACAGCAGGCGGCACTAGGCTTGTGGGGAGAGGAGCCGTCCAAGCAAGGATTCCCCAGGCAGGAGATATGGAGGGGGAGAAGGAGGGACGGGCGAGAAGGACCAGCAGGTAAAAGGGCTGCAGGGAGTTAAGAAGGAAGGGGGCACTAGGGGAAAAGAAGGGGGAACGTAAGAGTTACATCTGAGAAGTAAGAGAGAGAAGGGGGGAGTTGCAACTCCTTGGGAGGGAGAGGAAAGATTGCTCCTCCTCACAATGAGAAAATAGTGAATAGGCCCCCAAAACGTAACAAACTGTTGTGGAAGATGCAGCAATGAGGGAACTGGCTAAAAGAAGTGCTAACAAAATAAATACACCTGTCGTACGACGGGATTTTTTGCTAGTTTAAGATATATTCGAAAATCGTCATCCTCATCAATGCAGCTAGTGGGTCTTCGAGAGAGCTCTGCTGGACAAGCAAAGACGGGGCTTCTGGTGTATTTTCAGGGGCTTCCGCATTAGGCATTTACCGTGGAATTGCGACGCTTGGTTGCCTTGGTGTTTTTTTACAGGGGATCATGGAATTGTTGTCCTCCTGTGCTTCTTCCATTTCTTTTGGGAGCTCAGAAAAGCAGAGACCAGAACGGTCTCATAATCTATGCGGATGCTGGTTGTCTTAGAGAGGGATCCTATGGGCCCTAGACAGCCTCTGGGGTGTCAGAGAACGCTGCGCATCTCTGCCTCCAGGGCCGTGCACGAAAGGAGAGGTTGGATCATGGGTCTTCCTTCCCCCCCACCTTCCCCACCATGCAGAAAGCAACTGAGAGCAAGGGGGCAGGGAGGGGCTGAGATATGCATAATCCTTTGGCCTCTCCCTGCCAACCAACAGGTAAGTCAGCTAAACCAGCTCAGAGGCCCCTCTAGCTAGTTTTTGCATTTTAAAGGGATTGCAAATCCTTTTAAAATCGACTCTGAGTGTTACTCTTCCATTTCTTTTTTTGTTAAAAAAAAAACAGCTCTGATGTCTACAGTGACATATCTGGCAGGAGAATCTTTTACCCAAAAAAACCCTACATTTCAGCATTTCATTATAGGAAGCCGGATTCCAGCTGGACATCAAGAAAAACTTCCTGGCTGTTAGAGCAGTACGACAATGGAATCAGTTACCTAGGGAGGTTGTGGGCTCTCCCACACTAGAGTCCTTCAAGAGGCAGCTGGATAACCCTCTGTCAGGGATGCTTTAGGGTGGATTCCTGCATTGAGCAGGGGGTTGGACTCGATGGCCTTGTAGGCCCCTTCCAACTCTACTATTCAGTGATTCTATGAAATTTCGTGCTCAAGGAACTGCATCCTAGAGTAATGAAGGAGCTAGCGGAAGAACACTCAGAACCTTTGTCTATTATCTTTGCAAAATCATGGAAGACGGGTGAGGTGCCGGACGACTGGAGGAGGGCTAACATTGGCCCTATCTTCAAAAAGGGCAAAAAGGAGGAACCTTGAAATAGCCCGGGACAGCCGTTTCGGAATGAGTGAAATGACCAAACTCACCAATCACAAATAACTCCATAGCAGGGATGTTATAAACTATAACAATGTCCACGGAAACCAGGTTCCAAAATCCAGTTCCAGGCAATAGTCCGTATTGAAGAAAAACAGCCCAGAAAGGCATTTTCAAGTGAGCCAAAGCAATCAAACTCACCAGTCATATATTCCTTCAAGGAACGGATGCAATAAGCCACAAAACACCCATGGAAACCACGTTCCAGTACAGGTTCTGGAGAATAGACCACACTGCACAAGCCAGGTCCGGGAGAGATATTGGAACATGGTTTATGTGGATGAGATCCAGTGTGGTGTAGTGGTTAGTGTTGGACTGGGAGTTGGGAGACCCGGGTTCTAGTCTCCAGTCGATCATGGAATTCATTGAGTGACTTTGGGCCAACCACAGACTCAGCCCAACGTACCATATAATGCTGGAATCACTGAACAATGGAGTTGGAAGGGGGGCCTATAAGGCCATCAAGTCCAACCCCCTGCTCAATACAGGAATCCACCTTAAAGCATCCCTGACGGACTGCTGTCCAGCTGCGTCATGCGGGAGAGCCCACCACCTCCCTAGGTCACTGGTTCCATTGTCTTGCTGCTCCACCAGTCAGGAAGTTTTTCCTGATGTCCAACTGGAATCTGGCTTCCTGTAACTTGAGCCCATTATTCCCTGTCCTACACTCTGGGAGGATCAAGATGTGATCTTGGCCCTCCTCTGTGTGGCAACCTTTCAGGTCCTTGGAGAGAGCTATCACGTCTCCACCTCAGTTTTGTCTTCTCAAGGCTAAACATACCCAGTTCTTCCCATAGCTCCTCACAGGACTTTGTTTCCAGACCCCTGAATCTACCTCACAGAGTTGTTGTGAGGCTAAAATGGGGAGGAGGGGGATTCTACACACCACCTTGGCTTCCTTGGAGGAAAAAGAAAGAAACCAAAGGGCAGAGTGGAGAAGCAACAGCACCTCCCAACACCCAAAGGAAAGGGTTGGAGAGAGGGGTGTGTGAAGCCACTTGCGCCAGGCTCTGAGGGGGAGGGAGAGAGGGAGGGAGGCAGGGGTCCTCGCCCTAAGAGTTTGCGGTAGGGAGGGAAGGCAAAGGAAGGGGAGCACGGGGGGGGGGCCTTCAGAGTCAGGGGGCAGGAGAAGCACTTGGAGGAAGCGTGGAAAGGAGGCGCTTCTCTCTCTCCCCTTCGCCAGGGCTGGCGCTAGGCCAATAAGGCAGCGGCCTAGGGTGCAGAGGCGCTGGAACGGAGCAGGAAAGAGCGGCAAATTCAGTTGCTCTCTCCACCCTGCTCCTACTCAGGGTTTTTTCACCGGTGCTCCAAGCTGCTCTGCCTGACCTCTGGTGACAGTTGCTGAACAAGGTGGGAGCAGCAGCCACGGAGGAGGGGAGGCGGGAGGCAGAGTGCCCAGGCAGGCAGGCAGGCAGGCAGGCAGGCTGGCCCACCAGGGGAGGAGCGGGGCTGTTTCTGTAAGGAGTAAGATTGCCCCGAGCTGCAGATTGGGGCCCCCAACCCTTTGGAGCAGCTGCCCTCCTCGCATCATCAGCCCTGCAGGCACTGTAATGTTTGGGAGAAAGAGAGAGTGGAGCTGTATGTTTACGTAGGGTGACCAACTGGAAAGGAGGACGGGGCTCCTGCATCTTTAACAGTTGCCTAGAAAAGGGAAATTCAGCAGGTGTCATTTGTATATACGGAGAACCTGGTGAAATTTCCTCTTCATCACAACAGTTAAAGATGCAGGAGCTATACTAGAGTGACCAGATTTAAAAGAGCGCAGGGCACCTGCAGCTTTAACTGTTGCGATGAAGAGGAAATTTCACCAGGTTCTCCGTATATACAAAGGACACCTGCAGAAATTCCCTTTTCAATACAACTGTTAAAGATGAAGGAGCCCTGTCCTCCTTTTCATAGGGTCACCCTACACGTGCCTTCTCTCCTCACCGCTGCCCCACTGCCCACCTGAGTCTGGACTCCAGCAAGAGAAAAGAAAGGGGGGGGGAGGGAGGGAGAGAGAACTGCTTGCTAAAACAAAGCTGTTAGCAGGCAAAGCTAACATACTTATAGGGCCAGTTCCCCTTAGAAACAACGACAGAACCTTCCCACCAATCATAATACAATTTTGCAATACAGTAACCAATGATAGACAAGGCACTTATGCATGTACAAAGTGCAAATAATTCTAAAAACTAGAAAAACTATACATAGATGCATTGAAACCTGCACCTGTTTCATTTTGTGGTTAGCTAGCTCCGAGAATATCTCACTCTACCCTCTGTTTTCATCAAAACACAGTTGTGTGACGCCGTGAGGTGTCAGTTCAACAGTTAGATGTTCAACAGTTAGATGCAGTCTTAATATCTGTTAGTTCCACTGAAAGCATGGATCTCATGATTTATAATGAAAAGGCCAAAGCATATACTTTCCTATACCTGTGGGCACAGGTAAAAGAACCGCACAGCTTGATTTCCTCGACACCTGCTGGTTACATGACCCACAAGGCCAGGTTGTGGTATAGTCCTCTTCTTCTTTTGTGTTTAAAAGCCATAAAGTATCCTGTGACATCTGGAAGACTCACAACTTTATTATGGCATAATAAGCAGTTGTCAACTGGCCTCAAGTGCCAAAATGACTTGACTGACTTATGCACTGTGACTTTGGGATGGGGGTCATGTCGTTTGCTATTCCGCTTTGGGCAACAAAATGTCTCTGGCCAGCCCTGACCGGAGCTGGCTATAATTTAGATACTGAACAACATGCATTGGGTTTCCTAGGTGCCCAGGTGTCTCAGGCAGGATCTACACTACTGCTTTCATAGAATAGAGTTGGAAGGGGTCTATAAGGCCATCAAGTGCAACCCCTGCCTTAAAGCATCCCTGACAGATGTTTGTCCAGCTGCCTCTTGATCGCCTTTAGTGTGGGAGAGCCAACAACCACCCTAGATCATTGGTTCCATTGCTGTAGTGCTCTAATAGTCAGGAAGTTTTTCCTGATGTCGAGCTGGAATCTGGCTTCCTCTAACTTGAGTCCGTTATTCCGTGTCCTGCACTCTGGGAGGATCGAGAAGAGATCCTGGCCCTCCTCTGCGTGACAACCTTTCAAGTATTTGAAGAGTGCTATCATGTCTCCCTTCAATCTTTTCTTCTCCTGGCTAAACATGCCCAGTTCTTTCAGTCTCTCTTCCTAGGGCTTTGTTTCCAGACCCCTGATCATCCTCGTTGCCCTCCTCTGAACCCCCTCCAGCTTGTCTGCCACCCAGAACCAGATGCAATACTCAAGTTGAGGCCTAACCAATGCCAAATAGTGGGGAACAAGTACCTCGCATGATTTGGAAGCTATACTTCTATTAAAGCTTTTAAAGTGTCATATATCCTGCTTGGTGCAGATCTGATCAGACGAAACATGATAACATTTTCAGCACGTTGCGACACCAGCAGGCGCAGTGGGCGTTCAGCCAGGGCGAAAGCGGATCGCAAAACGGAGTGAGTCCAGATTACGTTATGGGTGGGGGGGAACCTGCACAAACATTACATGGACAGCCAAGGGACACCCCTTCGCCCCCGGCGCGGTCTCCCCCCCACCCGACCCCTCCCGGCTTGCAAATCCTGGCCGCCCCCGGAGAGACTCACCCAAGCAGCCCTGCAGCAGGAAGGCAGCCCCCACCCCCACGAGGAAGGCAGGCCACATTTTGGTCTCAATCCCGAAGTCTCTCGCGCGTCTCTTTTTCGTGTTTATTGACAAAACCGCTCCCGAAGCGCTTACTGCGGAAGAGGGGGTGGCTCACGCCCAGCAGAATCCGGAGCACGAGCTCGGATTGGCTGAGGGGAAAATATCCGACCAATGGGAAATAAATATTTTGATTTCGAGCGTGGTTGCTGGGTGGATGGAGAGCCGCGAGCTGTGAGCGCTGGAAAGGGAAAGAGAAAGTATTCTCACCGAAGGCCTTTCGGGAATCCCCTTCGCATCGCAGTGTCACTGTTTGGGGAAGGGGGGGAATTCTTGAATACATGGCAGGGGCTGGAGGGCTCAATGGGCATTGCGACGGAGGAGGGTAAAGGGTTTTCTGTCTGCAAAGCTAATGACGGTCCAGAGCCTGGCATACGGATGGCGTTAATTTGGCCTCAAAAGGGGGGAAATCATAGAATCATAGAATAGCAGAGTCGGAAGGGGCCTATGAGGCCATCGAGTCCAACCCCCTACTCAATGCAGGAATCCACCCTAAAGCATCCCTGACAGATGGTTGTCCAGCTGCCTCTTGAAGGCCTCTAGGGTGGGAGAGCCCACAACCCCCCTAGGTAACTGATTCCATTGTCATACTGCTCTAACAGTCAGGAAGTTTTTCCTGATGTCCAGCTGGAATCTGGCTTCCATTAACTTGAGCCCGTTATTCCGTTATTCTCAAGTTCTTGTATATACCATTTTATTTTGTGCTGGTATTAAATCCCTGGGCCAGCTTGGTCTCTGTTGATGCTACCCCCTACAATAGCACTTTCCAGCCATCACCCACTTTCCCTCTGGTTTACACTGCCCTTCCATAGCGTGGGGTCCCTTAAATTTCTTTCTTTCTTTCTTTATTACATTTATATACCCCCAAGGCCTGGCTTTGGGAAGAACACATCCCCCCTCCTCTCAAAGGGATCCCTCCCACCCACCTATGAAAAAACCCTCCCAGAAAATCCCAACACTTCTGTGAGGCCTGGATTGTTCAGACTGTGGATCGGGGGCTTGAGCATGAACCTAGGGGCCTGCAGGGATTCTTCCGGCCTTTCTCCCAAACAGCTGAGGCTGCCCCTGGTCTCCCCTGTCCCGTCCAGTCCCACAGGAGCTCAAGTGCAGGGGAAGGTCTGGATCCATGTATGTGTGTGGATGACACTTGAGCCAGCCCACTTCCTCCAGTGCAAATGTGGCAGCAAGCATGGCGGCCACATGCTTCCTCAGACTGGGAATTGGCCCATTGTTGCTGGCAGCCTGGCATCCCGACGTAGCACTGCCATGTTGGGGGTGAGGCCCAGAGGCCTCTGGGGGGACGATGACAACACAGACACTGCAGTCACCTGTACGGGCGCTTTTCATTTAGCACTAGCGTATTTTTTAAAAACAACAACAACAACACTGCAGAGAAGGGGCCTGGAATATTTATCATGCAGCCGCAGCCCCCCCCCCCACCCCAAAAAAAAGAAAATCAAGGAGGCCTGGCTTGACTCATCATCCCTCTCTTCCCCTCAGGTTCTCCCTGGCATGTCTGTATTTTTTTATTCCCTCTTTCACTTCCTCAGTGCAAGCTCAGCAGAGGACATTCGGGACTGTCCTTTGCCTATCCAGAAAGGGGCCCAAGAGCAGACCCACCATGGGACCGGCCCTCAAGGTCCCTCTGTCTGGTTCAGGCCTCAGCGTGTGTGTGTGTGTGTGTGTGTGTGTGTGTGTACCTGCACACACACAAATGACAGCTGCTTCCAGATGTGTTTTTGGAATATTACAGGGGATCAAGACATCATCTTCTACTTGCCACCAGACAGGAGGCCTCCGTTTCCTTCACAGAATTTCCATGCACAGTTGGAGGAACTAGAGGGCAAGGCCAGATGTCATGGGGTGGGGGGGGCTCTCATTCTATTAACTCCCCACCCACCCACCCACCCTCAGGATCCCTAGCGCTTGGTGCAACTCTGTATTGGGTCTGTCCTCTGTGGAGGCCCTAGCAGTCCCCTCAAGCCACTTCCTGCCCTTGGAAAGGACCAACCCCACATCCTCCACTCACCTCCAGTCACCAACTCACCTCCACTCACCAACCCCACACCCTCCACTCACCTCCAGTCTGGTTGTAGCACTTCCGCGCAAAGACCAGGTTCTGTCTGTATATCGGCTCATTGTACCATTCTATCTGGTTCCACCCATCCCAGTGCTGGGGATTGTCCTTCCCAAACTTCTCCATCCAGGGCGTTCGAGGCCGGGTCCTCCGGGTGTCGCTGTCATACTGGAAAAAGAGCTGCTCGTCCACGTAGCCCACAGTGATGAACTGGGGCAGCCCCTGGCCAGGCTCCGACAGGGCCATTACAAAATAGCACAGGGAGTGCAAGGAGGAAGAGGAGCCTGGGAAGGAGACGCGTAAAGCAAGTTCAGTTGGAGGGAGGGGGCTGCACTGGAGAATCCCCCTCTGAGCTACAGTCCTTCCAAGATGCTGCCACCCCACAGCAGCCCCCAATGAGGAGCCCCAAGATGTGTGTGGGAGTGAGAGGGGGGATATCTCTGTATACAATAGGGTGACCCTATGGAAAGGAGGACAGGGCTCCTGTATCTTTAACAGTTGTATTGGAAAGGGAATTTCAGCAGGTGTCATTTGTATGCATACAGCACCTGGGGGAATTCCCTCTTCATCACAACAGTTAAAGCTGCAGGAGCCCTGCCCTCTTTTAAATCTGGTCACGCTAGTATAGCTGCGCTGGTTATAGCTGTGAGAGCCTTTTTTGGCTGAATGGCGGCATAAAAATGCTTAAATAAATAAAGGATGTATCAGATATTAAACGGATAAGAAGAGATTCTGCATTTGATCTTAGCTCAGAGGGCAAGATTAGATGAAGCTTTCACATCTTAGCCAAAAGGCCAAGAAGCAATCCCATGTTATGTCCTTGCATATTGTGAAGGGTTGGCTGCCTACATTACTCAAAACATTTAATTTCACTGGTTGTTGCCTTGAGAGCCCAACCAGACCTTGGAAGTGAAGGTGTGGGGGGAGGGGGGAGATGTTTCTTTCAAATACAATCCCCGCCCCACAAGCCAAGCAGAGTTCACTTATGGGGAGGGGGGGAGGAGCTGCACCAATGGAGAGAACGAGACAAGGGATGAAGACGTATCCAGAGAATTGGGGTGTAAAATGGGGGGGCCTCAAGAGGCCCACAGAGGAAGACTGGCTTGGATCAAGGTGGTTTGGTTGTTTCCCGCTTTGCTATTGCTGTGACTGTTCAAGGGATCTATTAAGCGCCAAATCAATTGTGAAACAGAGGCTGCTCAACATAGATATGCAAGACCTTCAGAGTGCTGCTCGGATGGGGTCCATGCTCCCCCTCAGGCCTTAGGCCTACCAGTCTCCTTTTGCAAAGACGAGATGCCCTACCTGCGCTGGTTCACAATTCCCAAATACAGGAGAGCATTGCACCGGTCAACAGATGCTGTCCCTGTAAAAATACTGAGGCGGAAACCACATCACACGTGTTACTGTTCTGTAGATTTTATCAAAGGCCTAGGAATGATCTTCTGAACCCCATTTTATAATCTTTTCCTGGTCACCCAACTGAATTCCTAATGTTCCCTATTACTTCAGAGCTCAAACAAGTCAATCACGGAGCAAGTGGCCAAGATTTTGAAGTTGGCCATTTCTCTTAGATCCTCTATGATTACTTGTCCTTTTAATAGCCAAATGTATGCTCAGTCCTCCCCCCTGTCCAGATGCACACATAATTCAAAGGCACAAACAGGCATTACTGTAAATGTGTGTCCAGCAGCTACGTCTTTCCTTTTTTACTCTAGAGTAGGCACA
Source organism: Elgaria multicarinata webbii (assembly GCF_023053635.1). Classification (NCBI taxonomy): domain Eukaryota; kingdom Metazoa; phylum Chordata; class Lepidosauria; order Squamata; family Anguidae; genus Elgaria; species Elgaria multicarinata. The sequence continues at coordinate 164,883,371 of NC_086173.1, forward strand.
ACACCCCCACATCAGGATATTAAAAGCTCTTCTACACCCACCCACGCTAGGGTCAGGGCTGGTGCTGCCATAGAGACCATTCAGGTGGCCGCCTAGAGCGCCAAGCTAAGAGGGGTGCCGGGCACAGCGCAGCACTCATGCGTGTTGGCTGTGAGCCGGCCGGGCCCGAGGATTCAGCTGGGCCTGGGTGGGCGAGATGGTGCCCTGCGCCCGCCCAGCCGAAGCAAAGCCAGGGACGCTGGGGTAGGGGTGGGGCGGCTCCACATTCGGACTTCCGGAAGAGAGAGAGAGAGAGAATGTATGGGTGAATGGGGTGCATCATGGGGTCTTTGAGTGAATGCATGTGTTCATGCCTGTGTTTGTTTGGAGTGAGTGATGCTGAGTGTGTGTGTGTGTGTGAGTTGGGGGGGGGATGATTTGGAGGTGATATTCCTACTAAATAATGCATTTTAGACCCATAGACGTTCCTTTCCAATTTGTTTGCTATAATTGGCATGGCGTATTTCTTGCACTTTAAAATAAATTTAGCAGTTTCAAGTTTTGTGCTTCTTATTTTTTCCAGGAAACATGTGTTCTTAAAAATCAAAGTTGGCATTTTGGGGTGGGTGGGGGCTGAAAGTAGCTCACCTTGCCTAGGGCGCAAAATAGTCTGGCACCAGCCCTGGCTAGGGTCCCCGACCCACGAGCGAACCGGCCTCCCCATATTGCGCCTCAAAGTACACGCACCGCAAAGAGACCCCACAAGAGGCTGGCTGCGAATCCTGCGCCCCCGGGACGGTTCAGCCCCCGGAGGTACTCACCAGAGCAGCCCCCCAGCAGGGCACTCGCCGCCAGCAGCAGCAGCAGGGGCGCCCCGCGCAGCCCCATCTCCAGCCGGAGCCTCAATAATTTCCTCTGCTTACTTCTATTGCAAGGCGCTCACTGGGACGCGGAGGAAGACTCTGACCTCTCTGCCGAAGGCGTCCTCGGGATTGGCCAAAGGGGACGGGCCGGCACCCTGCCAGCGCTGGGAAAGGGAAAGTTGTCAACGCCGAGCTCCATCCGGGCGTCCCCTTCGCGGAGACTGTGTTTGGGGGAGGGAGGGGAGAGGCCGGAGGGCGCAATGCGCGTCGCCCTGGGTGCGGCACGGGCCCCATGTCCTATCTGTGAGAGGCGGGTGGCGCTCAGCCCTGCGGGCCCAGGGAAGGAGGCAGGGACCCCCGCCGCCCGAGGGCTAATGGCCAAGAGTCCGCGCAGCGCCTGGCACGCGGCCTGGCGTTACATGAAAAGCTACCTCGCAGCTAAAATAAACTTCCCTTAGTTCTTCAGGGTCACGCTGCCTCGTCGTACTTGGCCAGCAGAGGTGGGGAAGGGGCGCGATAACCAAGCAGCAAAAACTCTTTGCTTTCCTTTTTTTTATCAGCAACTCCAAATCTACCTAGTAATGGATTCTTCTTATTATTAGTAGCAGTAGTAGTAGTAGTAGCACTCAATCAAGTGTATTGTACTGGCCAAAGGCCCTGACAAATGCACCAAAAGGGGAGCATCCATGCATATATACAATAATACAGTAATACAAAGCCTGGAGAGAGAGATAAAAGACATACATCGCTTAAAATTTGCTGCACGTATATATCAAGGTTCAAACATCTTGTTAGGCCCTCTGAAGACTTGTTGGGGATGGACTCAGAGGAGGAAGCAGGATCTTTACAGGCAGAGGCTGGTGTCACGGCTGCTGAACTGGTGCCAGCTGGGAGTGGGGCCAACTCAGAGAATGAAGGGGAAGCAGAGCCAAGTACCAGCGTGCCGGTGATTAAACCAGCAGGGAGCTTGGCCAATTCAGAAGACACAGAGGGAGAAGCAACAAACTTACCTGCACAGTTGTTTAGGCAGCATAGGGCAGAAAAGGAAGCCCGGCGCAGGTCTCTGCGTATTTATACTAGACGCCAGCTCAATAGGGAACACTTGTAGCTGCCAGGGAGGGGTATTTAGAGAGCGGGGAAGCAACAGGAACTTTGCCAGAGATGAACTGAGCATCCTGGCAAAAGCTCTTGATTCTGGTTTCTGACCTTCGTGACCGTGTATCCTAGTTGAACTTTGGACTGGCTTGGAATTCGTGACCTGCTCCTATCCCTGGACTTCTGGACTGTTTCTTGGACTCTCTCTACCTCTCGTAAGCCCTTGGCTTTTGGAACGGAACTGGACTCTGCTTTATGTTTAAACGTCTTGTACTGACATTAAAGAGTTAACTGTGTTATTTCATAGCACAGAGAAAGACAAACTCCACCGTTTGTTTGCTGAGTTTGTGGCTGAATTCTTGGGGTTTGTCTGGGCATGCTGCCCACGTCTGTATCTCTAATTACCTGGTCTACTGGCAGCTTTCCCGGACACATCTGTGGAAAGGGCTGTCTAATATATTTATAGATTAGCTTTCTTCAATCAAGGCAGAGCTAGGGCTGGCAACGTCCGACAGAAAGCTCTGGCGTGGGCTGGTCCATGAAGTCACGAAGAGTCGGAAGCTACTGAACGAATAAAATTTCTGAAGCTGTCATTTGTATATATGGAGAACCTGAGGAAATTTCCTCTTCATCACAGCAGTTAAAGCTGCAGGAGCCCTGCCCTCTTTTAAATCTGGTCACTCTAGTATAGCTTCTACAGCTTTAACTGTTGTGATGAAGAGAGAATTTCACCAGGTTCTCCATATATACAAATGTCACCTGCTGAAAATTCCCTTTTCTATGCAACTGTTAAAGATACAGGAGCCCTGTCCTCCTTTTCATAGGGTCACCCTAGTAATTTAACAGTTGAGGTATAATCCCTAGGGTGGTTATAGCACCAGATAATATCAAGTGATCCCCTTTGCAGTCTACTCCTACTTCCTTCAGGAACTTTTGACGAATTTTTTGTGCTGTTGTCGCGAAGGTTGCAACTTTGAGTGTTTTTGATTTATTATAGTCTACGAACAGGTCACAGATTATATCTCTGGTGAGCCAACCCACTCTTGGTCTCAAAAGGTCTTTTAAAAAACACTCCCTGATCTCATGATAAAACAGGCACTGCAACAAGAGGTGTACTATATCTTCCACCTCTCCTGAACCATAGAATCATACAATAGCAGAGTTGGAAGGGGCCTACAAGGCCATCGAGTCCAACCCCCTGTGCAATGCAGGAATCCACCCTAAAGCATCCCTGACAGATGCTTATCCAGCTGCCTCTTGAAGGCCTCTAGTGAATAACCTACCTAGTCTACTTAGGAGTCTCCTCAGGCCCACCTGTGTAATAGATAGGAGCGCCATGTCATCAGCATACAGCAGCATCTGCACTTTTCTGGAACCGATGGAAGGGGGGAAACAGTCCCTAGCAGTCAAATCAGACACGATGTTGTTCACATAGAAGTTAAACAGAAAGGGGGCTAGTAGGCACCCCTGCCTGACCCCTCTTCTGGTAGTGATTTTGTCGGTGAGCATGCCCGAGGGACCTAGCCGCACTCTTACGTCCATTTTTGAGTGAAGTTTCCTGATCAGGAACAGCAATTGCTTATCTATACAGGTCTGTGAGAGTTTGTCCCAAAGGCGATCTCTATCTATTAGGTCGAATGCAGACGTAAAGTCCACAAAAGCGGCACATAGGCTTCCCTTTAATTGTGCCCGATATTTGTGGACCACATGATTTAAGACAAAACAACGATCTATTGTGCTCCTTCCCTGCCTAAACCCAGCCTGCTCCTCGGCCAGGATATCGTTTTGCTCAGCCCAATTTTGTAACTTATCCAGAAGAAACCTACTGTAAACTTTTGACACTATGCCCAATAGACTGATGGGTCTATATTTATTGGGATCATGCTTTATATGGTTTTCAGCTGTTCCTTCCAGCCTTCTGACATTTGCAATGAGCATAATAGAACGGAAAGAGAGAGAGGCTTTGGAGTCACACCTACTTTTTTAATCTGATTTTTGTCCGTGGCTTCCCCCACCATTTCCTTAGCGAGTGGAGCACTGGGCACTTCCACGTCTGTATGTTGCTGCGCCATTTCAGCTCATGTATCTTTTCACCTGGAGCACTACTACGTTGGCAAAACTTCACACCCTGCCCCCCTAAGTTCTCCTTCCCCCTGCAGTTAATTTTTTATTTAAATTTTTTTCTTTATTTCTGCACAAATACAATAGTACAGCAGCCTGAAACTGCACAATTACGATAAAACAACACACTACACTTTCCCCTAAGATAATATTAAACAAACTCCAAGGAAGGGAGGCCATTTGTAGGAAGGAGGAGGGAGCCCGTGGGCCGAGACTGTTGCTGCCCCTTGGCTTGGGAAAGGTTTGCAGGGGAGGAGGAGCGAAGGTTTGTTTTGCTCGTTTCAAAGGTGGGCAGATAAACAATCATTTTAACGAATTTCTTTTGGAAAGGTGGTCAGGTCCCCTCCTTTGCTCCAAGGTGACCAAAATGCTTACATCTGTGTAATTTTATGGGGTAAAAAGCTAAGGGGCAAATGCGTCTTGAGGCTGCAGCTGTGCCAGAAAGCAAATCATGCCAAGCCAAGCTCTCTGCAATCGGAAACAGGCCGAAGAAGTCCCTGAGAAGAATTGATAGAATTCAGTTCATGGATGGATCCTCTCTTCCTCGTGTCTTCCTCCATTGGGAGGAGAGTCTCCCCCAGAGTCAAGCTGCAGAGAGAGAGAAACCGGGAGATTCTGTTTGGGATGAAGCCAAGAGGATGAAGCCCCAGGATTCCAATCCAGATTGATGCTGGGCGGCAGGAGGGATCTCAGCATCTCTCGCCCAGGTGGAGGAGCAGAGGCAGAAGCCCCAGGGGAAGGGGCTGGCCAGGAATCGCCGGAGGGAGACAGCACTGGGCAGCGATGTGAGCTGTGGCCAAAGTCAGGGTGGGGGAATCTCCTGCACAGGCTATCAGGACACACACACACACACACAGAGCCTTCCGAGGCAAATCACTTTGTCCCCAGAACTAGAAGCGTTTGTGCCTCCCCCACCCCCACCCTGGAGAATCCAGACCTGCTTCAGAGCTAGGAGAGGAGCAGGATTTCACAGTGTCGACATCTGCCCTGTGAGGACGCCCAGAGCTCTGTTTAAGTGTATGCGTTCAAGCGAATCCATCAAAGCCCGGCTGCTCCAGCAATGGCGCCACTTCCTCTTCCTGTTCGGAATGGCGGCCGTTCCTTCGGTAGGGAAGGTCTGGCTGCAGGAGGTTCCCCCTTTCCCAGCGCCAGGAGGAAGGAAGCGACCAAGGAAAGGAAGCGTCCTGCAGCCCAGCGCTTCCTCCCCCTGCAGGGCTCCTTCTTCCCCTGCTCACTCCCTGACCCCTCCCACAAAGGACGCCCCCTCCTCTGCCACTCACCTGCTTGGGGGCTCCTAGATGGCCGGGTTGCTCCCTGCATTGGAGAGAAGGAAACACCAGCGTTAGCCCTCACCCTAAATAACGCATGTCTGATGGACAATTCAGGGAGGGGGGGCACTTTTCCACCTTCAAGGGGGGGGACACCTCCCAGCCTTCCTGAACCTCTGGGAGGAGGCCAGGTTGTGCCACCAGAAATGCCCCCCCCCATGTTGGCATTATGGCACTGGAGGGGTTTCCGTGCTTCTCAGGGCAGAGCCCAGGGGTCTCTTTAGTCAACTGCAGCCCTGCCGTCTCCCGGCCTGGATCCCGGCACGGAATGAGTGGGGCTGGCAGACTGCGAACCAGGGTGGAGGGACGAACGTATGAGGGGGGAAGTCAAGCAGAATGGGCCTGGGAGGGACAACGGGCCTCTCTCTCTCTCTCTCTCTCTCTCTCTCTTTCTCTCTCCTCCCCAGCAGCCTCAGGGGGAGGCATAATTCCTCCTGCCCACTGGGGTGGGATTCCCTCACACTCACCAGAGCTGTCGGAGTTTTGGTCCTTTGCTGGAAAGGAGAGAAAAGAAAAGGAATCAGGGTCTGATGCCACACTGGGTGGAGGGGAAGGGATGGGAGGGGGGCGTGTTGGGCTCCTTCTGTCCTTCGCTCTCAGACACAAACGCACTTTCCAAGTCAGCTTCGCCCAACTGCGCCAGCCACAGAAACATCCCACAAAAAGAGACACGTGGAAAAAATTAAATGTGTACCCAAAACAATTCTATTCCTAAATGAACTTGCAGTTTCCAGGAGGAAGACAGGAGGGGGGACTCATGGGCACAGCCCTGACGCCACCCAACCCGCTGCATTGTTCCTGGCCAGGGGAATCCGGCTCCTGGACCCAAGTTCGGCACTCCTGGCTCATTTAGTCTAGAGTCTGTTCCCAGTGAAGCCTCAGATGCTCCGCTGGGAAGACCACAAGCAGCCCCCTTTCTTACCCCTTTCCCTGCCCTCTGGAACCCTACGTGGCATCCAGGGGCGCACAGGGATCTGCATAACAGCAAATGCCTGTCAAAAAAACATGTCTTCAAACCCGATATCTGCTGTGGAATGAGCTCCCTGAGGAGGTTCGCCTGGAATCTATCTACACCATATTCTTTCAGACTCCAATTCCAACCACCCAGATGGAGAGCGTCTCTGGAGCCTCTAGCGCAGTGGGAGAGGCGGGGCGGGAGGTGAAACAAACCCTGGGCAGCTGTAACGTGGAGCTTCTCAGTCGGGAGTGTGATCCAGCCGTGGTTTCCATAAGGGCAGACATATTAAAAAAAACACTGCCGTTCAAATGTGTGACCCCAGCTAAGAGCTGGTTTGAGACCCATCAGCCATATAGAAGAGCACAAGCAGGGACGGAGCGGACAGACAGGAACTAAGAGGCCTGAGGCAGCCCAGTCTCTAAATTTCAAGGGGGGGACAGCAAAGCAGGCGGAGGGTGACTGCGGGTGCAAAATTCACGTCCATATTTGAACCAAGCAGCCAAAGCTGAAGGTTGCCAATAGATCAGCCCTCCTCGGTTGAGGTCTGCCTTCCTTCTTTCCTTCCTTCCTGCCCTCTCCTCTCCCAACCACTGCTTCCTAGAGCTTTGATTGTTTTGAGGCTCCCTGAAAATATCTGCAGTGAAGGAGGGGGCCCTGCCTGGTGCCAACATGGTCACCTTCTCAGCGCCAGGTCAAGACGTTTCTATTCTCTCAGCCGTTTAACAGCAGATGCTGAGTTTTAATTGACCCCAGATTTGTCTTTAGGGCAAAGAGGAAGGGGATTACTCACTTGATGCTGCTCTGTAGCAATCTTGACATTTCTCTGCAAAGAAAGAATTGGAGTCAGAACTCAACATGAGTCCCAGAGATCATCCAGTCTCACCCTCTGCCCTGACGAAGGGCCCCCGGCAGACGTTTCTCCCTCCCCTTCCTCACAGCCTCCAAGGTGGGGGGTCTCACAGGCGCTCCAAGAAATGGCCATTAGTACAAAAGCTTTCCACGCGTCGAGCAGACACCGGGTTTGCTCCAAAGTCACTGCTGATGCCTCCGGTCCTTCCCTCTGGAACCGCCCCGGAGGAGAGCTCAGGGCAGCACCTGAAGAAGCCGGGTGGGGCGGTGGGGGTGTTTCGACTCCTATTCTAAGCTTTCTGTGCTGCTTTTCAACCCACTTTGAAAGGGAGAGAACTAGGAGACCTCTCAACGCCTGTGGGGTGGAGCAGGCAGGCCCGGTGCTGCCATAGAGGCAACTCAGGCAGCCGCCTAGAGCGCCAAGCAAATGAGGGCGCCGAGCAGCATATCCGGAAGCTGCTCTCCTAGAGCGGCTTCTGGGTGTGCTGTTCCAAAGCTGTTGCCCCAGCCTCCGCCCAACCACAGCGTCCTGGCTCCTTCGAAGCCAGGATGCTGGGCTTGGAGGCAGAGGCTTCAGTATGGCGCGCCAGGAAGCCACTTCCAGGCGTGCCGCTTGCAAGCCTCTGCCCCGCCCCCCAACCCCAGCATCCTGGCTTCAAAGCTGGGAGCGGGAGGGAGCGGGTGGTCAGTGGGCGAGCAAGGGGGCAGCCGTAGCGGTGAGTGAGCGATGGGGGGAGCCAGAGCGTGTGAGCAAGGGGGGAGCCGGAACGGCAAGCGGGTGGGGGTGGCGGGCGAGCGGGTGGGGGGAGCAGTGAGTGAGCAAGCGAGCGGGTGGGCAGACGAGTGAGGGGGCTGTGAGTGAGCGAGCAGGGGGCGGCGGCTTAAGAACGCGCCTGCCTAGGGCGCTGTATAGTGTGGCGCCAGCCCTGGGAGCAGGGCTGGCCAAACCGTGAAGCGGGAGGAAGCGGGGGCAGCAGGGGGCAGAGGAGGAGGGGAGCGGCGCCCTGCCCCCCACTCCCAAGGCTCAGCCGCCGCTTGGTCCAGCTGGCCACCTTCTTGGCCGGCCAGGCAGCCGGTCGGCAGGATCCAGAAGCAGCCGTCACTCCCTCGCCCCCACCCAACGGCACCCCTGGCCTCCCCTGCCCTGCTGGCCAGCTGCCTGACTTGCCCTAGCACAGGCCCAGACATGGCCTGGAAGTCAGGATCACAAGAAGTCCTGGGATCTCTGGCGATACTTTGCCAGGCATGCAGACACTGCATGGCTCCCGAAGGCAGAAAGACATTGCAGGCAGTGTGTGGGCCCCTGCGAGGGGAAGGAAGCCGGGGTGGCGGGGAGGGAAGGTAAGGCGGGGGGTGAGAAAGAGGGTGCTTCTTGGGGGGGCCTTGTGGAGGGGGAGGAGGCAGTGGGGGGTGTCCTGCTTCAGGCAGCAACGTGTCCTGGGCCAGGCCTGGTGTGGAGGGAGAACCCTCCAAACCTCAGATGGAGTTGAGACGCAACTGGGTCTCATGCGCAACTCTTCAGTTGCACATCATGAGGGCTGAATGGAAGGTGGAGGGAGAGGGCAGGACCCAGAAGCCCAGCCCTGCCTCAAGGACTGTATTGAACCTCCCCCCCCCTCACAAAAGACAGATAAACTGAGCAGAAACGTTTATACTTACTGTAGAAATAGATCCCAACGATCCCAGCTACCAGCAGGGCAAAGGCGGCCCCCACGACACACCCGATAATGAGCCCCAAGTTGGATGCTAGAGGTGAATGGAGAGAAAGAGCAAAGCGATTGGAGGGAAACCCAATTGATGTTCAATTCCTTTTATTACAGTCAACAGACCAATAAAACATATAAAAACACATAATAAATATTTAAAATACATGAAATTAAAACAGAGTATGATTGCATGAGCCTCCTTAAAGTTCTGTGCTAGAAGCAAAGGAAAGTCCTGCCACCATAACTGATCTGGTAAGGATGGCGTGATTAAGAAATTTAGCAACTTGTTCAAGTGGCACGCTTCTCTTGGGCCTGTAAAAGGACCGAGATAAGGGTCACGGACGATCGTCCAGGTAATCGTTGCGTGAAAGGATGGATAAGGGCTTTTCTGGCCTCCTGATAGAAGCGGCAGTTGAACAATACGTGGGAGATAGATTCCACCTCCTCGTTGTTACAGGGGCAGCATCTATCTGACAGTGGGACTTTCCCAAATCTGCCCTCCATTACCCTAGGAGGCATAGCATTAAGCCTTGCTAGGGAAAATGCCCTCCTATATTTGGCTATAGATAACCAGCTTAAATACAGAGGTACACTATTTTGGTTGTGATCCCGTAGCCCCAAGGCATACGGGGAACATAGACCCCGTGCAGCTTGTTGTGGTTCCTGAGTATCAATATCCAGGAGTCTCTGCTTAATGATCCTTTTGGTGCTACCCAGGTCCAGGGATAACAGGTGGTCTTGGGAGAGCCCTATGGTGGTAAGCTTTAGCTGAACTGCTTTCACCCATGGAGTTGAATGGAGAGAAAGAGCAAAGCGATGGAAGGGAAACCCCAAAACACCCTTCTGCTGTGATGGGGGAGCTCCCAGATAGCCCATGAGCACTGGGGGGGGGGGGTCAACAGAGGGAGAAGATGCTGCAGTAGCCAGAAGGGGAGAGGTCCAAGGAACAGCCCACCCCCAACCCATCATCCCCTGGGAAAGTCTGCAAAACTCCTTCCAGGGCTGGAGTGGGAGGTGGGGGAGGGTCTCTTCCCAAAGGGAGGAGCCATAACAAGGCTTGACTCCTCCCATTTTGCTGACATGTTTGCCTCCAATAATATAAATACTGTCAGAAATCTCGTGATTTCAGAGCCACTCAGTCTTGCAGAGAGAGACAGAGACCGGGAGCTCTTGCCTAGGACGCAATGTCAGTTTATGTCCTCCAAGGCAGCAGGTTCCGGCCAGAAAGGACAACAAGGGTGTCGAAATCTACAACATCCTAAAAACTTCGTTTGTATCCAAGAACACACACGGGAACCAACAGGGTCGCACTCCCCCTGCCTCTCTCCCAGCAGAGGTCATCCCACAGGGCGACCGAAGAAGTTTCCGTTCCAAAACCAGGCCTGAAACCCGATTGAACAGGATCTAGATAATCCGTTTCATTCAAGAGTGCCTGGAGTTGTATTGGATACAATACTTTGTTTGTATCCAAGAAAAGGAAGGGGTGTTCTTATGTAGGCTGTGATTCTGCTGGGGGTGGTGTTACGCCTCCTTCTCCAATGGGGAAAATGCACCTCCCAGAGTCCTCCCCTCTGACTAATCACCACCATCATAATGAAGACCCTCCACCCCAGTCCCAGTCTCTCACCACCGGTCTCCTCCCAGGCAATGTCCAGGGGCTCCAGCAGGCTGTCATGCTCCACGTGGCACCGGTAGCGGTCCCGATCCTTGGGGTCGACCTTGATGCTGAGCCAGGCATGGTAGGTCCCGTCCGAATTGGGGGCGACGTCCCTGCGGAAGGTCGCATGGTCCATGACCTCCCCGTCCCTCCTCCAGGTGGTCTCGATGGCCTTGGGGTAGAAGCCGTGGGCCTGGCAGACGAGGGTCTCCAAGCCATCGTGGTCCGCCTGGCTCGTCACCTTCACCACGGGGCGCTCTGCAAGACAGGCAGCTTCGGAGTTAACCCAGAGCCTCTCCAGCGCCTGGCAGGATGGATGCTTTGCTCTTTAGAGCAGGAAAACAACCCTTGGGGGCATCTGGTCCTACTGCAAAGACTGAACACCCTGCAGGACCCCCAAGAGAGATTTTGAAAGACCTCAAAGCAAGGGGATTCCTCAGGCTTCGTATGATTCTTAGTTGTTCACGACTGTCTCTAGGAAGGAATCTGAAATGGTTATAAAGTGAACAAAATTCAACCTGTCCTTGATTCTTCCCTTCCAGGGAGAGACGCTGCCCTCGCCTCTCCTGGCCACGTGGTCGCTTCCTTCCTTCCTTAACCACGTCATGCCTGTTTCTAAAGCCCCTGCAATGGTGGCTGAGTCAAGGGGGAGGGAAAAGGGGGAGTTGAGTTTGAGGGAAAAAAGAGGAGGAGGAAGAAGTAGAAAGGGAGGGAAGGAGGAGAGAAGGGAAGGAAGGACGGAGGAACCAGCAGTGTGGTGAAGGCAGGAGGCCGCCTGCCGTGGTAGGAAGAGGGCACCACCTCCACACCCAGGGAGACCAGCAATCCGGAGACCAAAGAATAGTCATAAAGCACTGCTTCTGGACCAACAGCAAAACTAGCGCCGCTCTTCACAGGGAACTGTGGGCTGAAAGGGGGAGTTGAAAATACTTGATTCATATTGGCGTTCATTCTTTTTTTCTATTATTCACTAAATCTTCTTACGTGAAGTAAATTCTCTTAAATATCGATTTTGTTTGTCTCTGGAGGGATTGCCATCGGCCCCTCCTCATCCTAGTTGTAGAAACCCAAAAAATCCCATTCCCATTTCATGTTTTATGCGGCTTCCTCTTCATTTCTGGGAACCGAGCAAAAGACTCCGGAAAGGGCCAGGATCCCTGACAGTCCTCCGAGCGGCTCTGAACTTTGCCCTTGAGGGAGGAAAGGCCATCGCTCTCCTCTCCACTGCAGATCTGCCAGGAGGGGAAGACGAGATCAGGGCGGCCAACAGGCCCAGCCAGGACTTCAAGGGGACGTAAAGCCCACAAGAGAAGTTATGGTGTCAGTGTTTGTATATTTTCCCACTGAATAAATTTACAAAAGGTGGTATTCTCAGATGGGGCAGTCCACACATGCTCAGGGGCAATGTATTCTTACAATGACAATGTTCTATCAGAAAATAAAAACACTCTGCATGTGCTCAGACACATTCAGCCCAAAAGGTCTGAATCCTGGAAAAGAAAACAGGGGAACTTTGGGCGTCCTCAAGGGTAAAAACCTTGCAGAAAAATGTGTGTTTGAAGGAATCCTGGATGCTCTCCACTCCTCCATTTTGTTTATTTACAATATTTACGTACCGCTCCCTATTCAAAATTTTGGAGCCGTGTACAAGATAAGATAAAGTAAAACACAGAATAAAACACCTTAAAATGGGTTTTTAAAGAAGCAAAGGGCAAAGTGAACCGTGGCTGGTCATCAAGGGAAGCCTTCCTGGAAGGACGACGTTTTCAGGAGGCGCCGAAAGGAATACAAAGTTGGCGCCTGCCTGACCTCCAGAGGCAGGGAGTTCCATAGGAGGGGAGGCCACCATTCTGCAATAATCCTCTCTGTTCCCTGCAGATGAGCAAGTGCTGGGATGGGCCACAGGTGGACATGGGACTCCTCTGGAGAGCAGGGACGGATCCTGCCCCCAAGGGAGTGATTTGAGGGGGGGAGAGGAGGGGAGACCTCAGCCTGTCACTCGCAGGAGGGGGGAGGAGGAGAGGAGGGAGGGAGGGTCTCCTTTGGGGCAGGAAGAAAAGGGCAGGGGCAGCTCTCCATGGGCGGGAGAGGGGTTTCTGGCAACAGGGGGGAGGACCCACATGCACAGCCCCCTCCCCACACGCAGTCTGGACTGGACTGTCCCAGCCCAAGCCTGATCAGGGGATCTGGTTGGATCGTGTGTTTCAGGCTGGATCTGCCGAAGTGGAGGAAGGAGGTGGGGCTGTACCACTTCAGGCCACAGGTGGAGGGGAGGCCATATATTGGAAGGCGCCTCCGTAGTGAAAATAAACACATTCATTGCAACTAAAAGACATAGAGGGAAAAGGGAAGAAAATCCAGCCCCCCCCCATTTCTGTGTACATTGTGCTAGTTTTCTACTTGCAGGGATTTTCATTTTAAAAATCTGGAGGGTACTGAAAACCCCTCCCCCCTACAGGGGTCTGAAGGGGGGCAGCCCCAGATGTGCCCCCTTTGTAGTGCGTGGATGGCATCTCAGGCTGGGATGAAGAAGGGATGGGAAAAAAAACCCTGGCAGCCCCTCCTTCCTCCCCACAGACCCCTTATTCACACACACACACCCAATGCACACACCTGTCCTCAGCAGAGTCTCCTTGCCGTAGTCCAGGTATCTCCGCAGCCACTCAATGCAGGACTCCTCCAGGTAGGCCTTCAGACGCTGGGCAATGGCAGGTTCAGCCTCCCACTTCCTCTTGGTGTTTTGTGCAGGGACATCGGCGGCTGTCCAGGTGAGGGTCTCCTTGTCGAAGGCGATGAAATCCCTCCCGTCGTAGCCATACTGGTCATAACCTCCTTTGCTCCCGTCTCCCCTCAGCTCACAGCCGTACATGTTCTGCCAGGTATGAAACCCTGGAAGAGACGCACAGAGGAGGGAAGGAGGTGAAGAGATGAGGTGGGGGAAACCAGGGCGGGGGCAGCCATTTCACACCCACCCACCCCACCCACGGGCATCAAGCCCCACAAAAGAGGCTCCGACAAGATTTCTTTCTCTCCGGCTCCTGCCCCAGAATAGCTGAATTATCTTATCAGCTGCTGAGCCCTAAACTTGGGGTCACCACCTTGCCTTAAAGCCAGAGAGGCTCAATCCTTCCACTTTCTCTCTCCGTGTCCTTTTCTCTCTCACCCACCTTGACGTGACTGACATCCCCCCCCAGCCCCCCTTGCCTGGGGTGCTCCTGTCAATCAAAAACAGCCCCTCTCCCACCCCCTCAGAAGGCAAAGGAGGGCCCCCACCCCACACATTCCCCCACCCTCCTGGGTCAAAGCCTCTGTGACTCTGGTCTTTGCACACCTCAGAGGGTGGGGTGGGGACCCCCGGGATCCTCCCCCCTCCCCCTCGAAAGAGAAACATAACTGTTTTTATGGTGGGGGGGAATCTTGTTATTGCAAAGTTGATGTTTCCCCTCCCTGCGAGATCTCGGTATCGAGGTGGTCGGCGCGGCAGGAGGGGTGGAGTGACTCCTGGCCGATTCCCGCGGCCGAGGTGACGCTACGGTGGATTTCTCCGCGTCCCTCTTTTTCTTCTTCTTCTTCTCCAGTTCAGAAGAAGGTATCAGAGTTCTGGCTTTCTTAGAAACTTTTTTAGCCATTGAACTCGATAAAGACCGACCAGGCGTGAGGGGTATCTCAGCCCTATTTGCTCTGGCCTGCACTCCAGTGCTGTGGTCTGGCGGTTTTTCTGTAACAGTCTTAGTAACTGCCGTTTTGTGGGCAACGGACTTATGAACCGCCGTCTTTTCCATTGTTGGGGCCTCCGTGGCCTTGAGAGCCTTCTCCCACAGTATCGAACGGAGTCGGTCTGCTCGGTTCTTTCTGGTCTGTTTGGTAAAAGACATACAGTGGTGGCAGGTCTCTACCACATGTCCTTCACCCAAACAAACAATGCACAGGGAGTGCCCGTCAGACGGAGGAAGTTTCGCTCCACACTTGACGCACTTTCTAAATGGTGCTTTGAGTGCCATAAAGGCCTCACGCGACAAAAGTCGCTGAGGAAGAAATCTAACTAGAAATATATATATATATATATATATATATATATATATATATTTATAGAATAAAGACGAAAAAGGATGTTGAAGTGAGAAGCGAGCGAAAAGAGGAAAGAATGAAGAAAAAAGGTATTTTGAATAGAGAAAAACGCTAAGCAGGTTGGTTCTATGGTCTATGCACAATGGCGGACGACGAAGAACTGAGGTAAGGGCGGGAACCCCGTGGACATGCGCGGTAGCGTGGGGGAGGGGTTCCCGCCAAAAACGTTCCACTCATCTATAGAAGGTTCCGGTCTGGTCTCTGCGCAGGCGCAAAGCCCATATGTGTGATGCATAGAGACCACGAAGAAGAACCAGTACCTCACGTGATTTGGAAGCTATACTTCTATTAATGCAGCCCAAAATAGCATTGGCTTTCCTTGCAGCCACATCGCACTGTCGGCTCATATTCAGCTTGTGATCTACAACAATTCCAAGATCCTTCTCGTTTGTAGTATTGCTGAGCCAAGTATCCCCCATCTTGCAACTGTGCCTTTGGTTTCTATTCCCTAAATGCAGAACTTGGCATTTATCCCTATTAAATTTCATTCTGTTGTTTTCAGCCCAGCACTCCAGCCTATCAAGATCACTTTGAAGTTTGTTTCTGTCTTCCAGGGTATTAGCTATCCCACCCAGTAATTACAAGAAAATTACTTGTAATTTTCTACCTCTGCTTTAATAAAAAGCAGCCTGTAGCTATATATTCATGCAGCCTGATCTAATGCACGCCTACTCAGAAGAGATTCCCTTATGTTTCATGGAATTTACTCCCCAGTAAGTATGCTCAGGAAGCAGCCTTAGTTTGTTTCCCTTTGTCGCTAGGATTCCTTTATTACCGAGGTAGCCTTGGAGGAGAAGAATATGCAGGTTCTCTGGCTTTAGGGTTCCCTAGCTGTAAAAAGGGGGCAAGAGGCGGAATAGGACAGCTATACTTCAAGGGGGCCCACTATTATCATTTGCCATTAGCTTCAAACTTTTTGCCATTATATGAAAAAAATGAAAACGTTACTTGGCTTATTGTTAATAATTGTCAAATACAGAATAGTTGGGCTGCTGCTGCTATTCTTGGCTAACCCATTTGACTGAATACATGAGGTATGTATTTCAATTAAGGATATAGGAAGAGCTGTGCTGACTCAGACCAAAGGCTGAACTAGTGCAGGAGGACCCTCCCAGTCCATGTTCCCCAGCAACTGGGGTAACGCCTCTGATACTGGAATTGAGCTGTTGGGGCTAAATATTAGGATGGAACTAGAAAATTATGTTGAGAAAAGCCTAGGAGTATCATGCGTAGGGTGACCATCTGGAATGGAAGACAGGGCTCTTTTGTCTTTAACAGTTGTCTAGAAAAGGGGATTCCATGAGGTGTCATTGGTACGCATGCAGCACCTGGTGGAATTCCATCTTTGTCACAACAGTTAAAGCTGAAGGAGCTATACTAGTGTGACCACATACAAAAGAGGGCAGGACTCCTGCAGCTTTAACTGTTGTGATGAGGAGGGAATTTCACCAGGTGCTGCATGCATACAAACGGGTTGTGCTTTTATATTGTATCTTATATCATGCATTGAAGGATGACACGGCAGGCCTGGAAATTCCTCATGACTGCAAACTGTCTTTGGGATTAAGGGTTGGCCGTCACAGCCTCGTTATCTCAGTAATTGCCTATTGTCTCGGAAGCAGTGCGTCCTGTTTAACTTCCATCTTAAACCGGGAACAAACATGATGAGAAAGCTACCTTTGCACACAAAGGTGATAAGGAAAGTTGATTCAGCACGCAAACAGGACAATGGAGGTTCACTGAGCAAGAAGAGGAGGGGGAGTAGAAATAGCTATATAAACTCTCTGTATGTCATAATAAACTGTGATTCTCATCATCACCTCTGCCTTTCACTTCGGTGTGCGAGATTCCTTCAATGCATTTATACTGTTTGTTTTATATTTTGAATGTTTTCAATTTTTGTGAACCACCCAGAGAGCTTCAGCTATTGGCTAGTATAAAAATGCAATAAATAAATGACACCTGCTGAAATATCCTGTTATTAGGCGTTTCTCTGCTGAGAAGACATTCGCTCTTCCCTCCCAACAGCCCTCTCCAGCCCCTGGGAGAGAGGAGTATTGGTAGGAAGGGAAAGCAGTGCCCCAAGTCCCATCATCCACTCACCACCACTCTGGTTGTAGTAATTCTGCAGGTTCACCAGGCTCTGTTTGAAGACCAACTCACTGATCCGCCTATTCGGGTTTCTCCAGTGCTCGGCATGATCCCTCTCAACCTTCCTCATCCAGGGCACTGCAGGCACCTTCCTCCTGGTGTTGCTGTCATAGTGGTCCATGGGCTGGCCATCCACGTATCCCACAGCCACGAACCTGGGCAGTCCCTGGCCGGCCTCTGATACCCCAGTGTAGAAGTACTGTAGGGAGTGGGAGGAGGAGCCTGGAAAAAAGAAAGGGGCAGAATTAGCGGAGGGCCAGAACTGAGGATTCCCCTCAGCCTCCATCCATCCGGGCTTCTTCCAGCAGCTCCTTTGACCCTATTCAGAAGACACACGAAGCCATGGTGGTTTAGCCTTTTGAGCTAAGCATTATAGCTTAGCGTGTTGTGTGACCTTTTCCTAACCGTGGTGGTTACATAACCATGGTTTAAACACGCTCACTGAACATTTGCTGCAAAAGACTTAGCGGCCTAAACCCGTCTTAGTGGGTCTTCTGAACAGGCCCTGTCTGGGAAGGATGTCTGTCTAAGCCCAGGAGATATTCCAGGCAAGGCAGGAGATGGGGAGCAGGAAGGGGGAGGCATTGGGGAGGGGAAAGTGGCAATGGAGTTGAGAGAGAGAAACAGGAGAGGGGAGCCAAGATCAGAGCAACTCCCTGTTGACAACTATCAAGGCTCTGCTCCCAACAGGGAAAAGCAGAAGTCAGATCAACCTGAACCTAACGGGCTCAAGTTAAAGGAAGCCAGATTCCAGCTGGACATCAGGAAAAACTTCCTGACTGTTAGAGCATTACGACAATGGAATCAGTTACCTAGGGAGGTTGTGGGCTCTCCCACCCTAGAGGCCTTCAAGAGGCAGCTGGACAACCCTCTGTCAGGGATGCTTTAGGGTGGATTCCTGCATTGAGCAGGGAGTTGGACTCCATGGCCTTGCAGGCCCCTTCCAACTCTGCTATTCTATGATTCTAAGTATAACCCCAAACACACACACACATACACACCACTCACCTGTACTGCTCCTGCCTTGGCTCTGCTGCTGATGGGTGGGCAGGTAAGTGGGCACAGCCTGCCCGCACATCAAGCTCCCAGCCCTAGCGCTGATCTAGCCTTCTGCTGGGTCAGCATGATACGACTGGCCCAGCAGAAGGCTAAAGACTAGGCCGAGATTGGCCAGGGGGATCCTGGGAGGTGCGTACGACAGTACGACAGTGGAACCAGTTACCTAGGGAGGTTGTGGTCTGAAGGCTGAAATCAGCGCTGGGGGCAGGGGCTGGAAGACGCGTTCCCAGAAGTCTGGGAAGGCGTCTCCCAGGTCCTCCCCCCAGGGTCAATTTCCCCCCTGCACTAGCGGGACTGGGGCAAGTGGGCCTGGGCCTTAATTCACTGGGGGAAAGGGCTGGAAGACACAGTCCACAAGGGAGGTTATCCTATCAAAAAATGAGATCAAATTAGTCTGACAGGATTTGTTCCTGACAAATCCATGTTGGCTTCTAGTAATCACTGCATTGATTTCAAGGTGTTTACAGATTGACTTCTTTATAATCTGCTCCAAATTTTTCCCAGGGATGGATGTCAGACTGACTGGTCTGTAGTTCCCAGGTTCCTCCTTTTTGCCCTTTTTGAAGATAGGGACAACGTTAGCCCTCCTCCAGTCATCCAGCACCTCACCCGTCTTCGATTTTGCAAAGATAATTGACAGCGGTTCTGAGAGTTCTTCCACTAGCTCCTTCATTACTCTTGGATGCAGTTCATCAGGCCCTGGAGATTTGAACTCATTCAAGGAAATTAGGTGTTCTTTGACCATTTGTTTATCAATCTCAAACTGCAATCCTGCCCCCTCAACTTCTGCTTCACTTTTTCCAGGGGGGTCATAGACCCGGTTTTGGGAGAAGACTGAGCCAAAGTAGGAACTGAACACTTTAGCCTTTTCTTTGTCATCTGTTATCAATTTGCCATCCTCATTAAACAGTTGAACCCCCATTTCTTTCCTCTGTCTTTTACTACTCACATATCTGAAGAAAGCCTTTTTATTGCTTTTAGCATCCCTCGCTAATGTCAGCTCATTCACAGCTTTAGCCTTCTTGATGCCATTTCAGCACTTCTGTGCCTCCTGTCTGTACTCTTCTTTTGTAGCCTGGCCTTCCTTCCGCTTCCTATATGTATCCCTTTTTGTTTTCAGGTCATCTCTAAGCTTTTTGTGGAGCCACATTGGTTTCTTCTGTTGCCCTCTATCTTTTTTCCTTGTTGGAATTGTTTGTAACTGTGCCTTTAAAATTTCCTTTTTTAAATACTCCCACCCATCTTGCACTCCTTTTCTCATTAGGCTCATTTGCCATGGGACCTTACTTATCATAGTTCTGAGTTTATTAAAATCAGCTTCCCTAAAATCCAGAATACGTGTATGGCTACACTCAGCTTTTGCTTCCTTTATAATCAAGAATTCAAGTATGATGTGGTCACTTTCCCCCAGAGTTCCCGCAAGTGCTGTTTTATCCACCAAGTCATCCCTATTGATGAATATCAAGTCAAGGATTGCCGATCCTCTAGTTCCTTCCTCCACTTTCTATAAGAGAAAGTTATCACCCATACATGTCAGGAATTTCTTAGAGGGGCCACTTTTGGCAGTATTTGTCTCCCAACAGATATCAGGGTAACTGAAGTCCCCCGTCACTATTACATCAGACTTCCTTGAAACACTGGCAATTTGTTTCTCAAAAGTTTAGTCCTCGTCTTCTCCTTGATTGGGTGATCAGTAGTAGACTCCAATTATAATTTTCTTTTTAGTCCTCACCACATTTCTTTTAACCCAGATGCTCTTGATGGGGCTCCCAGTCTGATCCACCTGTATTTCTGTGCAGGGATAGGTATTTTTAACATATAGTGCAACTCCGCCTCCCTTTCTATTTCTTCTGTTCTTTTTGAAGAAGTTATATCCTTCAATTGCTATATTCCAGTCATGGGAGTCATCCCACCAAGTTTCAGTTATACCTATCAAGTCGTATTTGCCTTCATGTAATAAGAGTTCAAGTTCATTCTGTTTGTTTCCCATGCTCTGGGCATTAGTATATAGACATCGAAGACCATGTGTTTTATAGTCTGGCTTTGTTCCTACCTTGTTGCAGACACTATTTTGGGGCACTATTGGAGCTATTTTGGGGCACTCTGTACTGTGGTGCATTGGCCTTCATCCATTATTGCCTCGAAGTTTACGTCTCCTTTCACCGTATGATTCAGTTTAAAGCCCTCCTGATCAAGTTCTTCACATTGCGGCTGAACACATCCTTGTGAGTATCCTATTAAGTTACAGTGTGTCACTTGACTCCCTGGCCCCGTCCTGCTGGAGTTCTTCCTCCAGAGCAGGAACTCTGAAGCACTGGAGGTTTGCAGGATTGGGACAAAATGGAAGCAACTGATCCACCATCAACCCCCAGCCAACAACTGCTTTAAGGACATAAAGGAGATAATCCCCAATGCCAAAGGAGGTTGCCTAGAAAACCTTGGGGGTTTGCAGGATCAGGGCCAAACTCCACACACAGCATCGCCTAGTTCTGAGGCATCTGATCCACCGTAACAACCCTGCACATTTATTCCAGAGGAGCAAAAATCCCAAGTGCCCAAAAAAGGGGGAGATGCCTGTAACATTTGCAGGGGGGAGGGGGGTTTGCAGGATTGAGACCAAAACCCATAGCCTCCCTCCTTTAAAGGGCTCGCTTGGTTTCTTTAATGCGTTCCTAATTAGTAAGCCAGCAAAGAGCAGAGTGGCCGCTGTTTTGCCTGGTTTTGCCACACAGCTCTGTAGCCAGCCAAAATAACCCATAGTGACAGCTACACGACACAATAATGCATGATGGGTTAAAAAACACTTGCCAGAGGCGGCCGCTGGTGGAACGACGCCTTCATGGAGGGCCACAGCTTAGTGGCAGAGCATTTAGTACGCATGCGGAAGACTGGATTCCCGGCTTCTCCAGGGAGGGTGAGGGAAGAATCCTGCCTGGAACCCTGGGAAGCTGCTACCAGTCAGTGTCGACAATACTGAGCTAAACAGACCAACGCCCTCACTCACTATAAGGCAGCTTCCACGTCCCTATTTAAGTCAGAAAACTTCCACACTGTGAAAAGTTGACTGCTCTCTTTTCCCTCCTTACTTACATATCTAATTCCACTGGCCATTTCCGACAGAGCTGAGTTGGATCTAAGGAGTGCTGTGTAGGGAGAAGAGTGTTTCTCACACTGGAAATCCCTGCCCAGCCACTCATTGGTGGAGGTGGGGAGGGAGAGAACAAGAGAAGGGATATTGGGGGGGGGGGGGAGACACCAAGAGAAATTGGGATGTGTGGGGAGGGAGGGGGGGAGGTCGAGAAGGAAGAAGCCTGACTGGGGTTTCTAAGAAGTTCTTTGGTTCTCGCACATCATGGCTGAGACTACACCGCTGCTGCACAGAAAAGTTACCAAGACGAAGAGCTTTATCACACCAGCGTTATACTGTGCAATCACTGCGAATTGGGTGCAAAGGACTCCGAAGTTTTCCATCTTATAATCTGCTTTTATTGTGAAGTCCTCCCCTGCGTCCTGCTTTAATTGTGCTTCAAAGGCAAAAGACTCGCTGTATTTTGATAACTAGTTTCCGAGCGTATCATCCCAGCGGCCACTGGGACGCAGGAGCAGGATTTGAGAAAAATTAAACAAATGCTTACGTCTGCGTAAGCTTTAAAGATAGAAACATCAAAATCAGCACAGTAATAGATATTAAGGAGAGCTTTAAGCATACCAAATTTGCATCGGATTGGATCATCCATTGATTTTTTATGATTTTTTTTTACATTTCCCCCCTTAAACCCATTTCCTGGTATGCAAAGGATCTAGCCGCCCGGTATCAACAACAGCGACAGCTTTGCACTGTTGGGGTATAATTCGAGGGAAACAGGTACATGGGATGAAGCTCCAAGTGCCCCCCAGGCAGCCCCACTCCCACGTCAACAAAAGCAGCAGTTAAGTCTTTGGGGGACCAGGGCGGAGTTCGGACGACACGCTAATCAAGGGGGCGGGGCGGGCGCGTAATAGCAACAGAATGGGAAACAACGGTTAATTAGCGTGTCGTCTGAACTCAGACGAGGAGCCACATCTGAAGGCGTAAAAGTCAGATCAGACTAACCTTTTGAGGGGGGAGGCGGACCGGAAAGGAGACTGGGGGAGGGAGGGCTCTCTGCCTCCCCTTCCTGCGTCTCAAATAAACGCATTGCAAAGAGGCTGGTGGTTAATTCGGCGCTCCCCCCCTCCCCAGAACAGTTTACACTCCTGCGGAGGGGCTCACCGGAGCAGGGCACCCCCACCCCCACCCCCACCCCCAGGAGCAACACGAACAAGCAGCACTCCATGGCCGTCCCGACGCGCGAGTAGCATCCTCGGGGGCGGTGGGACCATAGAGGCGACTCAGCGCCAAGCTAAGAGGGGCGGGCGCAGCACTCATGCACGCGTTGGCTGTGAGCCGAGGAGAGGGCCGTGACCCGTGGCCGCTTGGCATATTGAAGCAAAGCCAGGGACGCGAATGGAGTATTCCGATTTCGGAATTCCCAAACTCGCCTGGAAGCCGCGGTCCCAGCAGAGCCGCTCTAGCCGCACGCCTGCGCAGCCGGAAGGAACCCAGCTACCCGCGGCGTGTTCTCTCCCCGCCCCGACGCTGCTCCTCCTCCTGCCCCCTCCCGCTGCTGCCTCCACACCGAGAGCGCGCGGAGAAGCGGCGCTGGAGACGGACCTCCTCCTCCTCCTCCTTTCAGCGGAGCGAAACAGACCCGGCAAAGTCTCCAGAGTTGGAGCGGGGCGGGAGGGGGGAGCGAGAGCGGGAGGTCAGGCGCCGGAGAGAAGCAGGAAACAGGCGCAGGGTGAAAACCCCATGGAAGCCTTACCTAGAGTAGACCCATTGGATTGCTCTTGAGGAATGAGCCAGCCCTCCCTTAAGTCCCGTTCATGTCAATGGGCCTACTTTGGGTAAGCCTTAGGTTGGCTTTTATCCGCAGGGCGCAGAGATCTATTTCCCCCTCTCTCCCGCCATCGGTTTTTGTGCTTCTTTTCTGCTCGCGTTTAGATGGCACAGAAGAGCCAAACGCCCAATATGTGGTCCCGGGCTGGCGCGAACAAGGGCCGAGCAAAGTCTTGGAGGTGGCTCCCGCGGGGAGACCCGAGCAATCCTTAGGCATGGGTGGATACGCCGAAGCAGGGCTGGGCAGAGGCGGGGTGGCGCACGGCGGGCTGATCCTTCGCCGCCGGCCAGTGGACGAGCCGTCCGTCCGTTGGTTCAGGGGTAGCAGTGGGGAACGACGGCGCTCCTGTCGCCCGGGGACTGTTGCTGCAACAGCCGCCTCTCCTGGCGGCGGTCCTACACGTCCCAGTTGGAGAGTCAGTCTTCAAAGGGTAGCTGGCGAACCTGACAGGCGAAGAGCAGCAGCAGCTGCCACGCTGATCAGCTGGGCTCCGGAGGCTCCCAAAATATCCCCCATGACTCAGGAGGGGAAAGTGTGCCGTTTCGGCAGTGGCTGGGGGCACCAGCCGGGCCACACTGAGAAGAGGCCCAAGCGCCCCGACAAATGGGGGCAGGCGCCGGAGAGTCCACCCAGCCCTCTTCAAAAGGGTCTCAAAAGTGAAGTGTTTTCTAAAGGAAGCGTCTAATCTGCATGTCGAGGAAGTGTCTGTGCCACAATTCTGCCTTGTTTGAAAGCCTTTTTCCTTATTGTAATTTGAATTTGGGTAACAGGCTTTATATATATAATATATTAATATATACCTTATTTCAGAATAAATATATTAACATGTGGGACACAGCTTCACCCATCTAAGAAATATACTTGGCCTCTTCTGTGCCCCCCCTCCCCTGAATTTTTTCTGGTGCCTCCTTCCAAACTCCCCCCCCCCAGTACAGCTCAGCTGCATCCCTGGTGGCCCCCCATTCAGTTTCTCCCCTTAAAAAAGGTCCCATCCCGGGTCTTGCCTGTAGTCTGGACTCCCCAGAGGAAGATCCGCCTCTGCAACTGTCGAACCAGGGGTGGAACTGGTTCTCTTTCGAAGGGGAAATCTAGCTGTTCCCACTCCCCCCCCCCGTGCTGCTACATTTCCTCCTGCAGCTAGTTCTATCGGGAAAGCAGAAGAACCCTGTGGATTTCTTACTCTGTTACTTTTGCTGTCCAAGTGAGACATGGCAGATTTACAGTAGCAGATTTAGGAACAAGCCAAGTCAGCCATGCCTTAGAGCCTTATATTATGAGGGGCCTCTAAAGACGTTGGAGATAACTATGCTGTAAGATAACAGAGATGAACTCGCTTTGGCTTAAATATGTCCAAAAGTCTGGTGTGACTTACAGCAGAGTTGCCTTAGATAGAGAAAGCATGGCAACACAGCATTTGGAGGCAATAAGCGAAAATTAGAGCCAGTTTAGAAGTTCAAATCAACTTACTTTCTGTTAGAAATGGATAGATATGTTACTTTTTCATATATTGCAATGTTTATCATAAAAAGAAATATAATAACTAATGCATTATTAAATGTATTATTAAAAGCTTCAGAATACAGTCGGCTCAAAGGCCCGGTTATAACTGAATCTTTATAGAAAAACAAGAAAGCATAGCAAGTGTAGGGCTTTAGTTGAAATAGTAAGAAGTTGTGGTCAGGCTTGTGGTGAGAAGAGGTGATAAATAGAACAAAACTGAAACATATCTGTTGTTTCTGAACTCATGACCTTGTGGTTACATGATGGGAGGGGGGAAATAAAGAGTGATTAAGAAATATGCTCAGAAGACTCAAAACCAAATATGGACATAAGTAAATAAGAGTGGGTGGAATATCAAATGAAAGAAGCAGGGAGGTAAACAGGGGCGGGGCCAGCAGGCCTACTGGGATAGGCTGTAACCCCTTGAGTCTCTAACCAATGGAATGATAGGGGAGGGACCACTTCGGCAGGGCGAAGGGATAAAATGGTTTTGCTCTAACTGGTAGGTGTGCCTACCTGCCTAGACACCCAAACTTGCAAGTTTGCTCAATAAAACAGAGTGTTTAAACTTTCACCATTTGTCCTTGAACCTTCTTTTCAAAACGTGTTTCTAACATTTAGAAGTGCTCTTCAAAGAAGGCTGTCTAACATTGGCCCGTTCAGACAACACACTAAACCACGCCGCTTAACCTCAAAACGGTTAACGGAATGCATTGACCTTAAAGCATTCCATTAACCATTTTGTGGTTAAGCGGCGTGGTTTAGCGTGTTGTCTGCACTCCCTGCCACTTCTCGTTACGCTTTCTCTTATAATGTCATGCACTCCCCACCCCACTTTATTTTTGTGGGATGGGGGCCTTTGAACCTTGCATGTCTTAACCCGGAGGATTCGCCAAAGAAGCAGATCCTTGACCCCTCCCTCCGGGCCTCGCCCCCCCAGCCCCCCCAACACAGCCAGCGCCCCTTCCGCGGGGATTCCCCAAGCAGAGCCGGACGAGCCCAAGTTTCTCTTCGCTTTCCAAAGGCGCTCACAGCCTGCGGCGCGATATCTGCCCAGCAACCACTGACGAAATCGGAACGCCTTTTCCCCCCGTTGGGCCGAGTGTTTTCGCCTGGACCAATCCTGCTCAGCGGGCAGAAGTCAGAGTGGATCGTTTTGCCGGGCGGCGTGAGCCGCAATGGGGCTGCGCCGGGGGCCCCTGCTGTTGCTGGGTTTCCTGGGGGCCACTGCCCTGCTGGGGTTCTGTGCCGGTGAGTGTGTGGGGTGCTGCTGCACTGCCCTACTTGAGGGGGTGAGGGGGGAGAATTTGCAGCCTCTGTGTTGCCCGGGGAGGGAGGGGTCTCTCTCTCTCTCTCTCTCTCTCTCTCTCTCTCTCTCTCTCTCTGTGCAAATTCATGGACGAGACGCGGACCGTCCCAGCCCCCTTTTTGGCTTCCTGCCCCCCCCCCGTAAAGCACCCCATCTTTTCCCGGCCTTTCACTGGAAATGCTTCTTCTTGTTCTGGAGGCCTCGCAGAAGAGCCAGTCTGGGGGTTTATGGGGCGGGGGGTGCATCAATTGACTCAATACGAGGGTGGAGGCTGAGGGAGGGGCGTCGCTTTCCCCCCCCCCATCGAAGTGTCAGTCAAATGCCCCAGTGGGGTCTCCGCTGCCCCCCCCCCCCGCTCCTCCCCCGGGGACTCAGCAGCTCCTGCAGTTTTCCTGTGCAGCGCCTGGCGCGCGCGCGCGCACACACACACACACTCACGGAGGGAGGGAGGGCCAAGAGCTCCTGGCAGGAACCAGGCTTCCTGAAGCGTCTCTCTCTCTCTCTCTCTCTCCCCCCCACTCATTCTGCCCCATGGCAGGACTGGCCAAGGGGTCGGGGGGGGGGGGGAAGGTGGCCTTTGAAAGGATGGAGGGGGACAGGCACGCTGCATCTCCTCAACTTGGGCATCTGGAACTTGTTTTGTGGTGTATTTGTTTCATTATTTATTAGTAATACTCATATAGGCGTGACCAGATACAAAACAGGGCAGGGCTCATGTATTTTTAACAGTTAGTTGCACTGAAAAGGGAATTTCAGCACGTGTCCTTTGCAGGCAGGCAGGCAGCACCTGGTGAAATTCCCTCTTCATCACAACAGTTAAAGCTGCAGGAGCCCTGCCTAGCGTGACCAGGTACAAAAGAGGGGGTCGCAAAAACCAAAGCAACGAGGAATTGCCTACATTGTGTCAGGGCTGGAAAATTTACCTACAGAGGGTTAAGCCCGAGAAGGAGAAGGAGAAGGAGAAGAAATGGCCATTTGCACAATCTCTGGATCCTCGATTCTCAACAGGTGTTAGTACCAGCCTTCCTCAACCTGGGGCGCTCCAGATGTGTTGGACTGCATCTCCCAGAATGCCCCAGCAGGCTGGGGCATTCTGAGAGTTGTAGTCCAACACATCTGGAGCGCCCCAGGTTGAGGAAGGCTGTGTTAGACATTATTACTGGACTGTAAAATGTCAAGGCCTCATGACTCAACTGTTAATTGAATAATTGACTGATGTAACTGAGTGCAATACTTTGTATGAAAATGTATATAAAGCTGTACAGATGTAATGGTGGTGTGGGTGGATGCTGAATGGTGAAGTTTCGTATGCTGCATGATATCGTACAGAAGACGTTATACCTCAGTATAAAACTTTACTGACGAAAAGTTATACGTGTCGTGAGTATTATTTCTTCTCTGAGGGACAATAGCTCAATATCCATACAGAGGAATCCATCGCTGAAGCAGCTGTGTTACTGCTTAAATCTCTGCTAAAGTCAATTCCTGACACATTGTCGAGTGAAAGGAAGGCCAGAGTCACTTGGTACAAGGTCAACGCAAGGAATGAAAATTCGCTCACCAGCTGCAGGTCCAGGTATTCCAGTGACATTAAGGAACGGTGTATGGAGCTGATGTTCCATTGCAGAGGCCTCTCCTTGTGTTGAGAGTCTTCAGAAGGATTAGAACTGAGCTGAGCTTCAAATCCAGCCGGTACATTGATGGTGCTATATAAATAAATAATAATAATAATAATAATAATAGGGACGGAGTTCAAACACTCTTGTCATATAGTGCGCAGTTTCTGCTGGATCATCACATTCGACTTGATCAGCAACTCCAGGCAGCTTCCTCACAACCTTGTTTTAAATTTCGGTTATTTAAATTTCTATGCTGCATTTTTAATGCTGTATTTTATGGTTTTATGAGTTGTTGTAAACTGCCCAGAGAGCTTCAGGTATTGGGCAGTCTGGAAATGAAATAAATAACATAGAACACCAGTTCTGGCCCATTTGCACTTGCTGCATTTTTATATTTTTTTTAGTTTTGTTTATCATAGAATCATCGAATAGCAGAGTTGAGTCCAACTCCCTGCTCAATGCACGAATCCACCCTAAAGCATCCCTGACAGATGGTTGTCCAGCTGCCTCTTGAAGGCCTCAATTGTGGGAGAGCCCACAACCTCCCTAGGTCACTGGTTCCACTGTCGTACTGCTCTAACAGTCAGGAAGTTTTTCCTGATGTCCAGCCGGAATCTGGCTTCCTTTAACTTGAGCCCGTTATTCCGTGTCCTGCACTCTGGGAGGATCGAGAAGAGATCCTGGCCCTCCTCTGTGTGACAACCTTTGAAGTATTTGAAGAGTGCTCTCATGTCTCCCCTCAATCTTCTCTTCTCCAGGCTAAACATGCCCAGTTCTTTCAGACTCTCTTCATAGGGCTTTGTTTCCAGACCCCTGATCATCCTGGTTGCCCTCCTCTGAACACGCTCCAGCTTGTCTGCATCCTTCTTGAATTGTGGAGCCCAGAACTGGACGCAATACTCTAGATGAGGCCTAACCAGGGCCGAATAGAGAGGAACCAGTACCTCACATGATTTGGAAGCTATACTTCTATTAATGCAGCCCAAAATAGCATTTGCCTTTCTTGCAGCCATATCGCACTGTTGGCTCATATTCAGCTTGCGATCTACAACAATTCCAAGATCCTTCTCGTTTGCAGTATTGCTGAGCCAAGTATCCCCCACCTTGTAACTGTGCCTTTGGTTTCTATTTCCTAAATGTAGAACTTGGCATTTATCCCTATTAAATTTCATTCTGTTGTTTTCAGCCCTGGTATGAACCTGCCCATACACTCAGGTATACGTGATAAGGTTTTTAATGGGTCATGGGATTTTAAAATCGTTATGTTTTTGTATGTTGGGTTTACATTGTGCATTTTTAGGGTTTTAAGCTTTGTAAACTACCCAGAGAGCTTCAGCTACTGCATGACATGGCAATGTAATAAAGTTGGAGGCCCTGGCTGTGCTTCTAGCCTTCCTTTGGCCTGCATTCTGGGATGGATGTGGAATAGATTGCAGAGTTAAGATGGGAGAGGCACACGCTCCGCGATGAGGAGGCGGCGGCTGCATCCCTTGTACCAGGCCAAAGTCAGCCTCTGGGCTCAGGGCAGAGCCTTTCAGGAGCACGACAGGCATGTTCAGGCAGTCCAAAATAACCACCCCCTGAACTTTTGAAATCAGTGGGGTGAAATAATAACAAAGTATAATGGGGTCTAGTGACCATTCAGCATGGATTGTGCTTTTGTATATGGGCCTGTTCAGACAGCACGCTAAGCCATAGTTAGGTTGCTAACCCCTTTGCAGCAACTGGTTTGAGTGTTTAAACTGTGATTATGCAGACACCATGGTTAGGAATGGTTCACATCCATAATGTTTAGCTCAAAATGCTTAACCGCCATTGGCTTAGCATGTTGTCTGAACAAGGTCATGACATCTATTTTTGTTTCCGTGCCTCCTTTTTTCTCTGGAGTGGGCATTTGGGGTCACTCATTTTTTTACACAGACTCCAGACGACATCACTGCCACATCACTGCATTCCAGGGTTTCTGAACTCCAGTTTGTTTTTAAGACCTGATCTATGGGGAAAATGTGCTGGTGCCGTGCTTTTGGAGGCACCGTTCTGGGCAGTGCTGCGATAGGGGAATGGATTGGGCAAGGAGGGAAAGAGAAAGGCTAGAGTCTAGAAAGGGAGAGAAAGAAGATTGCTCTAATTTGCCCCAAGGTTTTTCTGACAACTGTATTTTAGACGGAGGCAGCGAGGGGAAACCATCCTGAACTAGCAATGTGCTACTGAGGCTTCTCCCTGCAACTGGTACTTTTAGGCTGCAATTCTATACAGACTTTACTTGGGAGTAACTTTCAATGAACTCAGTAGAGGTTTATTTTAGAGAAGATATCGAGTATATGCAGTTGTTCTGTTCATTAGTGATTTCCTCTTTCTTTCAAAGTGGCATTTTACACCTTTTATTAGTTACTTCTTGTTCGCTTGCAAACCCATGGCATTTCTGAGCAGCCCTTCATCAGCCAATTATAGTGTTGCCTGCCTGCTCCCTCCATGAATTTAAATGTTTACCATTACAATTGTAGGTTTTAAGAGGAATGCAGTGCTATACTAATTGTCCTACGGAACCATCATTTTGCAACCTCAGTCGGAAACAGATTTCAAACCTCAAGCAACAGTCACACACTTTTACTTTATTTTACAAAACGTCGTTTTATTTTACAAAATGTCACTTCCTGTCATCACAAGCCTGGTCAGTCAAGAGCAGGAGGCATTAAGTAGTAGGTCCGTAATACCTTAATTCCTCCTACTTAATATTTACATAACCCTGTAGGAGAACAAAGTATTCAGGCTCCAAATTCACACAGGGAAAGAGATGTGACTAAATGCATATTCATCTAAGCAGGAGGATGCTTAAAATAAAGACTTTTAGCCTTCCAAAATGAATTTTTGGAGGGCATATTTTAAAAGATACAGTTTAAGTTCTTCACAGGAACTATGCTCAAATGAAGTTAATTCATTGGAAATCAGGCTTTCAGATATTCTTTTCTTCAGTTTTTTTTAAAGCTAAAATGTACACCTTCCTGCCATCCTTCAAATGTTACAAACTTGCTACCAGTACCCACAAATGACTACTATTTCACAACTGTATAGTTCTTATTAAGTTAGTGCTGTACAATCCACTCTCTCCCTTTCGGTCTCTCCTTCCCTCCCTCTCCCCACGAAGCAGGTCCTATATCCACCCAAGTTGCCAAACCTGAATTTGGCATCCAGTTCTTAAGCTAAACAACGTCCCCACTTCCGCACACGTCACTCCAGCTGGTTCCTTTGCACCAGCCTGTAATAGGGGCCCTTTCGGTCCATCAGCACGTCGTGAGTCCCCTCTTCGACAACCTTCCCGGCTTCCAGCACCACGATCTTTTGCGCGTTCTCCACCGTCTGCATGCGATGAGCGATCACCAGCACCGCCCGGGCCTGACGCTTCAGCACCGACTGCTGGATCTGCAGGAAGAAGGCAACGATCCACGTTAGATGCACAGCGTGCGTCTGTGTGATGGGGAGGAGGAGATGCCTTGATAAGCGTCACCCTGCGGCTCCCGGCCCTTCCCACAGACAGACGCGCCTTCAGCCTCCTTCGTAGTTAAATAATAACTATAATGCAGAGCTTGTAGCACCTTCAAAGCACTTCACATATTTAGTCTCCTTACAACAGCCCTGTAAGGTAGGTTAGCAAATGGGGGAATGTAGTATGTAGTCTAGGGGTGTGCACGGACCCCCCCCCGATCCTCTTCGCGCCTGATCCGCAAATTGCGGATCGGGCCCACTCTGCCCCGCCTCGATCTGCCTAGGGGCCACTCTGCTCCGCTGCCGAGCTCCGGCTCCGAATCGGAGCTCCACAGTGGCGGGGAGTGGCGCCAGGTAAGGCCCCCCTCTCTCCTCCCCCTTACCTGTGTCCATCCAGGACCATCCCAGCTTCACTAGAGCCCGCGGCTCAACCAGGAACTGTAGGCCCCGATTGCAGCCTACACTTCCTGGTTGAGCCGCGGGCTCTAGTGAAGGTGGCGACAGGCCGTGACAGACGCATGTAAGACCCCCCTCCCCCTTACCTGGCTCTGCCGCCGTCGCCGCACGGGCGGTGGCAGGGCCAGATAACCCCCCTCCCTCCTCTCCCTTACCTGCATCCGTCTGCGGTCCCGCGGCTGTTTCAACTGAGCCTGAGGACTCAACCAGGAAGACTAGGCTCTGGCTCTGGTGGCGACAGCGGCAGGGCCAAGTAAACCCCCCCTTACCTTTTTTTACGGAGCTCCGGATCGAGGCGAAGGATCTGCCTTCACCTCGATCCGCTCCGCGGCTCCCCCGATCCTCTTCACCTCTGCCTTAAGGGGAGGCGAAGCCCCCCGATCCACTCCTGCTTCTCCGGTCTGAAGAGAAGCGGAGCACATCCCTAACATAGTCTAGGATTGCTATTTTGGCACATTACATAAATGGCATGTTATTTGTTGATCGGTGGCTTTGTTTTTGCTACAAGTCCTATTGGCACTCAGCAGCTGAGTTTGCCCTTAGGGGGAATCCCTGGAAAGCCCGTTTCAGGAATGGATCCTTGTGTTAACAAAGGCTGCGTCCTGCTAAGTGTGTGAACACAGCAGTTTCCCATGTGTTACACACATTCTATGCCTCGGAGGAGGCACAGCTATATTTTTTACACTGAAAGAGAAACCCCTAAATTGCTCGCTTTGCGAAGGAGCCACGCTTTGTCCTGTGCTGTGTAGAGCGATGGTTCTTTGCCAGCACATCAATGAAGCCGTCTCCCCCACCCAGGGTGGGCAGTTCTTATATTCCCAAGCCCCGCGCAAGAAGTAGTTCAATTCCTCCCACGCCACCACGAACTGACCGCAGCTTCACTCTCCACATCCAGGGCGCTCGTGGCTTCATCCAGCACCAAGACCTTCGGGTTGCGGATCAGGGCCCGGGCAATGGCCAGGCGCTGCTTCTGCCCGGCGGACAGCTGGCCTCCCTTTTCCCCCACATCTGCAGGGAAGACGGGAGACAGAGACAAGATTTATTTATTCATTTATTTATTACATTTCTATACCGCCCAATAGCCGGAGCTCTCTGGGCGGTTCACAAAAATTAAAAACATTCAAAGTATAAAACAACAGTATAAAACCATAATATAAAATACAATATAAAAGCTCAACCAGATAAAAACAGCAGCAATGCAAAATTACAAATTTAAAACACCAAGTTAAAATTTATTGATAGACTGTTAAAATGCAGGGAGAATAAAAAGGTCTTCACCTGGCGTCTAAAAGCATATAATGTAGGTGCCAAGCGAACCTCCTTAGGGAGCTCATTCCACAGCCGGGGTGCCACAGCAGAGAAGGCCCTCCTCCTAGTAGCCACCTGCCTTACTTCCCTTGGCAGGGGCTCGCGGAGAAGGACCCCTGAGGATGACCTTAGGGTCCGGGCAGGTACATATGGGAGGAGGCTGGCCCCAAGCCGTTTAGGGCTTTAAATGTTAATACCAGCACTTTGAATCGGGCCCAGACCTCGACTGGCAGCCAATGAAGCTGGAAAAGGACTGGCGTGATGTGAAGCCAGTATTCCAAACTCAGCTAGCTTAATTGACCTAGAGAGCCTTACACAGTTCGGGACCGCAATATTGACAGAGCAGCTCTCCTGGGGTGAACCTACCTGTATACTATGCTCATAATCAGGCCCTCCTCTGAGTGAGGCTCGGAGGAGGGCAACCAGGAAGAGGGCCTTCTCCTCCAACTCCACAATTCTATGATTCTATGATATTACCAATATTAGAACGATCCATGCACGTGATGCTTTCTATGAGGCAAAAGGTCCCTGCCCCAATGATCCTGCCATCTAAATTCTGACCAGACAGCAGATGGACCAAAAGAGAAGGCAGCCCTTCCCCTAAGGAGCCCAGGCTGACCTACAAGGTTCTCCACACGACCTTTTATCTTCACAACCACCCTGTGAGGTAGGTTAGGCTGAGAAGTCACCCAGTGAGCTCCATGGCTGAGCGGGGATTTGGGCCTGGGTCTCTTTACTCTTAATACTGTGAACTGCTGAGAGATTTTACTATACTCAGCGGTATGTAAGTGCCACAAATAAATAAATAGTCAACAAACCTCCACCCACTGTACCTTACTGCAAATTGCCTTCCCCTGTTATTTGTCCTTGGCTTCTGATACTCTGAGGTATACTGATTACAGACTTTTAAAAATATGTTCAGCGGTATATACATCTATTAAATACTGCCACTGAACATGAGGTTATGTTCTATAGCTCTGTGGACTAATAGCTAAAACGTGTCTCTAGGCTCTAGGCCTACAGGGCTGTGTGTCACCCTTTCGAAAAAGCCATTTGAGCTAGCGACCATAGCCACATCTCGGGGGGGGGGGGGGGTTGGTTGGTTCCAGAAGTTAATTATATATTGGGATCAGTCTGGTCATTTAGCCCCCACCCCACCCTGACTCCCCTGGAGGTGTTCAAGGTGGAGGCTAAGAATCAGGAAAATGCTGGGTTTTCTGGAAGGAGAGCGGAGTTTTACAGGGACGGACCGAGGCGGGAACGGATTTCACCCACCTGCGCTGAAGCCGCCTTCCAGCTCACGGATGAAGCCCAAGGCGTTGGCTTCTTCTGCCGCAACAGCCGCGTCGTCTTTGCTGCAGTCCTGCACCCCATAGGCAATATTGTCCCAAATGGATCCGGAGAAAAGGACGGGCTCCTGGCCCACCAGCGCCACCTGGAATGAGGTACGGCTATTAGGAGTGGATGGGAGAGGGGGGGGGCAAGGGCAAACTGGGGGTCTTCTGAGCCCATGGGGAAAACCCTCCATCATCAAGTGTGGTTTCTGTGGTCAGGCCCATTCCACGCCTTTGCCCCACGCCACTGTCTTTGGGCAAGATCCGCAAGCCCTCAAGGTCGGTGTAGACGAGTGTTTTGGCTTTCGTTAGCAGGGTGTGTGTGTCACATTTTACAAGCAACCACAACACTCTGGTTTCAGGGGTCCCCAACCTTTTTGGGCCAGTGAGCACATTTGGGAATTGGAGAAACTGCTGTGGGCACCTCCACAAAATGGCTCTCACGGAGGATGTGGCATTGAGCAGGGGGTTGGACTCGATGGCCTTGTATGCCCCTTCTAACTCTGCTGTTCTATGATAGTCACATAGCGGCTTTCGTGAGGCCCAGGCTAGTCAAACGTGAGCTTAAAGAAGTGGGGAAGGGTGTTAGGAAATAGCGAGGCTAGGAGGGGGAGAGGAAACTGCAAGGCAAAGGAGGGGGGAAAGAGAAAGAGCCAGGCTAGAAGCTAGAAAGGAATCAAAGGAAGGAGGCCAGAGATGGAGAAGGTAGAGCAACAGTGAGGAATGGGGTTGTGGGGAGAGAAGGCTAGAGAAGGGGAGAGAGAGACCGAAGCAGAAAGGTTTGCGTGGGTGGAAGAAGACTTTGGGCAGGGCCAGGAAGCCACTCTTTCTTTCTCTGCCTCTCTACCCACAGCTGCTCAGTGGAAGGGACAGGGAGGAGAACCTGGCGTCTTAACATTTTTCAAGGTTTTTATTTAAAATAAAAATCGGAGCTAGGCCTTTTCCCGTATCAGTGAACAGGACAAGCAGAAGGGAGTTTTTGTTTCATGCCCTACCGTCTGTACTGCCTACAGCAGCCTTCCTTAAACCTGGTGCCCTCCAGATGTGTTGGACTACGACTCCCAGGATTCCTGACTATTGGCCATGCTGGCTGGGGCTGATGGGAGTTGCAGTCCAACCCATCTGGCGGGCACTAGGTTGGGGACGGCTGTGTGAGGCCAATCTCCAGATAATGGGCTTAGAACCGGGTGGGCTGTGGTTGTCTTTTTGTGGTGACCACCTTTTGCCATTGACGTCTCTGGGCAGGGAGGAAACGGGGGCCTTCTCAGTTGTAGCCCCCTCCCAGTTATGGAACGCCCTCTTCCGAGAGGTCTGCCTGGTGCCTATCCTGCTATCTTTTTGGTGCCAGGCATAGACCTTTTTCCTCTAACACAGCCTTCCTCAACCTGGGGCGCTCCAGATGTGTTGGACTGCATCTCCCAGAATGCCCCAGCCAGCAGGGCTGGCTGGGGCATTCTGGGAGTCGTAGTCCAAAACATCTGGAGCACCCCAGGTTGAGGAAGGCTGCTCTAACAGTTTTAAAAAATATCTGTTTACTTCCACTTTGGTGTCGGGAGTTTTAAAATTTTTGAGTTCTCCATATCGCTGGGTGCTTTTTAGC
This sequence comes from Elgaria multicarinata webbii, assembly GCF_023053635.1. Lineage (NCBI taxonomy): Eukaryota > Metazoa > Chordata > Lepidosauria > Squamata > Anguidae > Elgaria > Elgaria multicarinata. The sequence goes on from NC_086173.1 coordinate 164,918,793, forward strand.
CTCTGCTGGTTTTAAATCAGTAGTTTTTCTACTGTGAAGCATTTGGTTTTTGATTTTACATGCTGCGAATGATTGGTTTTTTCATTTGCGTTTTACTGTGTGCATTGCCCTGAGAACAATTTGTTACAGGGAGACGAATACATCAAATGAATAATAAATAATAAAGGAATAAATTATACTCTTCCAGCATTCGCACCTGCTCAAGTACGATGTCCGTTTTGCAGAAAACAAAACTGCCTTTCCCTCAGCACCAAATTAGCTCCCAAACAGACAGAGCAGACAGGTGTCTGTGGGTTCTCTCAGGTTGTGGACCTCAGTCATGTTCAGCGGCCCCCTCACCTGTCTGTGGAGGTATTTGTGCTCGTAGTTCTGGATCGGGACCCCATCCAGCAGGATCTCCCCGGATTGGGGCTCGAAGAACCGCTCCAGGAGGGCCACGCAGGTGCTCTTGCCGCTGCCGTTCAGACCCACCAGCGCCGTCACCTCCCCGGGCCGGAGCTCAAAGGAGACGTTCTACAGCAGACGACAAGAAAAGCGCTCAGATGGATCCAGGAATTGCCTTCCACTTGCAGAAGGCCTCTCACCCCACGCAGCAAGGTCTCCCAACTCTCCGTGTGGGACATTTTCAGCGGCTCGAAGGAGAAGGAGAGGGTGGGGAACTCCACTCCCGCCAGCGCAGTCGCTCCAGCTAAAATTTGGCGGTTCAACCCACTTGGCAGCAGGGCCGGTGCCAGACTTTTTTGCGCCCTAGGCAAGGTGAGCTGCTTTCACACACACCCCACCGTACCCCCCCACCCCAGCTAGGTGGAGACAGGTTACCTGTCCCTCGCCTGAAGTCCTCCTGGCTTGGCGGGACGCTGCGGTGGGGTGGGCGGGCAGCTCCAATTCTGTCCGTTCGCCGCCCAGCACCCCCCCCCCCAGTGTTCCGGCTTGTCTTTGGCTGGGAGCTCTCAGCCGAAAACAAGCCGGGACGCTGGGGGAGGGCGGTCAGACGGCTCCATGTTCTGACGTCCGGTGCGCCCCGGATGTCAGAACATGGAGCCGCCCGTCCCCGCCCCCCAGTGTCCTGGGTTGGCTTCGGCTGCTGGGCAGGCGCCCAGCTGAAGCCAAGCCAGGGACGCTGGGGAGCAGGGCGGAAGGCTAGGAGGGTGACTTCCAGGGGCGCTTACTTGGCGCTCTAGGCGGCCGCCTAACTGGCCTCTATGGAAGCGCCGGCCCTGCTTGGCAGCTCTTGTGGGATGCCCACCTCCAGCCATCCCCCAGAGAAATGACGCTGAACTGCAAGAGGCTGAATAATATTAAAGCAGCACAGAAAGACCACAAAACGGAGTCTTCTTCTCCCTCCTGCCGGAGCTACGGAGAGTGACATTCTCAACTCAAACCGGACTCTCCTTTCAAGGTGGAGCGAGGAACCCTTTATGAACCTTCACAAAGAGGCAGCGCCGAGGGGCATTGCTGCTTTTGCACCATTCGTTCCCTGCGACCCCGACAAGCGCCATTACCAAATTGTGGGTGGGCTGCAGGGGGGGGGGGAGCTGAGGGTAGAGAAGGGGAACGGAGGAGAACAGCAGCAACTTCTGTGGCGGCACCGTGGAGTGCTTGGTGGTGGTGCTGCAGCACTAGCGGCCCTACATTTGCTGCGCTGCAGCAGGAGCACCGCAGTTCTTCAGAATCCAGGTCTGGCAGGGGCAGGGGGGAGCATGGATTCTTTACCCGTTTTAAAATAAGGATCCATGGCCAAGACAGCTTGCTCCACATCAACCACCCCCACATCTTTCTGATGTCCAGCCTGCCCAAGATCGCCAGAGCAATCTCCATTAACTGTGGGACAACCTTTCAAGTATTTGAAGATGGAGGGGAAGCATGAGAGCACTCTTCAAAGACTTGAAAGGTTGTCCCACAGAGGAGGGCCAGGATCTCGTCTCGATCCTCCCAGAGTGCAGGACACGGAATAATGGGCTCAAGTTAAAGGAAGCCAGATTCCGGCTGGACATCAGGAAAAACTTCCTGACTGTTAGAGCAGTTGTTGTTTATTCGTTCAGTCGTTTCCGACTCTTCGTGACTTCATGGACCAGCCCATGCCAGAGCTTTCTGTCGGCTGTCGCCACCCCTAGCTTCCCCAAGGTCAAGTCTGTCACCTCCAGAATATCATCCATCCATCTTGCCCTTGGTCGGCCCCTCTTCCTTTTGACAATGGAATCAGTGACCTAGGGAGGTCGTGGGCTCTCCCACACTCGAGGCCTTCAAGAGGCAGCTGGACAACCATCTGTCAGGGATGCTTTAGGGTGGATTCCTGCATTGAGCAGGGGGTTGGACTCGATGGCCTTGTAGGCCCCTTCCAACTCTGCTGTTCTATGATTCTATGAACTTCTTTCCAATTCTAGCTCCTAGCCCTCAAAGGGGCTAGGGTTTTTTCCAGTCGCTTTAGATTGTTTTATCGATATGGGCCTTGCCCTGGGACCATAACGTGAAGAGCAGGCTAAATAAATAAAGATTAGAATGTCTTCCTGACTCCATGAAACTCTGCTCACTCATTGAGACTCCTGGGCCTGTCACTCATCCAGACTAAATCTAATAAATACGGTCCCTGTATCCCGTTGTCTCCTTCCTTGACTATCCAAGGATGCTGTACACTGGATCTCACCGGGGGTTCCTGCGTGTGTGAACATGAGGTTCTCTTCTGAGAAGAGTCTGAGCATTGGTTAGAAAGCTTCTTAACTTCTGCTTTATTTTCATGAGGTACCTTTCTGCCCAGAGAGACCAGATACAAAAGAGGGCAGGGCTCCTGCAGCTGTAACTGTTGTGATGAAGAGGGCGCTTCACCAGGTGCTGCCTGCATAACAATGACACCTGCTGAAATTCCATTTTCTAAACAACTGTGAAAGATGCAGAGGAGCCTTGTCCTCTTTTCCATGTGGTCACCCTAGTAAAATAAGCAGGCACGTGCAGATCAGCATAGATCGCGGTGGTTTCTTTAGAGCCAAGGTTTTCTATTCCAATATTCTCCTCCCCAATTAAGCGTGACTAGATCTTTTGTTGTTTTAACATTATATATAGTACCTTTAACACCTGGATTTCAGGCCGGGAAGGATAACAGAAGGAAACATTTCTGAACGAGACGTGGCCCCGGAGACGTTCCGGCGCCAGTGTCCCCTCGGTGCGAACCGAAGGCTCCCGGCTCATGTAGTCAAACACTTTTTCTGCAGCTCCCACATTGCTGAGCGCATCTCCGTAAATGTACATCAGGGTCTGTGAAATGGACAGAGCCAAAAGAAATGAATACTGGTAGATACCAGAACGCGGGACACGACCCCGAATTTTGAGCACTGAATTCCAGAACCAAAACTCAGATGCACGTTTTGAATCCAAAATTCATGTTCTTTTCATTTGTGGGCACCTGTGAAGAAACACTGCATTTACATCTGCTTGTTTATGCGTTGTTAGGTTTATATACTGTAAGGAGTGTTATACCGTATTTCTTCGATTGTAAGACGCCATCGATTGTAAGACGCACACTAATTACAGTACCACCAACAGAAAAAAAACCCCTAAGACACACCCCATTTTTAGAGATGTTTATATGGGGGGGAAAGTGCGTCTTAGAATCGAAGAAATAGGGTACTGTGAGTAGGCCAGAACCGTAACGATGCTACTCTGTATTGGACCTAAAACGGTTCCTGCTGCCTTGGTTACGGTTGCTATGAAGGGAGGCTTCAAGCTCAGTTTGAAAATGTCTAGGGGGGAAAGCTACCTTTGTTTGGATTGGTCAGATGGTTCAACAAAGGTGACTGGCCGTTAGAAGCTCCATAACGAACGTGATTGGCCACGAGATTTGAAAAAGGTCTGGTTAAGGATCAGGTTGACAGAGGAGAGTTAATGGGTTTTGGCTGAAGGGAGATCCCCCGGGAAGACCTGAACCCCAGAGCCAATGGTGGAGGAGAGCCATATTGTGAAGTTTTGGTGAAGCAAGGAGGCAGCAGAGCCCAGTACGAGGAGGCTTGAGGCTCTGGTCTGACCAGAGGGGGCTTCAGCAAGTAGCCCCTGAAACAGAACCATCCCAGAAGCCAGAGGCAACAGGAAGAGCTGGAAGCAGAGGAAGCCTGCTGTACATCCCTGGTTGTGAGGGATTGGCTGGGGTGGAGTCTGAAGGAAAAGTTAATAATCTGGTTCCTGTATAATGCTGGCAATTCCTGGGTTGTCTAACCCAGGAACTGTGAGGCTAAGCGGAGTGTGTGAGCCATGTGCTTGTTACTTCCGCTTTGAATCAACAACCTGGGAATGACCCGTTCTTGGGTTGTTTCATAATGTCCGAACCTGGAAATTCTGGGTTATTTAAGGTTAAACAACCCAGAGTTAAACCAACAGCAAACTATTGGCAATTATTCAGTTCCTTTGCCAGTTCCATTTGTAACCTCACTGTGCGGCTTTTCACCCACCTGTACATATACCCCTACTTCCATCTGGTAGAGGATGAAGGAGACCAAGTTTCCTTTGGTCACGAGGCCAGTGAGGATCTGCTGGTACCCGCAGAAAAGCATGATTAACTTAAGGCCCAGCCCAAGGATCTAGAGAAAGAGAGAGAAATTAGGAGAAGTGGTGAAATTTGAATGCCTGTTAACTTCTTGCTTGGTGAGTCATAGAATCATAGAATCATAGAATAGCAGAGTTGGAAGGGGCCTACAAGGCCATCGAGTCCAACCCCCTGCTCAATGCAGGAATCCACCCTAAAGCATCCCTGACAGATGGTTGTCCAGCTGCCTCTTGAATGCCTCTAGTGTGGGAGAGCCCACAACCTCCCTAGGTAGCTGATTCCACTGTCGCACTGCTCTAACAGTCAGGAAGTTTTTCCTGATGTCCAGCCGGAATCTGGCTTCCTTTAACTTGAGCCCGTTATTCCGTGTCCTGCACTCTGGGAGGATCGAGAAGAGATCCTGGCCCTCCTCTGTGTGGCAACCTTTTAAGTATTTGAAGAGTGCTATCATGTCTCCCCTCAATCTTCTCTTCTCTAGGCTAAACATGCCCAGTTCTTTCAGTCTCTGCTGATGTCCCTCCCTTCATTCCCCTCACAGATCCCAAGAGGCAGAGATGCCCCCCAGTTTAAACACCAAGAAACAGTCCCTCATTTCTTTGGGAATGTTCTCAAGGTCCTCTCCTGGGTTCGTCTACTTGTAGTGATGTGGCTTTCCTTACCAAAACTGAATTGAAACATTTTCCGGGAAATTTCATATGCAAATTAGATTAACTTGTATAGGTTAAATTTGTATCAGAAAAATTTCTGATACCCTAGAGCAGAGGTGCAGAAATTCTGGCCCGTGGGCCTTTTAGAATCATAGAATAGTAGAGTTGGAAGGGGCCCATAAGGCCATCGAGCCCAACCCCCTGCTCAATGCAGGAATCCACCCTAAAGCATCCCTGACAGATGCTTGTCCAGTTGCCTCTTGAAGGCCTCTAGTGTGGGAGAGCCCACAACCTCCCTAGGTCACTGGTTCCATTGTCATACTGCTCTAACATTCAGGAAGTTTTTCCTGATGTCCAGCCGGAATCTGGCTTCCTTTAACTTGAGCCCGTTCTTCCGTGTCCTGCACTCTGGGAGGATCGAGAAGAGATCCCGGCCCTCCTCTGTGTGACAACCTTTTAAGTATTTGAAGAGCGCTATCATGTCTCCCCTCAATCTTCTCTTCTCCAGGCTAAACATGCCCAGTTCTTTCAGTCTCTCTTTATAGGGCTTTGTTCCCAGACTCCTGACCCCTGCAGGGCACCCCAATACAGCCCACAAAGCCTCCAGGAGAAGGACCCCTGGTGGAATTCTCTTGGAAGGCATCCTCTCTGTTATCTCTGACCTGAGATCGGAGATAACACCTCATGCACCAACAAGGAAACGTCTGCTATTATCATCACAATCAGTTTATTTGTAAGCTGCTTTTCCACGGTAAAGCAATGCTCAAAGCAGCTAATAGAAACATTAATATATATATTTTTACACAAAATACAGCAACATATATAGACCTTTTCTCCATGGAGGTAGTTTGGCTCCATTCCTTTTGCCCTGCCCACCACTGGAATGTGATCCTGAGAGCAATTTCATGCTCACTACAGACCTTCCCTGTCAAGCACACGGAGGTTTGGGGTGCAAGGGGCAGAGAGCGCATCTTCCGGTGGCCCTCTGTGCATTCTATTGGTGAATGCCTGAGGAGGGCTTTTCTCTTTTTTTGTGGCATGCGGGCCTCTCCCTCTTCCACGGTACAGAAACCCTAGTCAGCTCTAGGAAAGATATAGGGCTGGATTGGCGTCCACCCAGAGAAGAGTCTTCAGTGTGGTGGCTCCCTTTCTGTGGAACTCACTGTGCCTGAAGGTCAGGCAGGCACCCATATTGTGTTTTCTCATCGCCTCCTGAAAACATCTGTATTTCAAGAAGCCTTCCTGGATTGAGCAGCTGCGGTTTTGATTTGATATTGTTTTGGTTTTTTTAACTTTTTATATGGTGTTTTATCCTTTTTTTAAAACCATTTATCGTTCACCACTCCAGAATCTGATTAGATGTGGAGCACAGTATATAGAAGTTGCAAATAAAATAAACAAAGATAAACTCCTGTCATCCTCCAAAATGCAATCATTCTTCACTCCACGTGCCCTTTGGACGCCCATTGGAGATATGTTTGGCCAAAGTTCCCCATGCTCTGGTAATCCCCTGTTTAGACTATTCCAATGCGTTGTACCTGAAGCTACTTCTAAAAGTGGTTTGGAAACCTCAGTTACTCCAAAATCAGGGCACTAGATTACTTAACTGGAACTCGCTGCTGCAAGCTGAATATGAGCCAACAGTGCGATATGGCTGCAAGAAAGGTAAATGCTATTTTGGGCTGCATTAAGAGAAGTATAGCTTCCAAATCACGTGAGGTACTGGTTCCTCTCTATTCGGCCCTGGTTAGGCCTCATCTAGAGTATTTCGTCCAGTTCTGGGCTCCACAATTCAAGAAGGACGCAGACAAGCTGGAGCGTGTTCAGAGGAGGGCAACCAGGATGATCAGGGGTCTGGAAACAAAGCCCTATGAAGAGAGACTGAAAGAACTGGGCATGTTTAGCCTGGAGAAGAGAAGATTGAGGGGAGACATGGTAGCACTCTTCAAATACTTGAAAGGTTGTCACACAGAGGAGGGCCAGGATCTCTTCTTGATCCTCCCAGAGTGCAGGACACGGAATAACGGGCTCAAGTTAAAGGAAGCCAGATTCCAGCTGGACATCAGGAAAAACTTCCTGACTGTTAGAGCAGTATGACAATGGAATCAGTTCCGTAGGGAGGTTGTGGGCTCTCCCACACTAGAGGCCTTCAAGAGGCAGCTGGACAAGCATCTGTCAGGGATGCTTTAGGGAGGATTCCTGCATTGAGCAGGGGGTTGGACTCGATGGCCTTGTAGGCCCCCTTCCAACTCTGCTATTCTATGATTCTATGACTACCTTATGGCTGTGGCTCCCAGTCTGTTTCCAAGCCCAATTTAAAGTGCTGCTTTTAATTGTTAAAGCCCTAAAATGCTTAGGATCAGATTTTCTTAAAGACCCACATCTACTTACCAGATGTACGTCTCCCATACACACTTTACAGAACCTCAACAGCCTCTTCCAAGGCCCTGCTCTGAGTGCCCCATCAAATGAAGGGAGGTGACTGACCCCTAAGCAGAAGGCCTTTTCAGTAGGACACCATAGTTAAGGAATGGCCTTCCCAGAGAGGCTCGCCCCGGGCCACATTTGTGGTCTTCTCAGCACCAGGTGAAGATCCAGCCAGGCCTGTTTAATAACAGACATCTTTTGGTCTAGCCCTCTCAGAGCTTCTCCTTATCGCAACCTGCTCCTCCACATGCAACCATGTGATTTCCAATTAAAAACTTCCCTTCTACAAAGACCCCATTGCATTTTAATAACACAGCTCCACCTAGTGGTTGAAAGATCCCACGGTATCCTGGATAATACATCATCTTTGGTTTTTTAAAAAGCAAGATTTCCCAGGGATAGCACGGGGACATCTGGCTGTTGATGAAGTTGTGTAATGGACCCACAAAAGTCTGTAAGTGGCCAATTATAAGCGTGCAATACATCTCTCATTTAGAGAAGTTCTCAGTTCAAAATCCATTCTTTAATTATGTATTATTTTAAATTGTTTTTATTGTTTCATACTGTATTTTAAAGTTGTATTTGTTTATTTATTTTATTTTATTTTATTATTTATTACATTTTTATACCGCCCAATAGCCAAAGCTCTCTGGGTGGTTCACAAAAATTAAAACCATGAGGAACATAATAATAAAACAAAAAGGAAAGGAAAGGAACCTCTCGTGCAAGCACTGAGTCATTACTGACTCTTGGAGGGACGCCAGCTTTCGCTGACGTTTTCTTGGCAGGCCTTATAGCGGGGTGGTTTGCCGTTGCCTTCCCTGGCCGTTATTACCTTTCCCCCAGCTAACTGGGTACTCATTTTACCGACCTCGGGAGGATGGAAGGCTGAGTCGACCCGAGCCGGCTCCCTGAAACCAGCTTCCACTGGGATCGAACTCAGGCCGTGGGGAGAGTTTCGGCTGCAGAAACTGCTGCTTTACCGCTCTGCACCACACGAGGCTCTTAATAAAACAACCAACCATCTAAAAACCCAAATACAAAATACAATTATTTATGAGCCACCCAGGGAACTTTTGTTATGGGGTGGCAATTTAAATACACTAAGGATGCAACCTAAGCATGTTTAGACAGAAAAAAGTCCTACAACTCCAAGTATACCCCAGCCAGAAAGCTGATATTAATTCCAAGACGGCATGACTCTCGTTTAGAGGACTTCTCTCTTCCGGCCCACCCCCCTCCACAGGACCCTGAGGACTCACCCGTCGGAAGAGCAAGTAAACGGCTCTCTCCCAATCTCTCTGGTTCTTGAGTCGGTGGGTCTCTGACAATGCCGCATCATACCGCTTGGACTCCTCCTCCTCGGTGGCAAAGCTGCGCACTGTCTTGATGGAGGAGACTGTTTCACGCACCACCTCCCCAGAGCGTGCAATGGAGTCCTGGATCTTCAGCAGCAAAGCCTAGAGAAACCCAGGAGAAGGAAAATGTGTGCATTTGAGAGCTAGCACTGAGCACCAGTGTGGTGTCAACTGCAGGGTTGGGTTGTGAGATCACAGAATCATAGAATAGTAGAGTTGGAAGGGGCCTATAAGGCCATCAAGTCCAACCCCCTGCTCAATACAGGACTTTACCTTAAAGCATACCTGACAGGTAGCTGTCCAGCTGCCTTTTGAATGCCTCTAGTGTGGGAGAAGCCACTACCTCCCTAGGTAACTGGTTCCATTGTCGTACTGCTCTAACAGTGAGAAAGTTTTTCCTGATGTCCAGCTTCCGTGTGAGGCTCAATGACATTTTCAAAGTCACTATATTTTAGTTTGACCTACCTCACAGGGTCGTTGGGAAACTAAAATTAGCTCATGAGAGGAGGGGAAGATGCAAAATGTAACAAAAACTAAAACAGATTGAATGCATTTCTCAATCAAAACGCTCCAAAATCTATCATATAGCATAAAAAGGTAAAAGAACAGTAATATATATATATATATATATATATATATATACACACACACACACACACACACACACACACACACACATATACATACATATATACATATTTCTTTAACATTGCTAATTGCCCACATGTGCCAAAGCGTCTAATATACTACTAGGAGGTTGAAGACTCAGGTGTGTATTTGTTCTAAGAGGAAAAAAACTGAACTTCTTTGCCAATAAAACTGGAATTCTGCAACCTATATACATTGAGAGCACAATCATAAGAACATATAACTATAAGAAGGGCCCTGCGGGATCAGACCAAGGGTCCATCTAGTCCAGCACTCTGTTCGCACAGTGGCCAACCAGCCACCAGCCAGGGATGAACAAGCAGGACATGGTACAACAGCACCCTCCCACCCATGTTCCCCAGCAACTGGTGTATATAGGCTTACTGCCTCTGTGGGTGAGTAGCTCAAACAATCTTGGAATCTCCCATCCGTCCAAAGCCTCACTTTGTACCCAGAGAGTTTGGGCTACTGGACAGTATAGAAATGTAAGAAAATAAAGGCACAATCCTTTTGCCAGGAGGAAAGGTGGAGGCATTTTTTTGCCTCCTGTTGCTCCAAATACGGAAATTCAGTTAGATGGCCCTCCGAGCATGCCTAACTTCTACCTTCATCAAACCAGGGTTATACTGTGCAATCACTGCGAATTGCGTGCAAAGGACTCCGAAGTTTTCCAGCTTATAACCTGCTTTGACTGTGAAGTACTCCCCTGCATCCTGGGAATAATTTAATTGTGCTTTAAAGCCAAAAGACCCGACCTATTTTGCTACTACTTTTGGAGCGAATCATTTGTTGTTTTCCGAGCGGCCACTGGGGGCGCAGGAGCAGGATTTGATATGTTTAAAGAACAAATTAAACAAATGCTTATGCCTGCGTAAGTTTTAAAGATAAAAACATCAAAATTGGCACAGTAATAGATATTAAGGAGAACTTTAAGCATACCAAATTTGGATCGGATTGGGTCATCCATTGATTTTTTAATGATTGTTTTCACATTTCCCCCCTTAAACCCATTTCCTGGTACGCAAAGGATCTTAGGAGCGCTGCCGCCCAGGGTGTGATTTAGCTAGCAACAACAACAACAGCTAAACGCTGTGTAGGGGATAATTCGAAGGAAACCGGTACGTGGGATGAAGTCCTTCCTCACTGTGCTGGGGACGGGGGCTGAGAGATCTTAGATCGAGCAGATCCGTGGCCTCCCCTTCCCTTCCACCGTACACCATCCACAACGCCACCCCAACCCTCATCCCAAGGTCAGAGCTTTGACCTTGAGAGAGGGAGCCACTGCAGAGGTTTACACTGTGACTGGAAAGGGCTTGAAAGAAGTAGGGATCGTCAGTTGGCTGGCTAGGGGGTCCTATGAGTTGTAGGACTTATTTCGGTGTAGACATTTATTTATTTATTACATTTCTATACCGCCCAATAGCCGGAGCTCTCTGGGCGGTTCACAAAAATTAAAAACATTCGAAGTATAAAACAACAGTATAAAACCATAATATAAAATACAGATAAAAACAGCAGCAATGCAAAATTACAAATTTAAAACACCAAGTTAAAATTTCTTTACAGACTGTTAAAATGCTCGGAGAATAAAAAGGTCTTCACCTGGCGTCTAAAAGCATATAATGTAGGTGCCAAGCGAACCTCCTTAGGGAGCTCATTCCACAGCTGGGGTGCCACAGCAGAGAAGGCCCTGCTCCTGGTAGCCACCTGCCTCACTTCCTTTGGCAAGGGCTCGCGGAGAAGGACCCTTGAGGATGACCTTAGGGTCCGGGCAGGTACATATGGGAGGAGGCTTCCTTCAAATAACCTGGCCCCAAGCCATTTAGGGCTTTAAATGTTAATACCAGCACTTTGAATCGGGCCCAGACCTGGACTGGCAGCCAATGAAGCTGGAAAAGGACTGGCGTGATGTGGTCTCGTCGTCCAGTCCCTGTTAGTAAACAGGCTGCCCTGTTTTGTACCAGCTGAAGCTTCCGGACCGTTTTCAAAGGCAGCCCCACGTATAACGCATTGCAGTAATCCAAGCGAGAGGTTATCAGAGCATGGATAACTGTAGCTAGGCTATCTCCGTCCAGATAAGGGCACAGTTGGTATATCAGCCTAAGCTGATAAAAGGTGCTCTTTGCCACTGAGTTCACCTGTGCCTCAAGTGACAGTTCTGGATCCAAGAGCACCCTCAAACTACGGACCCGATCCTTGCATAGGATTGCACCCTAAACTGGAAGAAGTAGCTCGGCTCTTATTCTCACTGCCTGGGCTGATTTACTTCTAGCATGCAGCTACCGACCGCCAACTTCTTCAGCCGTGCCCTACCTGGTGACGGGTGTCGTAGAGCTTCTGGGTGGCCAGCATGATGGGCGTCTCGACGAGCGTCAGCAGCGTCAGGCGCCACGACAGGCCCAGCATGAACGCGTACAGCCCGACCATCTTGATCAGGCTGCGCAGGAAGACGTTGGCGTTGAGCGGGATGGAGCGGCTCATCATGGTCGTGTCCTTGGCGAGGCGGGAGGTCAGGTCTCCTGCGGGGGGGGGCAAAGGGAGCAACCTTAGTCGGAGCCGCAAGATCTTATCGGCAAGGTGATAAGACAAAATACCAGCATATTCGAGCTTAAAACTCTTAATGGCAGCAACTAAGCCAGTGGTTCCCAAAGTGGGCGGTACCGTCCCCTTGGGGGCAGTGGGATTGCATAGGGGGGCGCGAAGAGGCAAAGGAGTGGCAGTGGGGCGCTCAAGGTGGTCTTTTCCGAGAAGCGCCTCTCCAGAAGGTCTTAAAACCCAGGGACATTTTTATGGGAGAAGGTAGTTTGGTCCCAAGCCATGTAGGGAAAGAATCCACACATGTATTAATACCATTTAAGAAGAGTCCTTTTAACGGAGAATTGAAAAGCTTCAAAAGCATCAAAACACTAATGAAGAGACATATCCCGATTGGTGTGCCCTGCCATGTCGGCTGCAAAACAGAGGCGTTCGCTCTCTTTTCCCTCCCCCCTTCGGCAAGCTTGCGGAGGGTGCTTCGGATTTTGAATAAATATTCAATTAATTGTTACCGTTTTGAATTTTATTGTTATTATCTTCCTTAGTGGGTCATTGAAAACCGCTATTCTGAATAATGATTTTTATAGTGTAGGGTAGGGGGCACTGGGCATGAATTTGGGGAACCAAGGGGGCGGTGACCTGAAAAAGTTTGGGAACCACTGAACTAAGCCATAGCAGAGGTGTTTTAGAATGAAGGGGAGAAATGCAAAAGCTGGGAACCACCAATGAAAAGAGCCTGATTGGGAGCAAAAGCAGGCCAGGTTTGGCCCACGGGCCTGAGGAACAACACCCCTGAATTAAAGGAACACAAGGCAGGTAACAGGGAAACTAAATGAGTCCCTGAAGAGATCGTGCAGGTTGAAACAGACGTTACTGGGATAGATGAATTCATAGTCTGACTCATTAAAAAGCAGCCTCATTTTTAAGAAGCACCAAATCCCATCTTTGGGTTAACACCTCTGAAGTCATTCGAAGTAGCATTTAGGTATTTTTGAAACCTGTTTGTCACTGTCTTAGTGTGTGGGGGTTCATGACCCACAATTTATTTGAGCATCAATGAAAAGGAACTCCCGTTAAACTGGGATGAAGGCATCTCCTCAACCCATCCCTACCCAGCTAAGGCCTTCCGCCCCCTCCCAACTGCCAACTGCCATTCCGTGCTACCCCACTTCCCACAACATTCAGTACTCCCAAGTGATCTCCCCTTCCTCCAAATACAGCTTTCGCAACATGATTTATAACGGGTTTATATAAGTGTTGGTTGTGCCACGTTAATACTTAATAGGACCGCCTTCAAATTCATCAACAAGACTCAAGATGTAGAGTTATTTCTTTAAAAAAAAAGTCCCTCTCCACAAGTTTAAAAAAGCAACATTTGTAAAAGTAAAGAAAAAAGAGTTATGTCAGAATTATTTATTATTCCATTTATATTTTATTCCATATTATCATAGAATCAGAGTTGGACGGGACTCTGGAGATCATATAGTCCAGCCTGCAAATTATTTACATTTGCATTTATAGCGACCTTGGCCCAGACATTCTCTCTTGGCCTAATTTAACTCCCAGGGTTGTTGCGAGGATAGGATCCCCTCCTCACTGCTAGTTTTTATTCTCACCACAAATCTGGGAGCTAGGTTAGGCCAAGAGAGAGTGTCTGCGCCTTATGGATGTGTAGGATGAGGAGAAAGAGAGAGAGAGAGAGAAAATTCCTCCACCCCAGCAGTACACCATGCTGGTTCTGAACTAAGTTTCTACTCTTATTACAAACTTGATCTGCAAGTGTAGCACTTCCAGGCACATATAGGTTGAGCAAAGAAGAGAAACAGATGTAGCACGAGAGGGACAAATTATGAAAAGGAGTGAAGAATAGCGAGTAAATGTCTAGGCAGATGGCTGGAAGGACAGACAGATGGGGGCATAAAGCCCTTGGATGAACAGAGACGGTAAAGGAAAATACTCGATAGAGGAAGCAAATATAAACAGAGCTGCATGAAAGTACTCCAGCAGTTTTTCTGAGACCTGAGTTCAAATCAGGTCTCAGGAAAGACCTTCCTCACCAAGCCTTAGTGCTCCCACCCATAAAATGGGTGCAATCTTAACAGGGCAACTGCGAGGATGAACCATTGCTGAAGAACATATAGTACAGAAACAACAGCTGGATTAAGAGGCAGGACTGGGTTTGCTTTCCGTGCCCTCACCTGTCTTCACTTCTTGGAAGAAGGCCAGGTCCTGGCGCACCAAGGAAGAGAAGAGCAGGCCGCGAATCCGGATGATCACTCGGGAGATGGTGAAGGTGAAGAGGCCCCCGCGGCATCCAGCAGAGACGGAGCTAGGACGGAAGCAGCAGCAGAGAGGCAGATGGGTCACGTCCCGCACATGGAAACTGAGCCACAGTTACGTCTGTGTGGGGGCACATGTGCGTCCCCTCCCTGGCCACTTACATTGCCAACAGCACCTTTGGGGGCAAACAGCAGCCAGGGAGGGGATGTTTTTTCAGCAGGAATCTGGGATGGAGCACACTTCCAGATTGGGGCCCTCCCACTACTTTCCCCCCCACTCAAAAAGGAAAAAAGTGGGTTAAATCAAACTTTAAAAAATGGTAAGTAACATCACTTGTCCTTGATCTTTCCTTAACAGGCAAGCCATGAACTCAAATTAGCCTTTCTCCACCTGATGCCCTCCAGAGGTTTTGAACTACAATTCCCAGTATCCCCCAGCCAATACATCTAAGAACATAAGAAGTGCCCTGCTGGATCAGACCAAGGGTCCATCTCGTCCAGCACTCTGTTCACACAGTGGCCAACCAGCCATCGGCCAGTGATGAACAATCAGGACACGGTGCAACAGCACCCTCCCACCCATGTTCCCCAGCAACTGGTGCACACAGGCTTACTGCCTCTGATACTGCAGGTAGCACATAGCCATCAGGACTAGTAGCTGTTGGTAGCCTTTTCCTCTAGATCAGCCTTCCTCAACCTGGGGCGCTCCAGATGTGTTGGACTACAACTCCCAGAATGCCCCAGCCAGCTGGCTGGGGCATTCTGGGAGTTGTAGTCCAACACATCTGGAGCGCCCCTGGTTGAGGAAGGCTGCTCTAGATATTTATCTAACTCCCTTTTAAAGCCATCCAAATTGGTGGCCATCACCACATCTTGTGGAAGTGAGTTCCATAGTTTAACTCTGCGCTGTGTGAAGAAGTCCTGCCTTTGATCTGCCCTGAATCTCCCACTAACCAGCTTCATGGGATGAGCCCTTTGGGTTCTAGCATTATGGGAGAGGGAGAAAAATGTCTCCCTATCCTCATTCTCAGCACCAGCCATAATTTTGTACACTTCTATCATGTCTCCCCATAACCTCCATTTTCCCAAGCTAAACCATCTGGAGGGTATCTGTTTGGGGGAGATTGAACTAAATCTTGGCAGCTTTGATGTGAAGAATACTCTCTCTCTCTCTCTCTCTCTCTCTCTCTCTCTCTCTCTCTCTCTCACACACACACACACACACACACACACACACACACACACACACACGGCAAAAAGGCACATCTTTCTTTGAATTAGTTCACATACTTGGAAATGGTGTGTGTGTGTGTGTGTGTGTGTGTTATTTTTTGCAGGGTAGAGGGGGGTGAATTCTGCCAAGCTGATCCCAAGTAGATCTTTTTTCAGACTGTGATGTAAATTCAAGCTTTTAACTTCTTCCTTTGACACTAATTTGTTAAGGGCACAATCCTATCAAGTTTAGACAGAAAAAGATCTTACACGCTGGGAGATGTAGGATTGTTTTCTGTCTTATAGAATCATAGAATAGCAGAGTTGGAAGGGGCCTACAAGGCCATCGAGTCCAACCCCCTGCTCAATGCAGGAATCCACCCTAAAGCATCCCTGACAGAAGGCTGTCCAGCTGCCTCTTGAAGGCCTCTAGTGTGGGAGAGCCCACAACCTCCCTAGGTAACTGGTTCCATTGTCGTACTGCTCTAACAGTTAGGAAGTTTTAACATGCATAGGATTGTACCCTAAGAGCGTCAGAGTGGTGAGACCTGGGTTCAAGTCCCCACATAGCCATCAAGCTCACTGGGTGACTTTGGGGGCAGTCACTGACTCTCAGCCTAACCTACCTCACAGGGTTGTCATTGTGAGGATAAAAATGGAGAGGAGGAATATGTACGGCACTTTGGGGTCCTTGAAAGAACAGGAGGAATATGAATATAATACATAAATAAAACAATAATCCCTTCCTTAATTTCAGTTCTCCACATATCACAAGGACCACACACCCCATCCTGTTCGGGACATCTTTAGCCTTGGATGGCGGAATTGTTGAGGAGGTTAGGGAGAAACTCACCTCCCAAGTGACACCATACACAAAAGAATGATGGCCATGAAGAAGGCATCTGAGTCATATTTGGCACCCAAGATGTCAATCAAGCGTCCTGTGTAATAGGGGATTAATGTTTCACCTGCAGACAGAGACCAGGGTTGAAGTAAGAGAGGGGGAGAGAGAGGTGTAATACTGCGACCTGCTTCATGCATAATGACAACCCAGAGTGTGGGTTGTCTCTAAATCATGGGTTGTTGCTGAATTGTGGGTTGTCATCATGTGTGAACCCTGAACTATGGTTTAACTACGGATTGTTAACTACGAACAACCCAGGAAGAGAACCTATGTTTTGTTGTTCGGTTGTGAACTCTTGAGTTGTTTGTGGTTAACAACCTGAAGTTAAACTATAGTGCAAGATTCGCATGTAATGACAACCCACAATTCAAGAACAAACCATGATTCAAAAACAGAGATTGTTAACTACAAACAACCCAGGAAGAGAACCTATGTTTTGTTGTTCGGTTGTGAACTCTTGAGTTGTTTGTGGTTAACAACCTGAAGTTAAACTATAGTGCAAGATTCGCATGTAATGACAACCCACAATTCAAGAACAAACCATGATTCAAAAACAGAGATTGTTAACTACAAACAACCCAGGAAGAGAACCTATGTTTTGTTGTTCGGTTGTGAACTCTTGAGTTGTTTGTGGTTAACAACCTGAAGTTAAACTATAGTGCAAGATTCGCATGTAATGACAACCCACGATTCAAGAACAAACCATGATTCAAAAACAGGGATTGTTAACTACGAACAACCCAGGAAGAGAACCTATGTTTTGTTGTTCGGTTGTGGACTCTTGAGTTGTTTGTGGTCAACAACCTGAAGTTAAACTATAGTGCAAGATTCGCATGTAATGACAACCCACGATTCAAGAACAACCCACGATTCAAAAACAACCCCCTACAGATTCTCGTTAAATGGGAACCAGGTCTTTTAGAGCAGGGCAGATTGCTTGGAACTGCTGCTGCTGGATTCAGGCCTAACAGACCTTTCCTATCCATGCCAGCTGCCAAAGAAACTTAAGAAGACTAAAAAGAATTCTTTTTTAGCACCTTCAACACATGTGGAACTTGAAGACAGAAATGGAAGCAAAGCAGGCAGGTCTCTGCATCCAAAAGCCTACAATTTAAATGTTGGCAAGTGGGGTAGGGGAGAAAAGGAGAGGCTTGGAGGGTGGGAAGGGAAAAATGCAAACAAAAGCAATTGCAGGGATTCATGGCACAATCCTAGGCATAAAGGCTCAGAAATAAGTCCTACCAAGTTCAATGTAGGGTGACCCTATGGAAAGGAGGACAGGGCTCCTGTATCTTTAACAGTTGTATTGAAAAGGGGATTTCAGCAGGTGTTATTTGTAGGCATGCAGCCAGCCCCTGGTGAA